>NC_053023.1:736593186-736917543 GCF_003073215.2 Triticum urartu | reverse complement strand
CAACCAAAGTAATTATATCAGGATCAACAGAGAATTCATAATCCTTATGAGTAACAAACATAGGTGAAGTAGCAAAAGCAGGGTCAGGTTTCATTCTAGCATTAAGAGATTGTTGCTTCCATTTAGCTAATAGCCTCTTGAGCTCGTATCTATCTTTGCAAGCTAAAATAGCTAAAGCAGCTTCTTTTTCAAAAACATAACCCTCAGGAATAAAAGGTGATTCATTTTCATTAGGGGGAGAGTCTTCATCATCACTTTCATCAATATTATCAGTTTCAATAATTTCATTCTCTCTAACCCTAGCAAGTTGTTCATCAAGAAATTCACCAAGTGGCACAGTAGTATCAAGCATAGAAGTAGTTTCATCATAAGTATCACGCATAGCAGAAGTGGCATCATCAATAGCATGCGACATATCATAACGAATAGCAGAAGCAGGTTTAGGTGTCGCAAGCTTACTCAAAACAGAAGGTGAATCAAGTGCAGAGCTAGATGGCAGTTCCTTACCTCCCCTCGTAGTTGAGGGATAAATCTTGGTTTTTAGACCTCTCAAGTTATTCATAATGATAAGCAGATATAAATCCCAAGTGACTCAAAGAATAGAGCTCTGCTCCCCGGCAATGGCGACAGAAAATAGTCTTGATAACCCACAAGTATAGGGGATCGCAACAGTTTTCGAGGGTAGAGTATTCAACCCGAATTTATTGATTCGACACAAGGGGAGCCAAAGAATATTCTCAAGTATTAGCAGTTGAGTTGTCAATTCAATCACACCTAGAAACTTAATATCCGCAGCAAAGTGTTTAGTAGCAAAGTAATATGATAGTAGTGGTAACGGTAGCAAAAGGTAATGATAGCAAAAGTAATGTTTTTGGTATTTTTTAGTGGTTGTAACAATAGCAACGGAAAAGTAAAGCGCAGCCCACGATTAGGATACAGGTTCATCTGCATGCTCCAATATGATGAATCAGGAGAGATATACATGTTCAATGCTATTTTACCTCAGAGAGAGCAGCAGGAGTGATTAGCTAGTTCATTCTCTTAGTACTTGTCCTCTCATGTCCGTGTTCTTCATCCTGAACTTAATCTCAAAGAGTGATTTTCTTTTGTGGTCTTATGAACGCTTATAATCTCATGACCATGTTGAACTCACTGATATCTTTGCTTCTGGTACAAGTGAATGTTTCTTCTTTAAGCTAGTGTTGGTGGTGATTAGATAGCAGTAATGACTATGGCGATTAAATAGGTAATGACGACTATATATGATGATTTTCAGCTAGCTAGTATACTGTTGTTGGTGATGATATGATGCAAGAGTTTTTATATTAGTATGATGATGATGAGTTATTATATCATTTATGAAAGAAACCGCAGATTTGTTTCAACTGGATGCATGGATCCAGTCGAAACTAATCTGCGGTACTTTCACCTAATGATTTAACAATTCATTATAATGTAAAAACAATCTGTAAATTAAATTGAAAACACAAAATTAAAGGAAAAATCAAAATAAAACCAAAACCCCCCAAACATTTAGTACCGGTTGGTGTTATCAACCGATACTAATGGTCTCTGTCGGTGTCAAAACCGGCGGATCTCGGGTAGGGGATCCCGAACTGTGCGTCTAGGATCGATGGTAACAGGAGATCGGGAACACGATGTTTACCCAGGTTCGGGCCCTCTCTATGGAGGTAATACCCTACTTCCTGCTTGATTGATCTTGATGAATGTGAGTATTACAAGAGTTGATCTACCACGAGATCGTAATGGCTAAACCCTAGAAGTCTAGCCTATGAATATGGTAATGAGTATATGTCCCTCTTTCCGGACTACCCCCTACGGTTTATATAGACACCGAGGGGATCTAGGGTTCACATGGAGTCGGTTACATAAGAAGGAATCTTCGGTCACCAAGCTTGCCTTCCACGCCAAGTAGAGTCCAATCCAGACACGGTGCAGTCTTCGGTCTTCATGTCTTTACAGCCCATCTGTCCGGCCCATAGATAACAGGTCGGACGCCCGAGGACCCCTTAGTCCAGGACTCCCTAAGTAGCCCCTGAACATGACTTCAATGACGAGGAGTCTGGCGCGCAGATTTATCTTCGGCATTGCAAGGCGGGTTCCCTCCTTCCGAACTCTAGAACAGTCTTTAGACGAAGTAAGTATATCCGGACCTGTGCATATAATGGCAGAGAATATAATAACTCACGAGCCCAACTTGTTGATAACTGTTCATGACATCATATCATGCCCGTCCGGTTGCTATTTCCAACCGTCAGCTAGCGAGCCGCCTCACGTCTCGGGGTGCGGTTTTACTGGCACGTCTCGTCGGGGCAGAGATCGAGTCCCTGTATTTACGGGATTTTCATTAATGCAGGCGTGGGTAACCCAACCGTCCCCCGGGTACAACTCCTTAGTGATAGGTAAGTTTAGAGACCCTGGGAGAGACGCCCAATATCAGGGGCCTTTTATAGAGAGCCTGCCTCTTCTTCTTCCTTGCGCTTTGCTCCTTCCTCAACTCCAGCCACCCCAAGTTCCAACTCTCGGGTTCCAATCACCACCATCCTTAGTCATGTCCGGATCCAACCGTCAGGGCCGGTGGGTGGCCTCTTCTGTCACAGAGGAGGACATTGCGGAGCTTCGCGTAGCGAGGTACCTGACCTCGGAAATCTTTCATCGGATTCCGGCGCAAGGGCAAGTCATACCGACCCCCAGATTGGTGAGAGGGTTGTATTTGTGTCTCACTTCCTTCACGGGCTAGGGTTTGCGCTTAACCCCTTCGTCTGGGGCTCATATTTTACTATGGGCTAGATTTTCACGATCTGACCCCCGGACTCTATTCTCCTCATCTCAACATTTATCGTCATGTGTGAGGCCTTGCTCCGGACTCCTCCGCACTTCGGTTTGTGGCTCAAGACCTTTGATGTGAGGCCGCAGGTGGCAGAGGATATGCAGGCAGAGAGCGGAAGTGTCATAATAGGGAAATTGGCCGGCGCGGTTTGGCCCAAAGGATCTTTCGCCAAATCTTCGGACCTGTGGCAGCAGGGGTGGTTTTATGTCAATGAGCCGCAGAGCTCCAAGTGGGTGATACGTCTCCAACGTATCTATAATTTTTGATTGCTCGATGCTATATTATCTACTGTTTTGGACATTATTGGCCTTTATTATCCACTTTTATATTATTTTTGGGACTAACCTATTAACCGGAGGCCCAGCTCAGAATTGCTGTTTTTTGCCTGTTTTAGGGTTTCGAAGAAAAGGAATATCAAACAGAGTCCAAACGGAATGAAACCTTCGAGAACGTGATTTTCTCACCGAATACAACTCAAGAGACTTGGACCCTATGTCAAGCCAATCAACAGGAGGCCACGAGGTAGGGGGCGTGCCTGCCCCCCCCCCCCAGGCGCGCCCTCCACGCTCGTGGGCCCCTTGTTGCTCCACCGACGTACTTCTTCCTCCTATATATACCCACGTACCCCCAAACGATCAGATACGGAGCCAAAACCCTAATTCCACCGTCGTAATTTTCTGTATCCACGAGATCCCATCTTGGGGCCTGTTCCGGAGCTCCGCCAGAGGGGGCATCGATCACGGAGGGCTTCTACGTCAACACCATAGACTCTCCGATGAAGTGTGAGTAGTTTACTTCAGACCTACGGGTCCATAGCTAGTAGCTAGATGACTTCTTCTCTCTTTTTGGATCTCAATACAAAGTTCTCCCCCTCTCTTGTGGAGATCTATTCGATGTAATCTTCTTTTTGCGGTGTGTTTGTTGAGACCGATGAATTGTGGGTTTATGATCAAGTCTATCTATGAATAATATTTGAATCTTCTCTGAATTCTTTTATGTATGATTGGTTATCTTTGCAACTCTCTTCGAATTATCAGTTTGGTTTGGCCTACTAGATTGATCTTTCTTGCAATGGGAGAAGTGCTTAGCTTTGGGTTCAATCTTGCGGTGTCCTTTCCCGGTGACAGTAAGGGCAGCAAGGTGCGTATTGTATTGTTGCCATCGAGGATAACAAGATGAGGTTTTCTTCATATTGCATGAGTCTATCCCTCTACATCATGTCATCTTGCTTAAGGCGTTACTCTGTTTTAACTTAATACTCTAGATGCATGCTGGATAGTGGTCGATGAGTGGAGTAATAGTAGTAGATGCAGGCAGGAGTCAGTCTACTTGTCTCGGATGTGATGCCTATATACAAGATCATACCTAGATATTCTCATAACTATGCTCAATTCTGTCAATTGCTCAACAGTAATTTGTTCACCCACCGTAGAATACTTATGCTCTCGAGAGAAGCCACTAGTGAAACCTATGGTCCCCGGGTCTATCTTTATCATATCAATCTCCTACTACTTAGTTATTTACTTTGCTATTTACTTTGCCTTTATTTTACTTTGCATATTAATCATAAAAATACCAAAAATATTATCTTTATCATATCTATCAGATCTCACTCTCGTAAGTGGCCCTATAGGGATTGACAACCCCTATTTGCGTTGGTTGCGAGGATTTATTTGTTTTGTGCAGGTACGAGGGACTTGCTTGTAGCCTCCTACTGGATTGATACCTTGGTTCTCAAAACCTGAGGGAAATACTTACGCTACTTAGCTGCATCATCCCTTCCTCTTCGGGGAAAACCAACGCAATGCTAAAAGAGGTAGCAAGAAGGATTTCTGGCGCCGTTGCCGGGGAATTCTACGCAAATGTCAACATACCAAGTACCCATCACATACCCTTATCTCCCGCCTTACATTATTTGCCATTTGCCTCTCGTTTTCCTCTCCCCCCCAATTCACCCTTGTCGTTTTATTTGCCCTCTCTCTCTCTCTATCCTCCCTCTCTATTTGCCCTTTTTGTCCGCTTGCTTTTTGTTTGCTTGTGTGTCAGTTTTCTTGCTTATCATTATGGATAGTTCTTTAACCTCTGCCTCTATGTCTGAAATTGGGGATACTATTGTCAATAATAATTTTGATGCTCATACTAAAGAACCCACTATCTCACATATAAAACGATTCCGTGTTGGTAGTGGTAATATTATTGGAAAAGGAGTTATTCAAGATTTCTTTACTTGTGCCGGTGCTTTACCTTCTATGGGTAGTTCTATTCTTCATAGAACTAGTAGTCTTGCGGACGCTATTGCCATGCTTGTAGGTGAACTTGAGAGACAATTTATGCACATGCATCCTTCTATACAAAGGATTTTCCTAGAATTTTCTAATATTGAGCATTCTTTGGTTAAGCGTGCCGTTACTATCTTTTTGGCTCATGAGTTTCGATTCGTAATAAAAGAGGCCAAACAAATCTTTGCACATTATAGGGTGGATGCTTGTCGTCCTCCCATAGAGACTATCCTCTTTGATCAAGAAGAAATAATGCGTTTTCAATCTTTAGACTATGTTGCTTTCAATGAAAATCTTAGAAAAAGGGTTCCTACCAATGTTTTAGTTGATAGAATTTTTGAACTTAATGATGATTTGGCTATTCGAGATAATGAATTGGGATATTCTCTTGAATATAGGCTCACAAATTTCTGTAAAAAGAATGCTTATAATGATGAATTGGTTGTGCAATATGAAGGACCAAAGGAGTAACCTATACCTCCCAAGGTTGATCTTGGAGACTTTTGTCCCAACAAATTTAGCCCTATTGATTAGTTTTGCTTGCCTAAAAGAAAACTTGCTGCTGAACGTAGAGAATATGAAATGAGTTTTAACAATCTATCTTATTATTATGGCAATACCTGGATCTATTCTTGCTTGTTATGCCTAGCTAGGGGTGTTAAACGATAGCGTTTGTTGGGAGGCAACCCAATTTTATTTTTATTCCTTGCTTTTTGCTCCTGTTTAGTAATAAATAAATTATTTAGCCTCTGTTTTTGTTGTGTTTTTGTGTTTAATTAGTGTTTGTGCCAAGTAGAACCGTTGGAAAGACTTGGGGAAAGTCTTGTTGAACTTGCTGTAAAAAACAGAAACTTTAGCGCTCACGAGAACTGCTGTAATTTTTATTTGGAAAGTTCTATTTAGTTAATTCTTTTTGAAGATGATTAATAGATAAATTCTCACGTCCAGAAAATTATTTTTGAATTTTTGGGGTTCCAGATCTTGCGCTAGCTACAGATTACTACAGACTGTTCTGTTTTTGACAGATTCTGTTTTTCGTGTGTTGTTTACTTATTTTGATGAATCTATGGCTAGTAAATTAGTTTATAAACCATAGAGTTGTTGGAATACAGTAGGTATAACACCCATATAAATAAAGAATGAGTTCATTACAGTACCTTGAGGTGGTCTTTTGTTTTCTTTCGCTAACGGAGCTCACGAGATTTTCTACTTTAAGTTTTGTGTTGTGAAGTTTTCAAGTTTTGGGTAAAGATTGAATGGATTATGGAACAAGGAGTGGCAAGAGCCTAAGCTTGGGGATGCCCATGGAACCCCCAAGATAATCTAAGGACACCTAAAAGCCAAAGCTTGGGGATGCCCCGGAAGGCATCCCCTCTTTAGTCTACTTCTATCGGTAACTTTACTTGGAGCCATATTTTTATTTACCACATGATATGTGTTTTGCTTGGAGTGTCTTGTATGATTTGAGTCTTTGCTTATTAGTTTACCACAATCATCCTTGCTGTACACACGTTTTGAGAGAGCCATATATGATTTGGAATTTGTTAGAATACTCTATGTGCTTCGCTTATATCTTTTGAGTTATATAGTTTTGCTCTAGTGCTTCACGTATATCTTTTAGAGGACGGTGGTGGATTTGTTTTATAGAAAATATTGATCTCTCATGCTTCACTTAGATTATTTTGAGAGTCTTAAATAGCATGGTAATTTTCTTAAAATCCTAATATGTTTGGTATGCAAGATTAATAATAAAAACTCTCTTATGCGTGTGTTGAATACTATGATAAGTTTGATACTTGATAATTGTTTTGAGACATGGAGATCGTGATATTAAAGTCATGCTAGTTGAGTAGTTGTGAATTTGAGAAATACTTGTGTTGAAGCTTGTGATTCCCGTAGCATGCACGTATGGTGAACCATTATGTGATGAAGTCGGAGCATGATTTATTTATTGATTGTCTTCCTTATGAGTGGCGGTCGGGGACGAGCGATGGTCTTTTCCTACTAATCTATCCCCCTAGGAGCATGCGCGTAATACATTGCTTTGATAACTTGTAGATTTTTGCAATAAGTATATGAGTTCTTCATGACTAATGTTTGGTCCATGGATTATACGCACTCTCACCCTTCCACCTTTGCTAGCCTCTCTAATACCGCGCACATTTCACCGGTATCATACACCTACCATATACCTTCCTCAAAACAGCCACCATACCTACCTATTATGGCATTCCCATAGCCATTCCGAGATATATTGCCATGCAACTTTCCACCGTTCCGTTTATGACACACTCCATCATTGTCATATTGCTTAACATGATCATGTAGTTGACATAGTATTCGTGGCAATGCCACCGTTCATAATTCTTTCATACTTGTCACTCTTGAATCATTGCATATCCCGGTACACCGCCGGAGGCATTCATATAGAGTCATATCTTGTTCTAAGTATCGAGTTGTAATTATTGAGTTGTAAGAAAAATAAAAGTGTGATGATCATCATTATTAGAGCATTGTCCAAGTGAGGAAAGGATGATGGAGGCTATGATTCCCCCACAAGTCGGGATGAGACTCCGGACGAAAAATAAATAAAAGAGGCTAAAGAAGCCCAAATAAAAAAAGAGAGAGAAAAGAGGCCATAAAAAAGAGAAAAGGCCCAAATGAAAAAATGAAAAAAATGAAAAATGAGAGAAAAAGAGAGAAGGGACAATGTTACTATCCGTTTACCACACTTGTGCTTCAAAGTAGCACCATGATCTTCATAGTAGAGAGTCTCTCATGTTATCACTTTCATATACTAGTGGGAATTTTTTATTATAGAACTTGGCTTGTATATTCCAATGATGGGCTTCCTCAAAATTACCCTAGGTCTTCATGAGCAAGCAAGTTGGATGCACACCCACTTAGTTTCTTTTTGAGCTTTCATATACTTATAGCTCTAGTGCATCCGTTGCATGGCAATCCCTACTCACTCACATTAATATCTAGGGTTAATTATCCTTTTGCCCTTAGTGGTGTCCATGTGCTCAGTTTTTCCCTTAGATGCGAATTGTCCTCAGTTTTGCCCCTAGTCCGAGCACAACAACTATGACGAGGCCAAACGGCCATATTTGAGTCCATTCCGTCCGCCGGCGTTAGTGGTTGTGGGTCCGGAGCTTACACGTGGGACCGCGTGGACATGGGTCCGGAGCTGACATGTAGGCCCGTGCAACTAAATCCCCAAATCATTGGCAACCCATCCGCCCGGTCGGCTGTCCTGCGCCGCGGCCAGCACCTGCCCCGCCACCAGCTGCACGGCCTGCTCCGCTGCTACCTCCCTACGCCTATGCTCCACGGCTACCTGTGATGCCCACCACCTTCTTGCGACGCCACGGGTGGGGCGCCCGCCACCAGCTCGATCCGCGGCGCGGCCTCCGTCCGTGCGCCCGGCTGGAGCGCTCGAAGGTGGGGGGCTGCTGGAGCTATTTAAACTAGGAGGAAGAACCCTAGGGAGAAATGGTGAGCAGCAGCGACCCCGGAGTATTTGGCGAGGCAGGCATCGGGCCGGAGATCCGCCGCGTCCACGACTGGGTTCCCGAGGGGAAAGTCTCGCCTCTTGTTTAGATTGAGCTTAGTTGTGCATTTGAACACTTGATTCGAGTAGGTTTGCCCAATTAGTGTGCTGATTGCATCTCTATTTTTCGCCGGTTAGGATGGAGTTGCGGTTTGCTTTCATGGTGCACATTAGAAGGGACCGGTACATGTTCGATGCAAAGGATAAGAAGAAATACCAAGGAGGTTTTGATTATCGGTTGCCAATGGCTAGTAATTGGAGTTTCAGACAATTTGGGGAGGTAATTTGTAGCCAATATCCTTGGGGTTTGCTTGATGAAGTGGTATACAAATACTATGATGGGGAAAAGAATTGGGTGACAGTTAGTAATGATGAAGAGCTAGCTACCATGTTTGTTAGGCATAAAGAGAAAGATAATTTTCATGTGAGGCTGCAAGTTGATGTGCTTGAGCACGCATTTGGACCTAGGATGGCGGGTGCAACATCTCGGGGAGAACCAAGTCGTCGTAATGGCATCTCTAGCCAGAACAGTTCAGTTGGTGCACGGCGACGTGGTGGCTCGACAAGTGTGGGCAACAGCAGTAGGGTCCCCCTTGAAGTGGAGCCTGATGGCTACAATTCTGGGGTTGATGAAGAGAAGCTATATTCTGATGTTATTCGGAATTTACGACGGGCACCTCGGACTGAAAATCAAGATGAGGCTCACAATGCAGTCCGTGTGGATGATGACGCGATGGGTGAGGACGAAGACCTTGCAGCTATTGAATGGGACCCTTTGAACCCTCATATGGAAGAAGGTACAGTTTTTGCATCCATGAATGAGTGTAGAAATTCACTTGTGACATACTGCATCAAGGTAGAACGTACTTTCAAAGTTGACAAGAGTGATCAAGTACGTTACAGAGTGCACTTTCCGACTGAAGGTTGTCCATGGAGGCTGCTTGCATCTAAAATGCGGAATAGCACTAATTTTCAGGTCAAAGTGAACCCTTTTAAGAACACATGCCAGGAATCAACCCTTAGGAAGGATACAATCAGTAGAGCCAAGTCAAGATGGATGGCAGAAGAAGTAAAGAAGTGGGTGAAATAAAACCAGCAAGTGGGTCCAAAGGAATTGCAGAAGAACATCAAAGATAAGTTCAAGATAGATTTACCATACATGAGGTTGTTCAATGGTAAACAACATGCTATGGATTCTATTTATGGTAACTTGCAGGAAAGTTTTCAATTGTTGTATTCATTCCAAGGTGAAGTGGAGAGGACCAGCCCAGGTAGTATTGTAGATATTGATCACCACACCGTGGAGTACACATTCAGAGGAGTGACAAAGACCAAGGAATGCTTTAGGAGGGTTTTTGTCTGCTTTGAGGCTTGTCGCCGGGGTTTTTTGGCAGGCTGCAGGCCTTATTTGGCTATTGATGCCACTTTTCTCACTGGGAGGTTTAAAGGATAGTTAGTAGCAGCTTGTGCAGTTGATGCACATAGTTTTGTATTTCCAGTTGCCTATGGTGTGCTGGAGACAGAGTCTGAGGAGAGCTGGACTTGGTTTTTGCATAATCTCCGCCGGGCTATTGCACATCCCAATGGGTTGGTCATTCATACAGATGCCTGCAAAGGTTTAGAAGTGGCCGTGGATAATGTGTTCCCTGGAGTAGAGCATAGGGAATGCATGCGTCACCTTGCTGCAAATTTCATGAAGAAGTTCAAAGGAAAGGTGTATACCGACAATTTATGGCCAGCATCTTTGACATGCAGTGTGAAGAAGCACAACTACCACTTGAGGCACAACTACCAAAGTGAAAGAATACTGGGAAACACACCACTCCAAGTTATGGGCCAGAAGCCAATTCAGTGAAGTGAGCAAAGTTGACTATGTGCACAATAATCTAGCAGAGTCTTTCAACTGAACGATCCGGAAACTAAAGGGTCATTATGTGGTGGATTTGCTTGACAGGATAAGGATAGAATACATGCAGAAATTTCATTATCGTGCAGGAATAGCCGAGGCAAAATTCATGGGCCACATTATCATCCCTGCCGTGATGAATGAACTGAAGCAAAAGACAACAGGCTTGGAAATGAACATGACTCTTTGCTCGGGTACCACAGCAGAGATATCATATTTGGATAAAGAGAAGAGGGAATGGAGATATCCAGTGGATTTAGAAGCTAGAACTTGCAGTTGTAGGCAATGGCAGATAACTGGGTTGCCATGCATTCATGCCTTGTTTTTCATCACTTCTCTCCCAGGTCCAGCAGGGAACATACAGCAGTATGTGCATGATTACTACTCTGTTGCAAGGTTCAAAGCCACATATGCTTATTCCTTGCCTGCTATGGAGGGAAAACAACAATGGGACATGGTGGACCCTGGATTCAAGCTTTGCGCTCCAATTCTGAAGCAGCGGGTAGACCAAGGAAGAGTCGAATCAGACCTCGCAGCGAAGGAGCTGGACTTGGAGCGAGGAAGCGTAAGTGCACAAGGTGTGGTGGGTCTGGTCATTTTGGTAAGTATTGTGATAACACAGTAGATCCAGCGTTCGGAGAGAGTTTCGATGAAGGCTTCGATGAAAATGTTGGTCAGCAGCCGGTTGCCTCAACAGATGATGAAAATGATGGTCAACAGCCGATTGCATCAGATAAGGATTTTGACGACGTTCCAAATGATGATGGTCAACAACGACATGATTTGACGATGATCCAAAATATCCTCCAAATAATGATTCAAGTGAGGCTCCAAATGGTGATCCAAGTGAGGCTCTAAATGGTGATCATGGTGATCCAAGTGAGGCTCCAAATGATGATCCAAGTGAGGCTCCAAATGGTGACCAACCTTCTGTTGTTGTGAGTTCTGCTAGGTATGTAAATCTTGCAAGGGTCAAATACTACTGTACATCTATCACTTGACATGATCTCATTACCGTTTATGTTTTGCACAGCTCTATGGTAGGTTTGAAGAAGACACGCAAGGTATCGACAACCAAGAGAAGAAGAGAAGAAACAATGAGCACAAGGTGCACGAGGAGCAAAGTGATGGCAAGAAGCTCAAGGAACAGACAGAAGCCCCAACGCTATCTATGAATAATTATGAAACATTATGAATAAGGGATGATGTTGTATTATGAAACATTTATCACTTGACATGTTGTATTTCTATTGGATGATGTTGGACCTATGTTAGAAGTATGTTTGACATGATGTTTAAATATCTGTTGGATGATGTTTGAATGAGCACATGAATAATTATGAAACATTTTTTTGAATTTTGTTTTGCTCATTTAAATTCTGGTCAAACCTAACTTTGACTAAGATTTAAACAAGTCTAAAACATCAAAATGAAGAACTAAGCCTGGATACTTCTTAGTCAATCCAAAATGAAGTTGTGGTGAGCTTTTTGAAATTTTCATGAAAAATGTGCTAAAAAGAGGGGTCCAAAGGTAGGGTAAACAGCCTCATTTCTAAGCAAAAAAAATTTCGACCTTGTCTAAATCAGCCAAATAACTTTCCTACACATATATTCTATATGTACAGACTATGTGCGCTGGTTTTTCCATTTTTTGATTTTTTTAAATTTGTTTTGCTCATTTGAATTCTGGTCAAACTTAACTTTGACCAAGATTTAAACAAGTGTAAAACATCAAAATGAAAAACTAAGCCTGGATCCTTCTTATTCACTCCAAAATGAAGCTGTGGTTAGTTTTTTGAAATTTTCATGTTCATTTCCCCAAAACACTTCTCTTCACTTCATACAAGAGAGTTTGAGATACTCGAGATATCATACAATATACATGAACTTATCATTTAAATGTACGTAAAGCTTGTTTATCAACTTAAATCATTAGTATATGACATAAGAAGACTATGTGCGCAGGTTTTTTATTTTTCTGATTTTTATTTAATTTATTATGCTCATTTGAAATCTGGTCAAACATAGCTTTGACTGCTTCAAACCCCTCCCAAACCCCGCTAACCCTAGCGCTGAACAAGGACCGTTCATCTAACCCTAGCGGCGATCAAGGGCCGTCGATCTAACCCTTCTAGAAGGAATCTGCGGGGAGGAGGGGGGCGATCCGCGAGATGCAATCTGATTGGCTGGGAGATTGTTTTTTTAACAAATACCGGGCGCGCTAGATGGACCGTTGGGCTGTCTCGTGCTCTGGGCCTGAGACCACAGTAAATAGCCCGTCTCAGCCTTTCCAGGCCTTGCATGCATGGAGGCGGCGACGTGGGTTTGTATGCGCGGGAGGCGGCGATGTGCATGCATGCGAGCGAGGCGAGCGAGGCGCGCTAGGTGAGCTAGGCTAGCGAGGCGAGCTAGGTGGTTCAGTGCAGTGGTTCAGGGCAGCGATTCACATGCACCGCCCGGTCAAAGAGCTATGCAGTGATTCAGATGCACGCACGCGCCCCATGCATCGTTTTTGTGCAAAAATTTAAGTGTGCAAAACGTAATGGATACACACACGCGTCCGGATTCACACACGCACCGTTCTCATCCTTTCTCTCTTCCTCTCCCATGCACAAGCCTATAAATGGGGTGCCTCTCTTCCTCTCCCACCCACAAGCCAGATCCGATCTTCTCCAACTTCAAACACCCAAGCGACCGAGCCCTCCGATCCCCAAGAGAGACCAAGTGAAGATGCAGTTCAACGGGCCGACCTTCAACCGTCCGCCTGTCGTGCCGGAGCTGCGCTACCCATCAGGCATGCTCGTGGAGAGGGAGCTCCGTGTGTGGGCTATTTCAAGGTGGAGGGGTTCCGTCGAACTCACCCGCGCCTTCCTCAGAGCCAGCTATGCCCACCTCCCACGGGGCTCGCCGAGGATGTTCACCCTCAACGAGGTTCGTGACCGCGGCGGCATCCTCCTACTGCTCACGGTCACCTTCACCAACCCGTTTGACGCGTGCGAGCTCCTCATCCAAGTACGAGCGCATCTTCCCCGTCTACAACATCTACACCAACTACGAGTGCATCTTCCCCGCTCCAGGCCAGATGCACTCCCTTCCCTACGAGGATGAGGAGGAGGAGGTGTGAAGATGAAGACGGTGTTGAAGGGGCGCGCGCGGCCAAGGTGGAAGAAGAAGGTCAAGATGAAGATGTTCAAGCCCGGAGTCAAGCTCGTCATGTTTCGTTTTTTAGTTTGTTGCTTTTCTATGTCATGTCGTGTCGTGTCATATTTCGTCATGTGTCTGTGAACTGTCCGTGAACTTATCTAAGTTATTGCAATGGTACGGCGTGTTCCATCTTATCTAAGTTATTAGGGTTTATTATGTGTGTTAAAAAATGTCCGTGCCCAAACATATCATTTCTTCCCTAAACAAGTCATTAAGTTCGAGAACTTGTGGTTTTCATTAATGAAAATCGGAGCGGGTGAGAAGCCCTCTGTTTCATTCAAACAAAAATTCATGAACTAACATGCAAATTTATTCCCTTTAAATCCTAAACCAAGTGCCACTCTAACCCTAAACCAAGTGCCACTCTGACCAAAATCATGTGGTAGTGCAACATACATTTTCAAGCTTCCAACCCTCCAAAATTTAAGTGCAAAACAATGGAAAACCACTCTCACGCGTGTGCAAACATTCACGGTCTCACTATTTTTTTTAAAAAAAATTCACAATCTCACTATGTATACCTTCCTTCCCTATCCATGTCAAAGTCTTGCCATCTGTCCTAGCGGTTACCAGCGCGGCCCTAAACACCACAAACCCACGCGGTCCTGGGTTCGAGTCCCCAGCCGCACCAATTTTTTGTGCATTTTCCACCCTTCATTTTTTTAGACAAATTATGTTTTTTCTCAATGTAATGCCCTTAAAAATTGTTCATTTATTTTGGCACCTGGCATAAACCTCTACCAGAGCTGAGGCACATTTTCCATGAAATTTTGGTCTTTGATTTAAATCATGGTGTATTTGAATTGGATTAATTAACAGCTCCAAAAAATTTCTAACCTTAATTGTTTGGCTCCGGAATAATTCAATTAGCTTCCACAAAAAGTTCCAGCATTATGATTTACTGCCTAAATTAAATCAGAATAGAAAACAGAAAAATACGCAAGAGAACCCCCGAATGGGCCTAGCCTAATTGGATGCAGTTGGCCCATTAGTCTAGCCTGCACTTGGCTCTACGCTCTGAATTTGGCCCAAGAGCAACCTTTTTTTTGGACAGAAAGGCACAACAGAGAGCTGCATTTCATTGATCAAAAGTTTCTGAATTCCTAATTTGTTCACTTTTTTTCCAACATATTTAAATGTTGGTCACTTCTTCTCTTTTTGTTTCAACATTTAAACAACTTTAACCAACATTTAAACTAGGTGGATTTCTCAAACAATTTCAAGATTACAAATTCTTCCATAATTCATGCCTTTCCATACATTTTCAACATTACAACTAGTGCGATTACCATACCTACAAATGCCCAAAAGTATTTGCAAATGGGTATTGGTAGTGCTTGATCTTCAAGCTTCCTAACCTTCTTCTTCAACATCCTAAGCTCAACAGCTAGCTCTCTGTCAGTGCGTGCTTCGCCCTCCATCCCTTCTTCCGGAGCTCGTGGTGCGGCCACTGCCGTTCGTGGTAGCATGCGCAACCATTCTTCATGCTCTTCTTGCAGTTCATTCATCGGAGTCTTGGCCAGAGCATCGACCCAAAGAAAGAAGCATGTCACCTGCATGAACACCAAACAGATCAACCCATTGCTCAAAGATCCCGACCAAGAAAATGGGGCAATTGCCCTGATTCTTACCCCATTCTCGCTGCACACATAGAACGGACGATTCTGGTTCCTCGGCGTCTGAGAAACCCTCCGATCAACGCCCGCCCGGCACCGCTCACAGACGAAGATAGGCATGTCCACACGCGCCCGGCTCTGCATCCGCGAGGTGGCGCGGGAGCTTGAGGAAGACATGGAGCTCCGAGCCGAAGGGATCTCAACGCTGCCGCGCCCTCCACTGCTAGCTTCCCACCGTCGCGCCCTCCACAGCTAGCTTCCCGCCGCCGTGCTCTCTCTCTCTCGCCGTGGTCACTGTCGTGCTCTCTGTCTCTGTCAGGACCCCGATTCCAAGTCACATCGATCTAGCTGGTAACACCTCATATCACTTTGCGGCCTCACGCACGGTATCCCACGGGTGTCGCATTACCATGGCCCGGGACCGTTTGTGCCTTTTGGCTCACGTATATGATAGTGTCGCTAGCATCCATATGACAGAGAACCCGGGCCGACATGCCTAGTCGTGAACCCAAAGTGGCACAAACCTATGGAGACAGGCATACATGAAACACACCGGGCATGTCGGTCATCAACGAGTGATTCCGGGCTGTAGCACTGGGCTAACATGACTCCGGAAGTCACCGCGTGACATTTCCCCGAAGGGACAGACATAGGAACGAGGTGAAACACATGCCGGTCAGTCAAGTGTCCTGAACAGTAGTGCTGGGCTAACAGGACTCCGGTGAACCGGGCTGTAGCGGACTACTATGGCTCGAGGAACACTAGACTACATTTCCCCATAAGAAACACTGCCAAGGATAAACAACTAGATTTGACGGATCCCACTCATACCAAGCATTTCATTTGGAGTTACGGTTGAATTTCTATGATTTTTAGAAGTTTTAAACATTTTCTGGAATTTCCTGAATAAAAATAAATCCAGAAAATGCATTACTGCGTCAGCATTACGTCAGGGTGACGTCAGTGGTCAACGGGGACGTCCAGGTCAAACCTGACTGGTGGGTCCCGCGTGTCAGTAGTTAATTAAGCTAATTATCTTTAATTAAAACTAATCTGATTTAGTTAACAGAGGGGGCCCACTTGTCATTGCCTCAGGGGAGTCAAACTGGGCCCACCCAGTCCACGTTAGTGTTCAAACCCACCGGTCAACAGGGCTAATCCCGCCGGCGCTGAGTCGCCGGCGAGGCCGAGACGGCGGAGGGCTTCGGAAAACGCCCTCAGGCGACCAAAGCGACGGCGGAGATGTGCTACACGTAGCTGGGGCTCGCGCGCATCTAGTGGGGCAAGTGGGAGGAGCTGGGGTGGAGCGAGCTCGCCGGAATCGAGCTCGTGGCGGCGGCCGGAGTTCGGGCGAGGTTGGTTTCGAGGCTACGGTGCACGGGAGAAGGAGCTGGTG
This sequence comes from Triticum urartu, assembly GCF_003073215.2. NCBI lineage: Eukaryota > Viridiplantae > Streptophyta > Magnoliopsida > Poales > Poaceae > Triticum > Triticum urartu. The sequence goes on along the minus strand of NC_053023.1, from coordinate 736,900,738 downwards.
GTGGCTACGGGTTCCTAGTGCTGCACTGAGCACAACGGCGAGCTTGGCTTCGAGCCACTGTGGCTCTGGCCACGACGGCGCCATGGCCGGCGGCGGGGAGCTCTCGAGTGCGGTGGAAATGGCGGCTACAGGGGCCAAACAAGCACGGGAGCTAGGGGAAGAGGAAGAGGAGCTCACAGCAGGGTCGGAGAGGGGATAGCGAGCTCGGGGAGGTCCTGGCGGCGGCGAATCGACCGGAGATGGCTCGGGTGCCCGAGGTTGAGGACGAGGGCGAAGGCGGCGTTTGGAGTCGCGTGGGTCGGCGGAGAGGTCCAGGGCGACGAGGCGGAGCTGTTGGGCTCGTTGGAGGGGCGAGGGGGTGGCTCTGCTGGCGTCTACGGCGAACGGCGGCGAGGGACACGCTCGGCCATCATGGGAGAGAGTGAGGGATACGAGGGGGATAGTGAGGGAGGATGAGAGGGGGAACGTGGGGGTCGCGTGGCATCCCAGGGCGTCTCCCGGGCATCGGCGGAAGCAGGAGGTGGCCGGCGTGTGGCCGCGGGCACCGGCCACGCGCTCCGCGTCCTTCTGGCGCTAGGAGGACGACGACTAGCAGAGCCAGCAGGCTGGGCCGAGCCAGGTGGCTGGGCCAGCACAGGTAAGGCCCAGGTGGGCTTCCTTCTCTCTTTTTTTGATTTTGTTTCTGTTTTCTATTTAACTGCAACTGTTTAGCTTTATTAAAAATACACGTTTCCAAAAAACCTGAAAATAAATGTGGCCTCTGTTTAGATTATTTCCAACAGGAAACATTTATTCCCAGAATTATTTGAGCATTTAAATTATTTTATAGCATTTAAATGCCCAAATTCAAATACTTATGATTTAATTCAATGACCTTCTGTTGACCTAGAAAATTGTGCACCAATTTTGCCAGAGGTTCTAACCTAAGACAAAGAGGGTGAACTTTTTAGAAGGGCATTTCAGGTTCATTGAAAATAATTTTAGTAAACCCTAGTTGTTTCCTGGGGGGTGTTGGGGGTTCTATCTTCCCCAATTCAAATTTAAGAAGAATTTAAACATGATGCACATTCTAATGCTTGAACTAGCTAGGGTGTGACAACTCACCCCCACTCAAAAGAATCTCGTCCCGAGATTTAGGATCCTTTGGAAAGAAGGTGGGGTACTCGAGTCGAAGGCGATCCTCCCTTTCCCAAGTGGCTTCTTTATCGGAGTGGTGTGACCATTGAATCTTGAGAAACTTGGTATTATGACGTCGAGTGGTACGCTCGGCTTGATCAAGGATACGAACGGGATATTCCCGATAAGAGAGATTATCTTGTAGATCAAGCGTTTCGTGGTCCACTCCATGGATAGGATCCGCGAAGCAACGCCTGAGTTGTGAAACGTGCAAGACATCGTGAACTCTGGAAAGATGCGGAGGTAGTTCCAATTGGTAGGCAACTTCTCCTCGTTTGGCAAGAATGCGAAAGGGTCCAATGTAACGAGGAGCCAATTTGCCTTTGATACCGAAACGATGGGTTCCCTTTAACGGAGTAACCCGAAGGTAAGCCTTCTCGTCGACTTCATAAGTCATAGGCTTATGTTTACGATCATATTGACTCTTTTGACGAGATTGGGCTGTTTTCAATTTCTCACGAATAACGCGAACCTGCTCTTCTGCTTCCTGAATCATATCCGGGCCAAAGAGTTGTCTTTCCCCGGTTTCTGACTAGTTAAGAGGCGTTCGACATTTTCGTCCATAGAGAACTTCGAAAGGAGCTTTGCCCAAGCTAGCTTGATAACTATTGTTATAAGCAAACTCCGCGAATGGAAGGCATTTCTCCCAACTCATTCCGAATGAGATAACAGAAGCTCGGAGCATATCTTCCAGAATTTGATTTACTCGCTCTACTTGACCACTTGATTGAGGGTGGAAGGCGGTACTAAAGGAGAGATGAGTTCCCATAGCATTTTGGAAACTTTCCCAGAATCGAGAGGTGAAGAGACTCCCACGGTCTGATTTAATTTCCAATGGGACAGCATCAAGAGACACTATTCGGGAGATGTATAAATCGGCTAGCTGGCTAGCGGTGATACTCTCACGAACAGGTAGGAAATGGGCTACTTTGGAAAGACGGTCTATCACGACAAAGATGGCATTATTCCCTCTCTTGGTCCTGGGAAACCCAGTAATGAAATCCATACTGATTTTATCCCATTTCCACTTAGGAATAGCCAAAGGTTGAAGGGTGCCAGCAGGCCGTTGATGCTCTGCTTTAACAGGACGACAGACGTCGCATCTCGCAATGTATTGAGCGATTTCTCTCTTCATCCTAGTCCACCAAAACCTCTGGCGTAGGTCTTGATACATTTTAGTACTACCGGGATGAATGGTGAGAGGGGATTCATGAGCTTCCTTAAGGATCAACTGGCGCAGATGTTTTTCTTGGGAACCACCAGACGGTTCTCAAAGAAGACAGTACCCCGCTTATCCATGGAGAAACATTTAGCAACTCCGCTAGCAATGTTTTCCTTAATCCGGGATATGCCCTTGTCATACCGCTGGGCGGTTATGATTTGATCCATAAGGGTAGGTTTCGCCACCAGGGTGGATAGGAATCCTCGAGGAACAAGGTGAAGATTTAGCTTACGAAATTCCTCATGGAGAAGTGGTTGACTTTGTTGTAACATCAGGTTGTTACAATAGGACTTACGGCTTAGCGCATCAGCCATGACATTGGCTTTGCCCGGGGTGTAAGTTATTCCTAAGTCGTAGTCCGAGATCAACTCAACCCAACGTCTTTGCCTGAGATTCAAGTCTGGTTGGGTGAAGATATATTTCAAACTTTGGTGATCGGTGAAGATCTCGCAACGATTACCAAGGAGGTAATGTCGCTAGGTTTTAAGTGCATGGACTACAGCTGCAAGCTCTAGATCATGTGTGGGATAATTTTCCTCATGTGGGTGTAATTGCCATGAAGCATAGGCAATTACCTGACGATCCTTCATGAGTATGCAACCTAGTCCTTGTCGCGAGGCGTCGCAATAGATAATAAAGTCCTTGGAGAAATCTGGTGGTACCAGTACGGGAGCAGATGTCAGGCGTCTTTTCAGTTCCTGAAAGTTGAACTCGCACTGTGGAGTCCACTCGAACTTTTTATCTTTCATGAGGAGTTCAGTTAGAGGTTTAGCAACCTTAGAGAAATTTTCGACGAAGCGGCGGCAATAGCTCGCTAAGCCAAGGAAGCTCCGAACTTGCTTAACCGTCTCAGGTGGAGTCCAATCAAGGATGGCTTGAACTCGCTCGGGATTGACAGCAATACCCTTGCCAGAGATTACATGGCCTAGATAGGTCACTTCTGGCAACCAAAATTCACACTTGGAGAATTTGGCATAAAGGCGATGCTCTTGAAGCTTCATCAATACCAGCCTTAGATGTTCGGCATGTTCCTCTTCATTCTTGGAGTAGTTGAGTATGTCATCGAGATATACTACGACGAATTTATCCAAGTACTCCATGAAGACCGAGTTCATTAACCAAGAGAAGGTGGCTGGGGCATTGGTTAAACCGAAGGACATGACGGTGTACTCGTATTGGCGATAACGAGTAACAAAGGCCGTTTTGGGAATGTCCCCGTTTCTGATTTTGATTTGATGGTAGCCCAACCTCAAATCCATCTTGGAAAAGACTGAGGATCCAGCGAGCTGATCATACAGATCGTTGATCCTAGGAAGCGGATATTTGTTCTTGATGGTGACCAAATTGACAGGTTGGTAATCCACAACCATTCGATCCGTTCCATCCTTCTTCTTAACGAAGAGGACGGGGCAGGCCCAAGGAGAGGTACTAGGACGGATGAAACCCTTTTTCAAGGACTCGTCGAGTTGGTTCTTAAGCTCGGCTAGTTCTAAGGGTGCCATCTTGTAGGGTCTTCTAGAAATTGGAACGGTTCCTGGAACAAGGTCTATCACAAACTCGACATCCCTGTCAGGTGGAACACCTGGCAGTTCTTCTGGAAAGACATCCGGAAAGTCTCAGACTACCGGAACATCCTCAAGGTCTGGAAGAGGGTTGGCATTTAGGGAGTAAAGCTGGCGCTTGGCCACTCGATTTAAGACATTAACTGTCTTGCCCGACGGGTGAGTAAGTTGAACGGTTCTAGTGGCACAATCAATCTTAGCATAATGAGCTGACATCCAGTCCATACCCAAGATGATGTTTATGTCCGAGGACTTGAGAGCTATTAAGGATGCAAGGAAGACAAGTCTATCGACAAGAATTTCGTTCCCATGGCTTACTTTAGAAGTTTGCCATCTAGAGCCAGGGGTTTGAATTTCCATGGTAGAGGGCATGTCACAGAATGTCGTGTTATGCAATCGAGCATAGTTCTCGGATATGAATGAATGAGATGCTCCAGTATCGAAAAGAACAGATGCCGGATGGCAGTTAACAAGGAGCGTACCAAGGACGACGTTAGGATCCTCATGAGCCTCCTCGGCTGAAACATAGTTGACATGGCCACGTGCGGTGGTGGCCGGCTTGGCGTAGAAAGTCTTTCCCGCTGGCTTACCACGGCCAACGGACTTTCCAGTTTGATTGGGGTTGTTGTTCTGGGGACACTCTCGGCTATAGTGACCCGGCTCTCCACACTTGAAGCATGTCACCACATTGGGGTGTGGAGCAGCATTAGCAGCGGGGCCACCATAGGGCTTGGGCGGTGCAAATTGCTGGTTGGGATGAGGCGCCTCAAAGGATGGCCTCAGAATGAACCTGGGTGGCAGTGCCGTGCTTGGGATCCACACCCTGCGCTTCTGAGCTCCAGAGCCGGATGAAGAGCCAAAATCACGGGAGTGCTTGCATGAAGTGTCATAAACAGTCTGGCCTGTCCCAGCGCTGATGGCTTTATTGACCAACTTTTGAAAGGATGTGCACACGTGCAGACGGAGATCGCGGCGAAGCTCAGGGCTAAGTCCCTTGCGGAACCTTGCCTGCTTCTTGGCGTCAGTAGATACCTCTTCAGGGGCATAACGTGCCAGATTCCCAAATTCACGACTATAAGCATCCACAATCAGTCTTCCTTGGGTGAAGTTGCAGAACTCCTCCCTCTTGCGATCCATGAGACCTTCCGGAATGTGATGCTCACGGAAAGCCTCACTGAATTCAGCCCAAGTAGTGATTTGGCCGACCGGGCGCATAGCTTCGAAGTTTTCCCACCAAAGGCTAGCAGGGCCTTCGAGGTGATAGGAAGCATAAGTAACCTTGTCAGCTTCGGCTACGTTGGCAGAACGTAGCTTGTGAGTGATGCTGCGAAGCCAGTCATCCGCGTCGAGGGGTTCGACGGAATGGTTGAACTTTGGTGGGTACAGCTTGATAAAGTCATTGATTGACACCAAGTCATTTCGTGGGTGGCGTGCAGTGTTCTGCTCAATCCGCTCTAGCAGGCGGTTAGTCTCACGCTTGTTTCTTTCCGCCTCCAGCATCACTTCGGCCAGAGAAGGCGGTTGAGGCAGATTTTCACCTCTAGCTGCACTGGCTTCCCCCTGCTTCGGGGCAGCAGGGTTGCTGCGGGTGTTGACCATCCTAGGAGAAAACAAGACAACGGTTTAGACAAAGATGGCTCAAACTTAGCAAGGGAGTGCAGAATGTAATGGATAACACGGAATGCAGAGATGTTCATCCGTATGTCATGGTAATATAAAACTGCCATATATATACCAACGGTCATACACATCATGCATAGTTTAGTACAAGCCCAGGCTACAGTACAACTATGATGAAAGACGTTACATCTCATCGCAGGCATTCCAAGCTCCTATACATTATTTGTCTACACCTCCGGAATCGATTACACGCAAAGTCATATTCCACAAGTCACACAGGACAGTGGAGATACAACTACTACAATACTAGTGGTACTACTACTAACTCAGACAGCTCCGTAGTAGTCCTCATAGAAGTCACCTCCATAGCCTGGAAGTTCAACGTGACCATCCGGGAACAGACGGTCCTGAGGAGCTTGTGGACCATAGGGGCTAGGATGAGGTCTTGGACCAACAAACGGTGGCCTGCGGGGACCACGGGGTGGGGTGATGCCTCCCACATCACGCCCATCCACCATGTCTGGCAGAGCTGATCTCACAGGATACAGATCCCTTGTATCCATACATCCAGCTTGCACCGCAGGTGCAAACCGAGTCAATGTGGCCCAATGATCAGCATGGGTATTGAAAAGCTCCAGCCTCAAGGCCCGATTCTCTCGGTCCTTATATTCGAGCATCTCGGTAGTGGCACGAGTTAATGAGTCCTCCTGAGTGGAGTCAGCATAGATAGCCTGAAGATACCCTTGCGCTCCCGGAAGTGAAGCTGGCATGTAACGGAAGTCGGTGTTCCGAAGCAGGCCAGTCCGGACTCGCATGATGGTCATCATGGAATAGGCAGCATCCTGCACAGCCATCTCAACAGTAACCCCGAGTCCATAGGAACAGTGAAGGGGCTCGGTAGATCCAGGATAAGAAGGAAATATCCTGACGGTGCAGAAATACTGGCTTTGATTAAAGTCGCGGAACTGCTCTTCGACAGTGTATTCGGGATACCAACGGTAACCCGTCTTGATCATTACCCGGACTAACATAGCAGGATGACCGGGCACGTCGAGGCACCTGGTCAGGCGAACCACTTGGTTTTGAGCACGGTTGGCCATCTGAAAGCACAACCACAATGCAAAGACATCAGAATTTCTAGGGAAAATTGGACAGCATAACAGCTGTAAATTCTCAGAAAAAGATTTGAGACATCCACAACAGTTCGCAATACCACTCAACAACATCATATCAAGGTTCTGATTCAATTAGCAACATACTAAGAATAATAGAAAATGAACTGGGACTTGTAACAACAATCCTATAAGCTACTACGGATTAGTAACACGTGAACCTGATAGAAGAAGAGAGCCTAGTCCTTAACCCACGTTGAAAGAGAAGAGAATAACTCAGATCAGAGGCATAGGGTAAAGGAGTAAAAGAGCCCTACGTTCCCTCCCACAATCAATTCCCCTACATATAACTAAAGCATTTCTAGACTCGACCTCGACTAGTTTGGCTCAACGAACCTACAGGCAGTCTGGCTCTCATGCCAACGCTGTCAGGACCCCGATTCCAAGTCACATCGATCTAGCTGGTAACACCTCATATCACTTTGCGGCCTCACGCACGGTATCCCATGGGTGTCGCCTTACCATGGCCCGGGACCGTTTGCGCCTTTTGGCTCACGTATATGATAGTGTCGCTAGCATCCATATGATAGAGAACCCGGGCCGACATGGCTAGTCGTGAACCCAAAGTGGCACAGACCTATGGAGACAGGCATACATGAATCACATCGGGCATGTCGGTCATCAACGAGTGATTCCGGGCTGTAGCACTGGGCTAACAGGACTCCGGAAGTCACCGCGTGACATTTCCCCGAACGGATAGACATAGGAACGAGGTGAAACACATGCCGGCCAGTCAAGTGTCCTGAACAGTAGTGCTGGGCTAACAGGACTCCGGTGAACCGGGCTGTAGCGGACTACTATGGCTCGAGGAACACTAGACTACATTTCTCCATAAGAAAGGCTGCCAAGGATAAACAACTAGATTTGACGGATCCCACTCATACCAAGCATTTCATTTGGAGTTACGGTTGAATTTCTATGATTTTTAGAAGTTTTAAACATTTTCTGGAATTTCCTGAATAAAAATAAATCCAGAAAATGCATTACTGCGTCAGCATTACGTCAGGGTGACGTCAGTGGTCAACGGGGACGTCCAGGTCAAACCTGACTGGTGGGTCCCGCGTGTTAGTAGTTAATTAAACTAATTATCTTTAATTAAAACTAATCTGATTTAGTTAACAGAGGGGGCCCACTTGTCATTGACTCAGGGGAGTCAAACTGGGCCCACCCAGTCCACGTCAGTGGTCAAACCCACCGGTCAACAGGGCTAATCCCGCCGGTGTTGAGTCGCCGGCGAGGCCGAGACGGCGGAGGGCTTCGGAAAACGCCCTCAGGCGACCAAAACGACGGCGGAGATGTGCTACACGTAGCTGGGGCTCGCGCGCATCTAGTGGGGCAAGTGGGAGGAGCTGGGGTGGAGCGAGCTCGCCGGAATCGAGCTCGTGGCGGTGGCCGGAGTTCGGGCGAGGTTGGTTTCGAGGCTACGGTGCACGGGAGAAGGAGCTGGTGGTGGCTACGGGTTCCTGGTGCTGCACTGAGCACAACGACGAGCTTGGCTTCGAGCCACTGTGGCTCTGGCCACGACGGCGCCATGGCCGGCAGCGGGGAGCTCTCGGGTGCGGTGGAAATGGCGGCTACAGGGGCCAAACGAGCACGGGAGCTAGGGGAAGAGGAAGAGGAGCTCACAGCGGGATCGGAGAGGGGGTCAGCGAGCTCGGGGAGGTCCTGGCGGCGGCGAATCGACCGGAGATGGCTCGGGTGCCCGAGGTTGAGGACGAGGGCGAAGGCGGCGTTCGGCGGCGTTTGGAGTCGCGTGGGTCGGCGGAGAGGTCCAGGGCGACGAGGCGGAGCTGTTGGGCTCGTCGGAGGGGCGAGGGGGTGGCTCTGGTGGCGTCTACGGCGAACGGCGGCGAGGGACGCACTCGGCCATCGCAGGAGAGAGTGAGGGAGACGAGGGGGAGAGTGAGGGAGGATGAGAGGGGAACGTGGGGGTCACGTGGCATCCCAGGGCATCTCCCGGGCGTCGGCGGAAGCAGGAGGTGGCCGGCGTGTGGCCGCGGGCGCCGGCCACGCGCTCCGCGTCCTTCTGGCGCGAGGAGGACGACGATTGGCAGAGCCAGCAGGCTGGGCCGAGCCAGGTGGCTGGGCCAGCACAGGTAAGGCCCAGGTGGGCTTCCTTCTCTCTCTTTTTTATTTTGTTTCTGTTTTCTATTTAACTGCAACTATTTAGCTTTATTAAAAATACTAAAACGTTTCCAAAAATCCTGAAAATAAATGTGGCCTCTGTTTAGATTATTTCCAACAGGAAACATTTATTCCCAAAATTATTTGAGCATTTAAATTATTTTATAGCATTTAAATGCCCAAATTCAAATACTTATGATTTAATTCAATGACCTTCTGTTGACCTAGAAAATTGTGCACCAATTTTGCCAGAGGTTCTAACCTAAGACAGAGAGGGTGAACTTTTTAGAAGGGCATTTTAGGTTCATTGAAAATAATTTTAGTAAACCCTAGTTGTTTCCAGGGGGGTGTTGGGGGTTCTATCTTCCCCAATTCAAATTTAAGAAGAATTTAAACATGATGCACATTCTAATGCTTGAACTAGCTAGGGTGTGACAGTCTCCGTCGTCACCGCCGCTATCGCCTGCTTATATAGCACACCCGCCAACGACTCTCTGCTCAATGGCTCTCTGCTGGGTCCCACAAGCCACACGTGCAACGGTCTGAATAAAATTGGCCGTTTTTGTCGCCTGGTCCCACCTGTAAGGGCCGAGTCAAAAGGTTGACCTGACGGAGACGGCAGAGTTCACGGAACGAGTCGGTGCGCATGGACTAGGGGCAAAACTGAGCACAATTCGCATCCGAGGGCAAAACTGAGCACAATTCGCATCTGAGGGCAAAACTGAGTACATGGACACCACTGAGGGCAAAAGGATAATTAACCCTAATATCTATTGATGGGCATCTCCATAGCCTGTTGATACACCTAGATGATGTGAGACTATCTTCCCCTTTTTTGTCTTCTCCACAACCACCACTCTATTCCACCCATAGTGCTATATCCATGGCTCACGCTCATGTATTGCGTGAAGATTGAAAAAGTTTTGAGAATGTCAAAAGTATGAAACAATTGCTTGTCTTGTCATCGGGGTTGTGCATGATTTAAATATTTTGTGTGGTGAAGATAGAGCATAGCCAGACTATATGATTTTGTAGGGATAACTTTCTTTAGCCATGTTATTTTGAGAAGACATAATTGCTTTGTTAGTATGCTTGAAGTATTATTATTTTCTATGTCAATATGAAATTTTGTCTTGAATCTTTTGGAACTGAATATTCATACCACAATTAAGAAAAATTACATTAAAATTATGCCAAGTAGCATTCCGCATCAAAAATTCTGTTTTTACCATTTACCTACTCGAGGACGAGCAGGAATTAAAGCTTGGGGATGCTTGATACGTCTCCAACGTATCTATAATTTTTGATTGCTCCATGCTATATTATCTATTGTTTTGGACATTATTGGGCTTTATTATCCACTTTTATATTATTTTGGGGACTAACCTATTAATCGGAGGCCCAGCCCAGAATTGCTGTTTTTTTGCCTGTTTTAGGGTTTCAAAGAAAAGGAATATCAAATGGAGTCCAAACGGAATGAAAACTTTGGGAACGTGATTTTCTCACCGAATACCGTTGGAAATATGCCCTAGAGGCAATAATAAATTGGTTATTATTATATTTCCTTGTTCATGATAATCGTTTATTATCCATGCTAGAATTGTATTGATAGGAAACTCAGATACATGTGTGGATACATAGACAACACCATGTCCCTAGTAAGCCTCTAGCTGACTAGCTCGTTGATCAATAGATGGTTACGGTTTCCTGACAATGGACATTGGATGTCATTGATAACGGGATCACATCATTAGGAGAATGATGTGATGGACAGGACCCAATCCTAAGCCTAGCACAAGATCATGTAGTTCGTATGCTAAAGCTTTTCTAATGTCAAGTATCATTTCCTTAGACCATGAGATTGTGCAACTCCTGGATACCGTAGGAGTGCTTTGGGTGTGCCAAACATCACAACGTAACTGGGTGGCTATAAAGGTACACTACAGGTATCTCCGAAAGTGTCTGTTGGGTTGGCACGAATCGAGACTGGTATTTGTCACTCCGTGTAAATGGAGAGGTATCTCTGGGCCCACTCGGTAGGACATCATCATAATGTGCACAATGTGATCAAGGAGTTGATCACGGGATGATGTGTTACGGAACGAGTAAAGAGACTTGCCGGTAACGAGATTAAACAAGGTATCGGGATACCGACGATCGAATCTCGGGCAAGTATCGTACCACTAGACAAAGGGAATTGTATACGGGATTGATTAAGTCCATGACATCGTGATTCATCCAATGAGATCATCATGGAGCATGTGGGAGCCAACATGGGTATCCAGATCCCGCTGTTGGTTATTGACCGGAGAACGTCTCGGTCATGTCTGCATGGTTCCCGAACCCGTAGGGTCTACACACTTAAGGTTCGATGACGCTAGGGTTATAAAGGAAGTTTGTATGTGGTTACCGAATGTTGTTCGGAGTCCCGGATGAGATCCGGACGTCACGAGGAGTTCCGGAATGGTCCGGAGGTAAAGATTTATATATGGGAAGTCCTGTTTTGGTCGCCGGAAAAGTTTCGGGTTTTATCGGTAATGTACCGGGACCACCGGGAGGGTCCCGGTGGTCCACCAAGTGGGGCCACCAGCCCCGGAGGGCTGCATGGTCCAACTGTGGGAGGGGACCAGCCCCAGGTGGGCTGGTGTGCCCCCACCAAGGCCCAAGGCGCAAGGGAGAGTGGAAGGGGGCAAACCCTAGGCTCAGATGGGCCTAAGGCCCACCTAGTGGTGCGCCCCCTCTCCCCCCCCCTTGGCCGCCCCCCCTAGATGGGATCTAGGGCTGGCCGCCACCCCTAGGGGTGAAAACCTAGGTGGGGGCGCAGCCCCTCCCCTCCCCCTATATATACTTGAGTTTTTGGGCTGCCAGAGACACGATTCTATCTCCTTCTTGGCGCAGTCCTACCCCTCTCCCTCCTCGTCTCTTGCGGTGCTTGGCGAAGCCCTGCTGGAGTACCACGCTCCTCCACCACCACCACGCCGTCGTGCTGCTGCTAGATGGAGTCTTCCCCAACCTCTCCTTCTCCCCTTGCTGGATCAAGGCGTAGGAGACGTCGCCGGGCTGTACGTGTGTTGAACACGGAGGTGTCGTCCGTTCGGCACTAGGATCATCGGTGATTTGGATCACGACGAGTACGACTCCATCAACCCCGTTCACTTGAACGCTTCCGCTTAGCGATCTACAAGGGTATGTAGATGCACTCTCCGATCCCTCGTTGCTAGATTACTCCATAGATTGATCTTGGTGATGCGTAGAAAATTTTGAATTTCTGTTACGTTCCCCAACAGTGGTATCAGAGCTAGGTCTATGCGTAGTTTCTATGCACGAGTAGAACACAAAGCAGTTGTGGGTGTCGATATTGTCAATTTACTTGCCGTTACTAGTCTTATCTTGATTCGGCGGCATCGTGGGATGAAGCGGCCCGGACCGACCTTACACGTACTCTTACGTGAGACTGGTTCCACCGACTGACATGCACTAGTTGCATAAGGTGGCTAGCGGGTGTCTGTCTCTCCCACTTTAGTCGGATCGGATTCGATGAAAAGGGTCCTTATGAAGGGTAAATAGAAATTGGCATATCACGTTGTGGTTTTCACGTAGGTAAGAAACGTTCTTGCTAGAAACCTATAGAAGCCACATAAAAAACTTGCAACAACAATTAGAGGACGTCTAACTTGTTTTTGCAGGGTATGCTATGTGATGTGATATGGCCAAGAAGAATGTGATGAATGATATGTGATGTATGAGATTGATCATGTTCTTGTAATAGGAATCACGACTTGCATGTCGATGAGTATGACAACCGGCAGGAGCCATAGGAGTTGTCTTTATTTATTGTATGACCTGCGTGTCATTGTACAACGCCATGTAATCACTTTACTTTATTGCTAACCGGTAGCCATAGTAGTAGAAGTAATATTTTGGCGAGACAACTTCATGGAGACACAATGATGGGGATCATGATGATGGAGATCATGGTGTCATGCTGACGACAATGATGATCATGGAGCCCCGAAGATGGAGATCAAAAGGAGCAATATGATATTGCCATATCATGTCACTATTTGATTTCATGTGATGTTTATCATGTTTATACATCTTATTTGCTTAGAACGACGGTAGAAAATAAGATGATCCCTCATTAAAATTTCAAGAAAGTGTTCCCCCTAACTGTGCACCATTGCGAAAGTTCGTCGTTTTGAAGCACCACGTGATGATCGGGTGTGATAGATTCTTACGTTCACATACAACGGGTGTAAGCCAGATTTACACACGCGAAACACTTAGGTTGACTTGACGAGCCTAGCATGTACAGACATGGCCTCGGAACACAAGAGACCGAAAGGTCGAGCATGAGTCGTATGGTAGATACGATCAACATGAAGATGTTCACCGATGATGACTAGTCCGTCTCACGTGATGATCGGACACGGCCTAGTTGACTCGGATCATGTAATCACTTAGATGACTAGAGGGATGTCTATCTGAGTGGGAGTTCATAAGATGAACTTAATTATCCTGAACATAGTCAAAAGGTCTTCGCAAATTATGTCGTAGCTCGCGCTTCAGTTCTACTGTTTAGATATGTTCCTAGAGAAAATTTAGTTGAAAGTTGATAGTAGCAATTATGCGTACTAGGTCCGTAAACTGAGGATTGTCCTCATTGCTTCATAGAAGGCTTGTGTCCTTAATGCACCGCTCAGTGTGCTGAACCTCGAACGTCGTCTGTGGATGTTGTGAACATCTGACATACACATTTTGATAACTACGTGATAGTTCAGTTAAACGGTTTAGAGTTGAGGCACCGAAGACGTTTTGAAACGTCCCGAAACATATGAGATGTTTCGAGGGCTGAAGTTGGAATTTCAGGCTCGTGCCCACTTCAAGAGGTATAAGACCTCCGACGATTTTCTTAGCCTGCAAACTAAGGGAGAAAAGCTCAATTGTTGAGCTTGTGCTCAGATTGTCTGAGTACAACAATCGCTTGAATCAAGTGGGAGTTGATCTTCCAGATGAAATAGTGATAGTTCTCCGAAGTCATTACCACCAAGCTGCTAGAGCTTCGTGATGAACTATAATATATCAGGGACATATATGATGATCCTTGAGATATTCGCGATGTTTGACACCACAAAAGTAGAAATCAAGAAGGAGCATCATTTGTTGATGGTTGGTGAAACCACTAGTTTCAAGAAGGGCAAGGGCAAGAAGGGATACTTCATGAAATGGCAAATCAGCTACTACTCTAGTGAAGAAACCCAAGGTTGAACCCAAACCCGAGACTAAGTGCTTCTGTAATAAGAGGAACAGTCACTGGAGCAGAATTACCCTAGATACTTGGTAGATGAGAAGGCTGGCAAGGTCGATAGAAGTATATTGGATATACATTGTGTTAATGTGTACTTTACTAGTACTCCCAGTAGCACCATGGTATTAGATACCGGTTCGGTTGCTAAGTGTTAGTAACTCGAAACAAAAGGCTACGGAATAAACGGAGATTAGCTAAAAGGTGAGATGACGATATGTGTTGGAAGTATTTCCAAGGTAGATCAAATATCGTACGCTCCCTCTACCATCGAGATTGGTATTAAAACCTAAATAATTGTTATTTGGTGTTTGCGTTGAGCATAGACATGATTGGATTATGTCTATCGCAATACGGTTATTCATTTAAGGAGAATAATGGTTACTCTGTTTATTTGAATAATACCTTCAATGGTCTTACACCTAAAATGAATGGTTTATTGAATCTCGATCGTAGTGATACACATGTTCATGCCAAAAGATATAAGATAGTAATGATAGTACCACCTACTTGTGGCACTGCCACTTAAGTCATATCGGTATAAAACGCATGAAGAAGCTCCATGTTGATGGATCTTTGGACTCACTCATTTTTGAAAGGATTGAGACATGCGAACCATGTTTGTTGGTAGATATGCATGAAGAAACTCTATACAGATGGATCGTTTGGACTCACTTGATTTTGAACCACTTGAGACATGCAAATCATACCACATGGGCAAGATGACTGAAAGCCTTGTTTTCAGTAAAATGGAAGAAGAAAGCAACTTGTTGGAAGTAATACATCTTGATGTGCGCACTCCAATGAGTGCTGAGGCATGTAGTGGATATCGTTATGTTCTTACTTCACAGATGATTTGAGTAGATACTGAGTATATTTACTTGATGAAACATAAGTCTGAATTATTGAAAGGTTCAAGTAATTTCAGAGTGAAGTTGAACATCGTCGTGACAAGAGGACAAAATGTCTATGACACGATCGTAGAGATGAATATCTGAATTATGAGTTTGGCACAGAATTAAGACATTGTGGAAATTGTTTCACAACCAATACAGCCAGGAACACCATGGTGTGATGGTGTGTCCGTACATCATAACTGCACCCTATTGGATATGATGCATACCATGATGTCTCTTATCGAATTACCATGATAGTTTATGGCTTAGGCATTAGAGACAACCACATTCACTTTAAATAGGGCACCACGTAATTCCGATGAGATGACACCGTATGAACTATGGTTTAGAGAAACCTAAGCTGTCATTTCTTAAAAGTTTGGGGCTGCGACGCTTATGTGAAAAAGTTTCAGGCTGATAAGCTCGAACCCAAAGCGGAAAAATGCATCTTCATAAGACACCCAAAACAGTTGGGTATACCTCCTGTCTCAGATTCGAAAGCAATAAGGGATTGTTTCTAGAATCAGGTCCTTTCTCGAGGAAAAGTTTTTCTCGAAAGAATTGAGTGGGAGGATGGTGGAGACTTGATGAGCTTATTGAACCGTCTCTTCAACTAGTGTGTGGCAGGGCACATGGAGTTGTTCCTATGGCACCTACACCAATTGAAGTGGAAGCTTATGATAATGATCATGAAACTTCAGATCAAGTCACTACCAAACCTCGTGGGATGACAAGGATGCGTACTGCTTCAGAGTGGTACGTAATTCTATCTTGGAAGTCATGTTGCTAGACAACAATGAACCTACGAGCTATGGAGAAGCGATGGTGGGCCTGGATTCCAAAATGGCTCGAGGCCATATGATTCGAGAGAGGATCCATATATGAAAACAAAGTGTAGACTTTGGAAGAACTACTTGATGGTCGTAAGGCTGTTAGGTACATATGGATTTTAAAAGGAAGACGGACAATGATGGTAAGTATCACCATTAAGAAAGCTCGACTTGTCGTTAAGATGTTTTCTGACAAGTTCAAGGAGTTGACTGCGATGAGACTTTCTCACTCATAGCGATGCTAAGAGTCTGTTGGAATTATATTAGCGATTACTGCATTATTTATGAAATCTTGCAGATAGGATGTCAAAACATTGTTTCCTCGACGATTTTCTTGAGGAAAGGATGTATGTGATACAACCAGAAGGTTTTAACAATCCTGAAAGATGCTAACAAGTATGCAAAGCTCTAGCAATCCTTCTAAGGACTGGAGTAAGCATCTCGGAGTTGGAATATACGCTTTGATGATGATTACAGATTTTGGGTTTATACAAAGTTTATGAGAAACTTGTATTTCCAAAGAAGTGAGTGGGAGCACTATAGAATTTCCGATGAGTATATGTTGTTAACATATTGTTGATCGGAAATGATGTAGAATTTCTGGAAAGCATGCATAGTTATTTGAAAAGTGTTTTTCAATGGAAAGCCTGGATTAAGCTACTTGAACATTGAGCATCAAGATCTATAAGGATAGATCAAAATGCTTAATGGTACTTTCAAATGAGCACATACCTTGACATGATCTTGAAGGTGTTCAAGATGGATCAGTCAAAGAAGGAGTTCTTGCCTGAGTTGTAAGGTATGAAGTTAAGACTTAAAGCTCGACCACGGCAGAAGAAAGAGGAAGGCAAAGGTCGTCCCCTGTGCTTTTGTCATAGGCTCTCTACAGTATGCTATGATGTGTGCCACACCTGAAGTGTGTCTTTCCATGAGTCAGTCAAGGGGTACAAGAGTGATCCAAGAATGGATCACAGGACAGCGGTCAAAGTTATCCTTAGTAACTAGTGGACTAAGGAATTTTCTCGATTATTGAGGTGGTAAAAGAGTTCGTCGTAAAGGGTTACGCCGATGCAAACTTTGACACTAATCCAGATTATTATGAGTAGTAAACTGGATTCGTATAGTAGAACAGTTATTTGGAATAGCTCCAAATAGAACGTGGTAGCTGCATCTAGGAGATGACATAGAGATTTGTAAAGCACACATGGATCTGAAAGATTCAGACCCGTTGACTATAACATCTTTCACAAGCATAACATGATCAAACCCAGAACTCATCGAGTGTTAATCACATGGAAATGTGAACTAGATTATTGACTCTAGTAAACTCTTTGGGTGTTAGTCACATGGGGATGTGACCTTGAGTGTTAATCACATATCGATGTGAACTAGATTATTGACTCTAGTGCAAGTGGGAGACTGTTGGAAATATGCCCTAGAGGAAATAATAAATTGGTTATTATTATATTTCCTTGTTCATGATAATCGTTTATTATCCATGCTAGAATTGTATTGATAGGAAACTCAGATACATGTGTGGATACATAGACAACACCATGTCCCTAGTAAGCCTCTAGTTGACTAGCTCATTGATCAATAGATGGTTACGGTTTCCTGACCATGGACATTGGATGTCATTGATAACGGGATCACATCATTAGGAGAATGATGTGATGGACAACACACAATCCTAAGCCTAGCACAAGATCATGTAGTTCGTATGCTAAAGCTTTTCTAATGTCAAGTATCATTTCCTTAGACCATGAGATTGTGCAACTCCCGGATACCGTAGGAGTGCTTTGGGTGTGCCAAATGTCACAACGTAACTGGGTGGCTATAAAGGTACACTACAGGTATCTCCGAAAGTGTCTGTTGGGTTGGCACGAATCGAGACTGGGATTTGTCACTCCGTGTAAACGGAGAGATATCTCTGGGCCCACTCGGTAGGACATCATCATAATGTGCACAATGTGATCAAGGAGTTGATCACGGGATGATGTGTTACGGAACGAGTAAAGAGACTTGCCGGTAACGAGATTGAACAAGGTATCGGGATACCGACGATCGAATCTCGGGCAAGTATCGTACCACTAGACAAAGGGAATTGTATACGGGATTGATTAAGTCCATGACATCGTGGTTCATCCGATGAGATCACAATGGAGCATGTGGGAGCCAACATGGGTATCCAGATCCCGCTGTTGGTTATTGACCAGAGAACGTCTCGGTCATGTCTGCATGGTTCCCGAACCCGTAGGATCTACACACTTAAGGTTCGATGACGCTAGGGTTATAAAGGAAGTTTGTATGTGGTTACCGAATGTTGTTCGGAGTCCCGGATGAGATCCCGGACGTCACGAGGAGTTCCGGAATGGTCCGGAGGTAAAGATTTATATATGGGAAGTCCTGTTTTGGTCGCCGGAAAAGTTTCGGGTTTTATCGGTAATGTACCGGGACCACCGGGAGGGTCCCGGTGGTCCACCAAGTGGGGCCACCAGCCCCGGAGGGCTGCATGGGCCAACTATGGGAGGGGACCAGCCCCAGGTGTGCTAGTGTGCCCCCCACCAAGGCCCAAGGCGCAAGGGAGAGTGGAAGGGGGCAAACCCTAGGCTCAGATGGGCCTAAGGCCCACCTAGTGGTGCGCCCCCTCTCTCCCCCCTTGGCCGCCCCCCTAGATGGGATCTAGGGCTAGCCGCCACCCCTAGGGGTGAAAACCTAGGTGGGGGTGCAGCCCCTCCCCTCCACCTATATATACTTGAGGTTTTGGGCTGCCAGAGACACGATTCAATCTCCTTCTTGGCGCAGTCCGACCCCTCTCCCTCCTCGTCTCTTGCAGTGCTTGGTGAAGCCCTGCTGGAGTACCACGCTCCTCCACCACCACCACGCCATCGTGCTGCTGCTGGATGGAGTCTTCCCCAACCTCTCCTTCTCCCCTTGCTGAATCAAGGCGTAGGAGACGTCTCCGGGCTGTACGTGTGTTGAACACGGAGGTGTCATCCATTCGGCACTAGGATCATCGGTGATTTGGATCACGACGAGTACGACTCCATCAACCCTGTTCACTTGAACGCTTGCGATCTACAAGGGTATGTAGATGCACTCTTCGATCCCTCGTTGCTAGATTACTCCATAGATTGATCTTGGTGATGCGTAGAAAATTTTGAATTTCTGCTACGTTCCCCAACAAATACAACTCAGGAGACTTGGACCCCACGTCAAGCCAATCAACAGGAGGCCATGAGGTAGGGGGCGCGGCTGCCCCCCCCCCCCCCCCCCCCCCCCCCCCCCCCCCCCCCCCCCCCCCCAGGCGCGCCCTCCACCCTCGTGGGCCCCCTGTTACTCCACCGGCGTACTTCTTCCTCCTATATATACCCACGTACCCCCAAACGATCAGATACGGAGCCAAAACCCTAATTCCACCGCCGTAACTTTCTGTATCCATGAGATCCCATCTTGGGGCCTGTTCCGGAGCTCCGCCGGAGGGGGCATCGATCACGGAGGGCTTCTACATCAACACCATAGCCTCTCCGATGAAGTGTGAGTAGTTTACTTCAGACCTATGGGTCCATAGCTAGTAGCTAGATGGCTTCTTCTCTCTTTTTGGATCTCAATACAAAGTTTCCCCCCCTCTCTTGTGGAGATCTATTCGATGTAATCTTCTTTTTGCGGTGTGTTTGTTGAGACCGATGAATTATGGGTTTATGATCAAGTCTATCTATGAATAATATTTGAATCTTCTCTGAATTCTTTTATGTATGATTGGTTATCTCTGCAAGTCTCTTCGAATTATCAGTTTGGTTTGGCCTACTAGATTGATCTTTCTTGCAATGGGAGAAGTCCTTAGCTTTGGGTTCAATCTTGCGGTGTCCTTACCCGTTGAGAGTAAGGGCAGCAAGGCACGTATTGTATTGTTGCCATCGAGGATAACAAGATGGGGTTTTCTTCATATTGCATGAGTCTATCCCTCTACATCATGTCATCTTGCTTAAGGCATTACTCTGTTTTTAACTTAATACTCTAGATGCATGCTGGATAGCGGTCGATGAGTGGAGTAATAGTAGTAGATGCAGGCAGGAGTCGGTCTACTTGTCTCGAACGTGATGCCTATATACATGATCATACCTAGATATTCTCATAACTATGCTCAATTCTGCCAATTGCTCAACAGTAATTTGTTCACCCATCGTAGAATACGTATGCTCTCGAGAGAAGCCACTAGTGAAACCTATGGCCCCCCGGTCTATCTTTATCATATCAATATCCTACTACTTAGTTATTTACTTTGCTATTTACTTTGCCCTTATTTTACTTTGCATCTTCATCATAAAAATACCAAAAATATTATCTTTATCATATCTATCAGATCTCACTCTCGTAAGTGGCCCTATAGGGATTGAAAACCCCTATGTGCGTTGGTTGCGAGGATTTATTTGTTTTGTGCAGGTACGAGGGACTTGCGTGTAGCCTCCTACTGGATTGATATCTTGGTTCTCAAAAACTGAGGGAAATACTTAGGCTACTTTGCTGCATCATCCCTTCCTCTTCGGGGAAAACCAACGCAGTGCTAAAAGAGGTAGCAGTGGGCGGCTACACCCGTGTTCCGACTCGGCCCTCCAGTTCAGCTTGCTTCATGGGTCAATAAGGGATTGGACTGGGGATCCGTCAATGAAGTGCATACTCTGCAAAGTCGCATCCGAAGCCTTATTGAGAAGGGCATCGATCTTGTGAACGTCGTTCAAATAATGCTAGTCCGCCGCATCCTGCCATGTCAGCGACGGCCTCTTCGTATGTCGGAGTTTAACCCAGAAGGGCACGGACCCTACAGCACTTCTTCGGCACTACACACGAAGGAATGTGGAAATTATATTTCGGGGAACGAGAGCAATGGCCGGACACCACCGATGACGTTGGCCTTGATTGCAATCATTCGGACACTTCGGTAAGTATTCAGTATCCAAGCACCTTCCATTCAAGTATCTCCTAACAAGATATTGAACAATTCGTCCCTGTACAGGACTGGATAAAGAAAGCGGTGATGATCTGGTGTCCGGTGCCTCTTCCTGAAGGCCCTGCGACCGACCTGCTAACGAGGATGCTGGTTCCGACACCGTACCAGGTGGCCGCGTTCGGGGAAAACGAAACCCTTTTACCCAAGGGAAAAAGTGCAGAGGAAGCCTTCCAGGGCAAGAAGAGGGCCGCCTCTGAAGGTCAGGAGGGGAAGTCTTCCAAGAAGGGAAAAACACCTTCATCGAGCGGCTTGGGCCGGGCGAATGATGACGAGGACGAACCTTACGGCAAAATGTAAGCGTGGCTGGGGCATCTCATTATTTTCCTATTAGTGAAGTAATCATCCGATATATGTTCATCCACGCAGGTTAACACCTGGTGCTTCTCAATCGTTCTCCTCCTTGGGAGATCTTCTTCCGGAGATGATGGAGAGTGATACGCCTTCTCTGGCCCCATCGCCCAATAGGGGGGATGATACCGAAGTATCGTCTCAAAGGGCTCCTCCCGAACACCAAGTGGTACAAGAAACGGAGAAGGCGTTACCTGAAGGCGGCGCCTCTGTCACTCGGGGTTCCGGGATCAAGACTGGAGTCCCCGAACCGTCCGGTTTATAGCCGGAGACGATTCTGGAAGTAAGTAAGCGGGGTCCTTCGTGGGAAGGCCGTACTTCGGTGGTGGTTTCCAAAGACCCAAGGGTGCCGGAGCCACTGACGAACTTGCTATGACGAGCATCCCTTTCAGAAGAGCACCGTACCTTGATGGCTACGGTGGTCAAAAAGGTTCTATCCGCGAAGAGTGGATTGGGCGAGGCCTTCATGGGCCTTCTAAGAGGTTTTGAGGTTTGTGATGTAGTTTTGTCAATTGAATTTTATTGACAGAATGCACCTGTTGTATATGAAGTAGCCCCTGAGACTCGGATTGTCTTCCGAAGGAAGCGATCAGAGGATCAAAGAGATATGCTCAGGTGTTAACCTTGGTTTAATTTGAAATACAGGCTGCTGCCCCTCCTGTGGCTTCCCAGAGTACGGAAGTGGCCATACTACAGCAAAAGCTGGATATTGCGGAGGATGACATTGCATTGATCAACAGGCGTCTTGATGACTCCCAAGGTACGTATTTCGAGCATTCTTTACACCAGTGTGCTTGACACAGGAAAGTGTTGTATTAAATGTGCATACAATGCAGATGGTGCTGCTGCCGTGGAGGCTCTTTGGGCGGAGCTAGTCCGGGCCAAGGAGCGGGTCCGGCTTAGTGATGCTGCTGCTAAAGAGGCATCGGTTGATCTGAAGGCCGAACAAGTTGCACGATGCCAGGTCGAGGAGAAGGTATCCACAATGACACTTGCTGTGGAGAATGCCATTGGCCGCTGCGAAATTCTTGAGAAGGAGAATGAAGCCCTAACGGCTGAACTGGACAAGGCCCGATAGGAGGCAAGAGAAGAGCGATCGGAGTCTAGAGCACTCCGTGAGGAGGTTTGGCAGGCGAAGGAGATAATGGCTGGAAAGCTTTTTCTGCTGCAGACTAAGTTTGGCGACCCGGACTATGCTCAGCTGAACCAAGTGTGGAGTTCTTCGGACGAGTATTTGGACTTGCCGAAGAGTTCTTCCGATGCAGCACGGTATTACCAAGTGCGAGCTAGATATGCAACGAAGAAGCTTTTTTGGTCACAGTTCGGTGCGTCGAAGCACCCGCTGCTGCTTAATGAACAGATGTCCCAATGGGCTGAACTTCATAGGGTATCTGGCGCTGCCATGAAGGATGTTATAATCCAGCTGTGGCCAACCGAACCTGTTCCGAGTAGCTATTTCGGCTTGGTGCAGAAGCTTGTCGATGTGGTGCCGCGAATCGATGCTGCGAAGCGATCGGCGTGCATTGAAGATGCACATATGGCCCTTGCCCGAGTCAAGACATTTTGGGGAAATATGAAGGTCGTTGACGTCGCTACGAATGGTCCGCCCGGGGCAGGGACCGTCCGAAACCGGAGAGTTACTTTGAAGACGTCCTGGAGGCCGCCCGCTTGATAGAGGGTCAATGTTCGAAAAACATAATGCTCGAGTGAAGTGTATGATGATTGTAAAAGACAACTTTGTAGTTAATGTATTTGTGTTTTGCTCGAAAGCTTGAATTCCTCCTGTGCGGTTGTTTTAATATAATCTGAAAGTTTTCTAGTCGTCGGCTTCAGCCCCCTCGTAGGAAGTATGGGGGTGTTCGGTAGAGAATTTAATCACTCTTTATCCAACGTCTTGGTCCATGAAGGAGGTGATAATGCGGCGAACCAGGCAATCAGACTATAAGGCGTTAACACTTTCACTTAACCATAGGAGTTTTATGGTGGGGCTACGACATAGCCCCTGGTGTGTATGCGGCGTGTGGTGCCTAGCATCTCTGATCTAAAAAAGATCCTTCATGTTACACGGAGAATCGCTAAGGATTCCAAGAAGTTGTCAAGTGGTTGACCAGCTCTCGACGCATCATGACAGTCAGTTTTCGGCTTTCTCTACTGAGGTG
Source organism: Triticum urartu (assembly GCF_003073215.2). Taxonomy (NCBI): domain Eukaryota; kingdom Viridiplantae; phylum Streptophyta; class Magnoliopsida; order Poales; family Poaceae; genus Triticum; species Triticum urartu. The sequence continues at coordinate 736,877,316 of NC_053023.1, read as the reverse complement.
CTCATCCGGTCTAGGCCAGGGCACAATCGCAGTAGTTCTCCCTTTACTACCCTAGCCAATAGAGCGGAATGTAGGGTAGCAAACACAGGAGCCGGGCAACCCAACTATTGATCCAAGACAATGATTCGGAGCTGATGCATATAAGGCCAAACTTGCAATGCCTAAGTATGCTATAGAGGTATTTGGACTTTTACTGGCAGCTCATTCGTTCCCATGCCGAGCCCCTGGCAGGTTATGTCGAGGTGTATCCGCAGAGTAGCTGTTAAGGCCGTACTTGAAAGAGCATGGAAGATCAGTTCGGATGAGACTTACTGAGAACGGAGCGATGTGCCAACGGTAAATTTATGTATATATATATAATAATAATAATAATAATAACAATAATAATAATAATAAAAGACCGCAGACCCGGCTATTTGATATGCATGGGGTCAGGATCAGAGGAAAGAGGGCATAGTACAGGCTCGGAATAAAGAGTGCAGTCCACAAAAAGTTATTTTTGGACCTCCTGTCGCACGTCTGCGTCGCCCGTCCCCGGGGAGGGGAGTCCTTAATGGAATTAGCCCCTTAGGTGAGCGTACGGATCTGGGCTCCGATAGAGTCCGTTGTAGATGTTGTCCGGCTGGTCACTTGTTATTTAGGGATGATACATAAAAATAAAGTAAGCAGATAGAAAATGTTACGGGAATGCTTGCAGAGTGTCCGTGTTATGCTTCCATCGATGCCCATGGTATCTTGAGTGCGTAGTGATGTGCGTGAGGTGCAAATTTTGCCAGTACAGTACGTGGGTGGCGGAAGATGGACTGCTATTCACGTTCCCGGAGTAGTCGAACGTAGGAGGGAAACTGTTTCTGGCCCCTGGCGTTCTGCTGGCGAGCCGATCCGTCGTCTTTGTCACCTGGTGGCCTCCTCCCCTTGTGATTAGCGTTAAGCTTGCCTGCCTACTTGAAGAGCCAACAGTTTCGGTTGGTATGGTTAGCTGGCATATCAGGTTGACCGTGAATCTGACAAGGTCGGTCCAATATCCTGTCAAGGGTGGATGGTCCATCCTGGTTTGCCTTTAGTGGCTTCTTCCGTTGACCAGGCTTTGAATTGTGAAATCCGGCGTTCACCGCTGTGTCACGTATATTACTTCGACTGTTGTGTTCAGTTTGTCGTGGCTTGCCGTTGCCATCTCATATTTTGGAGGTGCCCGGGCTGTTGTTGTCGTTGCTTTTACGAGCCAGCCAGTTGTCTTCTCCCGCGCAGAAGCGGGTCATTAGAGCGGTAAGGGATGCCATGGATTTGGGTCCTTCCTGGCCGAGGTGATGCGCTAACCATTCGTCAAGGACGCTATGTGTTGGAAATATGCCCTAGAGGCAATAATAAATTGATTATTATTATATTTCCTTATTCATGATGATCATTTATTATCCATGCTAGAATTGTATTGATAGGAAACTCAGATACATGTGTGGATACATAGACAACACCATGTCCCTAGTAAGCCTCTAGTTGACTAGCTCGTTGATCAATAGATGGTCACGGTTTCCTGACCATGGACATTGGATGTCGTTGATAACGGGATCACATCATTAGGAGAATGATGTGATGGACAAGACCCAATCCTAAGCCTAGCACAAGATCGTGTAGTTCGTATGCTAAAGCTTTTCTAATGTCAAGTATCATTTCCTTAGACCATGAGATTGTGCAACTCCCGGATACCGTAGGAATACTTTGGGTGCGCCAAACGTCCCAACGTAACTGGGTGGCTATAAAGGTGCACTACGGGTATCTCCGAAAGTGTTTGTTGGGTTGGCACGAATCGAGACTGGGATTTTTCACTCCGTGTAAATGGAGAGGTATCTCTGGGCCCACTCGGTAGCACATCATCATAATGTGCACAATGTGACCAAGGAGTTGATCACAGGATGATGTATTACGGAACGAGTAAAGAGACTTGCCGGTAACGAGATAGAACAAGGTATCGGGATACCGACGATCGAATCTCGGGCAAGTATCGTACCGATGGACGAAGGGAATTGCATACGGGATTGATTAAGTCCTTGACATCGTGGTTCATCCGATGAGATCATCGTGGAACATGTGGGAGCCGACATGGGTATCCAGATCCCGCTGTTGGTTATTGACCGGAGAGTCATCTCGGTCATGTCTCCATGTCTCCCGAACCCGTAGGGTCTACACACTTAAGGTTCGATGACGCTAGGGTTATAAAGGAAGTTTGTATGTGGTTACCGAATGTTGTTCGGAGTCCCGGATGAGATCCCGGATGTCAGGAGGAGTTCCGGAATGGTCCGGAGGTAAAGATTTGTATATGGGAAGTCCTGTTTTGGTCACCGGAAAAGTTTCGGGTTTTATCGGTAACGTACCGGGACCACCGGGAGGGTCCCGGGGGTCCACCAAGTGGGGCCACAAGCCCCGGAGGGCTGCATGGGCCAAGTGTGGGAGGGAACCAGCCCCAGGTGGGCTGGTGCGCCCCCCCACCAAGGCCCAAGGTGCAAGGAAGAGGGGAAGGGGCAAACCCTAGGGCAGATGGGCCGTAAGGCCCACCCTGGTGCGCCTCCCCCTCTCCCCTCCCCTTGGCCGCCCCTAGATGGGATCTAGGGGGCTGCCGCCACCCCTAGGGAGGGAACCCTAGGTGGGGGCGCAGCCCCTCCCCTCCCCTTATATATAGTTGAGGTTTGGGCTGCCCAATACACACGAGTTCCTCTCCTCTTGTTGGCGCAGCCCTACCTCTCTTTCTCCTCGTTTCTTGCAGTGCTTGGCGAAGCCCTGCTGGAGTACCACGCTCCTCCACCACCACCACGCCATTGTGCTGCTGCTGGATGGAGTCTTCCTCAACCTCTCCCTCTCTCCTTGCTGGATCAAGGCATGGGAGACGTCACCGGGCTGTACGTGTGTTGAACATGGAGGTGCCGTCCGTTCGGCACTAGGATCATCGGTGATTTGGATCACGACGAGTACGACTCCATCAACCCCGTTGTCTTGAACGCTTCCGCTTAGCGTTCTACAAGGGTATGTAGATGCACTCTCCTTCCCCTTGTTGCTGGTCTCTCCATAGATAGATCTTGGTGACACGTAGGAAAATTTTGAATTTCTGCTACGTTCCCCAACACTATGTCTGAAGGCCGCAAGGGCTTCTGCGTCCGGACAGTCGATAATTTGGTTCTTTTTGACTAAGAACCTGGTCCAGAGCTCCCTGGCTGACTCGCCGAGCTCCTGGACAATGTGACTTAAGTCATCGGCGTATAATGGTCGGACATATGTTCCCTGGAAATTGCCTCGAAAGGCGTCTTCCAAATCTTCCCAGTTGCCAATGGAATTTTCTGGCAAACTGTTTAGCCAGTACAGAGCTGGCCCTTTAAGCTTGAGAGGTAGGTATTTAATGGCGTGGACGTCATCTCCACGGGCCATGTGAATATGAAGGAGGTAATCCTCGATCCATACCGCAGGATCTATTGCTCCATCATATGATTCGATGTTGATGGGTTTAAACCCATCTGGGAATTCGTGCTCCATTACTTCGCTAGTGACGCAGAGAGGGTGTGCGGCTCCTCTATGTTGGGCCACACTATGAAGCACCTCCGGCGGGTTCCGCTTACGGTGTACGGCCCAGGCATAATCGGATTTATAGCATCCGAATAGGCGACCATCATCATCGGTCGGGATATATCTTCGTGATCTATACGTCAATCGTGTACATCCTGCTCTACCTCGGTGTATTGGTTGATATCGCGGGTATTCCTCCGAGCTATTTTGTTTTGACGGCCGGATGGGTTGGTATGGTGCTCTGCTTGGGCTGCTGCTTGGACTGCACCGAACTGTGGTCGGCCTGCCGCATTATTTGATGGTGGTATGGGCTCCATCGCCCTGCCATCGTATTGAGGGAGACACCTATTCTTTGGGTGGCTTTTGACTGGGTTGCTAAGGCCGTGTTCTTCGGCGGCCAAGACCTCGGTCCATCTATCATTGAACAAATCTTGGCTTGCTTGAAGCTGCAGCTGCTTCTTTCTTAGGCTCCTTGCAGTGGCTATAAGCTGGCGTTTAAAGCGCTTCTGCTTGAGAGGTTCCTTGGGCATGATAAAGTCTTCGTCGCCGAGGATCTCCTCTTCCTCGGAGGGTGGGAGATAATTGTTGTCCTCCGAGTCCCCATATGTGGTCCGTTCATCAGAGCTGTCCTGCCCGCCTTCCTGTTCATCCTGCTCGGATTCTACCTCCGCAGGGTCTTTGTTGGTAGTGTTTTCTCTTGGGCTATGTGGCCTAGGGTGCCGGTTTCCGGGCTGTGTACCAGGCGGTTTATTCTCGACCGGATTCTCCTTATCATCGTCGAGAGTGCCATATGGTGTGTCTTTCATACACATATCATACCAGGAAGTGGTCTTCCCGTGTCGAACGGGTAATAAGCTCTGGCCTTGCCCCTCATCATCGTCCAAACCGTCGATGTCTTCAGGGCAGGGGTCGGGCGTGTTGGTTAGGTCTTCAATAGCGGCGACGAGCTGGGTGGCGGGTGGGAAACAAAATTCTCCATCATCCGCTGAAAGTTCGAACCGAACATAGTTCGACGACGAGTCGTTTGCCAGGGATAGGTTTTTTAGCGAGTTTAGTATGTCACCCATGGGCGCGTGTTGGAAGACATCTGCGGCACTGAACTTGAAGATCGATAACTGATCAAGTTCGGTATATGCTGGCTCGCAGGGTTCGGAGTTCGACGTCAGAGGTGAGTCCGGGGTTTCGTTGATGCGGATACTGTAGGAAGTGGAATCTGCGTGCGGTTCCAATGCCGCGGAAACGGTAGCCCCTGTAATGGAGTCAAGCTTTCCATCCTCGGGCAATTTGATCTGCTTCGGATTTAAAGCCGGAGCTGCTACAGGAGCTATCTCCTGGGTGCTGCCCGATAATAGGTTTAAGCCATGTTCGTCGGGGCAATGGGGAGCAGCGGACGTGGTCTCGAATCCGTCGAAGATCAAATGTCCATGGATGTCCGCGACGTAATTCAAGCTCCCGAATCTGACCTGATGGCCAGGGGCGTAGCTGTCGATCTGCTCCAGATGGCCAAGCGAGTTGGCCCGCAGTACGAAGCCGCCGAATACGAAGATGTGTCCGGGGAGGAAGGTTCCTCCTTGGACAGCGTGATTATTGACGATCGAAGGGGCCATCGAGCCTTCTGCCGACGGCACAGTGGAACTCTCAATGAAAGCACCAATGTCGGTGTCAAAACCTGTGGATCTCGGGTAGGGGGTCCCGAACTGTGCGTCTAGGATCGATGGTAACAGGAGACCGGGAACACGATGTTTACCCAGGTTCGGGCCCTCTCTATGGAGCTAATACCCTACTTCCTGCTTGATTGATCTTGATGAATATGAGTATTACAAGAGTTGATCTACCACGAGATCGTAATGGCTAAACCCTAGAAGTCTAGCCTATGAATATGGTAATGAGTATATGTCCCTCTTTCCGGACTGCCCCCTACGGTTTATATAGACACAGAGGGGATCTAGGGTTTACATGGAGTCGGTTACATAAGAAGGAATCTTCGGTCGCCAGGCTTGCCTTCCACACCAAGTAGAGTCCAATCCGGACACGATGCAGTCTTCGGTCTTCATGTCTTCACAGCCCATCAGTCCGGCTCATAGATAACAGACCAGACGCCCGAGGACCCCTTAGTCTAGGACTCCCTCAGTCTCCCCGCACCCAAGCCTGGCTCGTGCCATGTGGTGGCACTTTAGTGGCGGTTCGTGTCGAAACGGTATTAAAGGGGGGACCTTTAGTCACCACCCTTTAGTACCGGTTACAGAACCGGCACTAAAGGCCCTTACGAACCGGTGTTAAATCCCGGTTCTGCACTAGTGAGGACGAGCTCCATGATTTATAGGTTGATGCCATACAAGAGGTTGGTGCTCAGAAAATGGTACGCCAACTTGGGAAAATTATGGTAGCTCAGTGGCTCTTCTCTGATGAGATGGTGTCGGTGAGGCTAATTTGTTTAAGGGCGGGAATGGCACCAAGCTCGTTCATCAAATAGTGGTGCTTTAGTGCTAAATTCCTGGATTGTGCTCTAAATCCCTCCGTACTGAGCATAACTGCTAGACTTGACTAATAAAGTACAAAGAAATTAAAACACCAACAAAACAAGTAGTGGGGGCACATGGAGGAGATTCAATCATGTTGTTTGAACAATAGAAAGAGAACTCATACACTACAAATGATTTATCTAAGTTAAAGTTAAACTAAATAATCATACATACAAACTTGTGTCAAGATATTTAGTAGACTTGTGTGCTCTAGAACTATCATGCATTTACAGTAGTTAAAGATACTAGAGACATAACACACATAAACAAACTACAATGATATATCTTTTCTAGTGCTTTTGTAGTGTTCTTCGATCTATAGAATAGCTTATTTTTACAAAAAAAATTGTTCTATTAAACACCACTCACAAATTTATGAAAGCTAACCCAATTTCTACGAGCATATTTTAACTAAATTTAGCATATTTGTATTTATGGGACACTATAAAAACAAACATTAGTATTTTAAATATTTAGTAGGCCAGCTTGACACTTAAATGTGTTAGTATAAATATTAAGATGCTACTTAACCGTATTCCAAAGTATATACATAAATGCAACATATGTTTAGTACATAAAGCGAGCGTTGCTCACTAAGAAGAGTAGGGGTACAATCCCTTGAGAGGTACTCCCTCTGTAATAAAATTTTAGACGTAAAACATCTTATATTTGATACATAGAAATTGTATTAGAGTCCTGATGGTCAGAAATATAAATTTGTTTTTATATCGTTTAGGCTTCTCATATGTTTTTCTTCGGGAAAACATTAAATTTAGAGATATGATGAGTATATGTTTAGTGCATTGTGCGGCAAAACAAAGTAAACATGTTTATTATAAATATATAGGAAATATTCATTTCTAAAATGTGTATAGTACATAATATACAAATTGAGTAGGTGAGGTAGAGGTTCCCAAGAATAGGTTGGGGTTTTGCGGTTACCGAGTGCTTGAGGTATCACGGGAGAAGCCGGCTGTCGGTGTCAAAACCGGCAGATCTTGGGTAACAGGAGGCAGGGGACATGATGTTTACCCAGGTTCGGGCCCTCTTGATGGAGGTAAAACCCTACGTCACACTTGATTGACTTTGATGAGTATACGTATGATGAACATCGAGTTCCCAAACTTTGAGCAGAGGACGCTCGAACTGTTGGCCGAGCACGGCCTCTGGGATCATCTTGAGATTGTCAAACTGTTTAGCAAGTATGCCGCGAGGCTCCAGGAGGTAATTAAGAGGGACAAGGTCCGCCCAGCGGAGAAGGTTGCAAAGTCGGCGAAGGCACGCCAGTAGCTTCTCCTGCGCCTCCACATGGTAGGCAAATATCCCTATCCCTGCCCTTTCCCCCGGACACATGCAAGAACTAACTATTATTTGATTAATCAAGATTTTTATTTACCTGTGATTGCTTGCTGAATTGGACTGCTTACCAAGCTTGCTTCTTTCGGTACTTAATTGCAGTGGTATACTATCTGGAGCGTGAAGCTGGAGTTTGGCTGGAGTTTATCTGGTGATGTCTATGAAGCTGCAGTTTGGTTGTTTGTCTTGACCGAGGATCAAGCCATGAACTTCTGGCAGCCCAGAAACTGTTGTTGTGTGCGGGCTATCTTGTCAGTTTCAGTAATTCGTAAAAAAACCGATTGCTTGTGTGCAATTCATGAATTTGTGGTCTCTGGCACTTAAAAAGTCAAATTTGTCTGTATAACATTCAATCGTCGCCAAGATTCTGCTTCATCAAATTTTGCATGTACAGTCTTATAGTTGCTTGTTGCTTGTGTGCGAGGTCCATGTTGCATCTTTATACAAGATGCCATTCAAATTGTTAGGTTGTGTGTTATGCGCAGAGGTGAGGCAGGGAAGGCAAGGAGAATTCAACATAAGAAACGCAAGGAGGATCCCGCGTGAGGATTAGGTTGATGCCAGTCTCCAGCACCGATTTACACAGCAGCTTCTTTTTTTTGAGAAGGAACACAAAGATTCCATACATCATACGGGCAGTCTGGCCTTCCGCACGATTACATCGTCAGGTAAATCCTCGGCCCAGAGCTGTCTCACAGCTACTCGTCCAGATCCCATTCCACCTAATGAATGGGCTAGCTTATTACATTCACGGGGAGCAAAAGGAGAACATCTAGACATAAAGTTCTGACGAGCAGACAATCTAATCTATCTGCAGAGATGTCCTTCCGGTGTTCGATCATAGTCCGATGACTGCAGTGCTCGGACCAGAGTCTGGCAGTCTGATTCCACCTAGATGTTCATTATTCCCCATGTAGCAGCAGCATGCATAGCATCCAGCTCCCCCCCGTGTTGTCCATTGCTCTGAAGGCCCCATTAACGTTGACCTTTAATGTCTCACCCACTGGTTTCGTCCACTCAAATTTCCTCTGCACATTTGGAGAACTATTTTCAGTTCGACAGTGTTGCAGCGATTCCAAAGCCCAGTACCAAATGTTTGATTCCAACTCTTCCACTGGCCTTGTCTTCTCCCTCTTGTTAATTTTATTCCTGTGATCCCACCAGCGCCATAACATGCATGCCACCAGTACGCATTTCTCCTCTGGCAAATCTATGATTACCTGCACGAATTCCTTGGCATCCTTGCGAGCTGCCATCTGTTCACATAGCTCCTCCAGCTGAAGGCAATGCCAAAGCTTCTTTACTTGCTTGCAATTCACACAAAGAAGAGCTCTGTCCTCATCTAGCCGGTTGCAGTAGAAACAGCTGGTTTCACAGTCGATACCTCTCCTTTTCAGAGTAAACTTCAGTGGCAAACTGTTGTGGCAAATCTCCAAATAAACTGTTGGATTTTCGGTTGACATGGGATTTTCCAAATCCTTTTCCAGGGGAAATCATCTGTATTAAGAATGAAATCAACTCTTGTATTGATCGATGAAGAAGTTACAATATATACGTCCGTAAAGGACGCGATGGTACAAAGAGACGTCTGTTCCTAGCGAACAGACACTACGTCTCTGTAGGGATGTAACCGCAAGTCGGTTGGGATAAGGGGAGATTCCCTATTAATTAAACATGCTTAATTAATTCTAACACTCCCCCTAATCTACGCTTGTCCAGGTAGTATCATCATCTCGATAAAAGCTCCTCCGAGTTGTTTTGTCTTTGAGAATGTTCATTGTCATCAACTTAAGTAAGTCTCCTCGAAAAACCCTGTGGGAAAAATGTGAGGAGATAGGTGTTTGATATGTTGCTAAAACTCCTTCAAACCCAGTGGGAAAATAAGGAGAAAAATGATGCAACATATAATGGTTATTGTCTCTTTCAACTCAATATGAGAAACTCATAGAATTTAGAGGACAATAGATATGTCGTATATACTTTCCTAAAAACCCCGGTGGGGAAAACAGAAAGTATGACATATGATCTTGTGTTGATATTACCTCATTAAAAACCTTTATGACAACCTATAAAGTAAACTCATGAAGGGAAAAGAGTATAATATGATGCTTTGAACAAGAACAATTCAGGAAGATACTCCCCTTGATTCTTGCATATTCCGAAGTCGTCATATACCAATTCCATGAACACATTTCTGGAACACAGAAGTTGGTAGAGACCTGGTGAACAAATCAGTCGCATGATTTGACTTGCAAGATATGCAATATAGTGATATTGCTTATTATGTAACCTGTTTGCATCCGGGCAACAGAAGAAACATTATCGTTGAGATAATGATTGGTGGATGTAGCCATGAGGTCTGTTTCGAAGACTCTTCATGAAAGGGCTACCACACCTAGTAGGAACACTAAACTTGTCTATGATCTGACATAGTGGGGATCTGATCGATGTATCCAATGATATCGGTGTTCACATTTCTGTGAAACTGAAAAACGAGGACAAGATGTTTAATGCCTTGGATATATCGAAAGATATTCTTGAGTACCAACCAGTTGTGTTTGGTGGATCCAATGGCATTATGGAACGTTGAGTCCCAATATCTCATTTTCCATCATCTCTTGGTCTATATAGATCTTTCTCTATGTCTAAAGAATGAACTACCATGAGAGTTATGGATGGATAAGAATTGTCCACAGTGAATTTCTCCAATATATTTTGGATATAGACAACATAATATATCATAATGTATGAATGAAGGTGCTCAAGTTGTAGTAACGAGCGATATTTTGGTTTACCCAAATCCTTCATTTTGAACTCCGTCATTTAGATGATTACATGTGTCGTCATTGCAGACACACAAATATGGATAATCATCATTGTAGGAGTAATCCTTGTGAATAAGGAACTCACTATGTCGGTTGTACCAAAAATGTACCGACGATAATAATAAGTCATATGGTGACTTATTGATTTTACACGATGTATGTTGCATTTTGTACTTCGATTCAGAATTGAGATTCCATCGGGAATCAATCATATATGTCTGAATCTAGTGATTCACATGGATATGTAATCACTAAATCTATCAACTGCAGAGATAGATGATTTTTGTACTGCCAATGATATAAGTTATCGGAATGAGATTCCACCTCTGGAGAATAGTTGGGTATCTGAGTGAACCCTTGTGCTACAATACTTGCTCTTTATTTCACCACCTCGTTGTTCTCAATTCTGTTCCCAGAAGAAAACTGGTGTAGGTATTGCTTATGAATACCTTCCCATTATTGAGCAAGATCATTTCTACCTAGATTATACCCTTTGCTTGAGTTCAGTCCGAGTGTTTTCACACTTTGCCATGGCCATGGTCTTTGGATCTGAATCATTTGAAAGGGTTTTTGCAATCTAGTTGAGAAATGTATGTCGACAATTGTAGACTTCCGGTTATATGATTCTCTAGAATCTATATATCAATATATATTTGATGGAAGTATCGTTACCCATGGTGACTGCTCGCGATTTCCCAATGCGATTGAGTCGGGTATTCCGATGTCCCGGTCATTGTGTGCACTATGACCTGGGTTGGTGGAGGTTTCCCGTCCACTGGGTGTATACTACCCATTAGGTGTCTGTCAACGTGAAGTTGACCTGCATTTACTTATTCAGAGGCCTTGATATCCTTGCTTGCAAGAAGCTGAATCCTGATGTACTATTGTCGTACTTCTCCCCCTGTTGCTTTGAACGAGGAGTTAAGTGGTTTTAGTTGGTACCTCCACTCTTTCCGACATATTTTTGCAGGATTGTAGGATTGCGTGACACCTTTATAGTCAGTAAATGAATTTGGCAGGTTATTTGCAATGTGTTGCAAATCTTCTGAACGCATTGTTCAGATCTTTGAGTACGTGGATTTGAGGCAAAAATGTGTTGAACATTCCACTAATTTCCTGGCATTCTTTATGGTACGTGAATCTCCCCCTAATGCCTGGAAATGTTCCTCATTGAATCAGCATACTGGCCTTGAATAACTCCCCATGTGAGGGGCTTGAGGTATTGACGGTAATATAGTTATTCCTCACATAGATCCCAACCATATGTTGAGGGGCCAATGATGTATGCCGCGTGGTGATATCGGTATGCGACCGAAATACCGCAGATAGGAAATACTTGGTAGATATCCACATATCAAAGATAGAGGGGAATAATATTATGCAGTTCTGTCATGAGCGTGTAAAACTGCATGACTCCAACATAAAGTTGGTAAGTTGCAATTCCAAAGTAAAGATAATGCAATGAGCTTAACTCTTTGGATAGGATTCTACCAAACCATTTTGAGTCTAGACATTAGGACAAATTGCTAAACTTCAATCCAAAGGCCATAGAGAAGGCCCTCAAGGAGAATTCTGCAATGTTATCTATTCGATTTGCTTAAAATCGATGTCAGGATAATGAGCCAATGGTTTCGTGTGAATAAAGCACACACTTAAGACCATCATGTAGATATGTCTTTTAGAACCATGGAATATCTGAATAGTCTACTCAATGGTTGGGAAGAGCCACTTACCTCGACTTGATGCATTCAAGGAGTCTGAGTGGTTCAGCGTAGACTTTAAGATGTGCGAGCCTTAAAATTAGCTTCCCTGTGTCACTTGTAGTGCACATAAAATCCAAATCTTATTAGAATTTAGCATCATAATAATCATAAACTATTGGAATTGCTGATAGTTTCGGTTTCAACCCAATATCTCGATGATCAAGGCGAGTATGCCAAGTTTGTCATGTACAAGACACTCTGGAAAACTATCTCGTACACAACATGTGCTATGGGTTGTGTCGTATGTGTAGTACAATCCAGATGATACACAGAGAATGTGCTTGCCATATCCGTTGCATATGGTAAAGAGAAGTTATTTCTCTTTGTTGTCATCATAAGTTTCGCTATGGAAACTATTTTGACGGATACCTTCATAGTTTAGTAGGGTACGAGTGAAACCTGGGAAGCAATAAAGCATCCCGACGTTACTCGAGTACCCACAGGGATAGTAAATATGACTCAAGTTGAGCCAACAAATACCTCATCGCGTCTAGCGATTTAAATATCTCCTTTCTCTCAATGAGAGTGGAAATATTGGACTTCCCTGAGTATAAAGTTTGTGGTGCATATGTCCACAAGACACATATCATTTTTCATCGGATTGACTCCTGTAGAAATCTATATATAGACATGAAGATTCTCAATATGAAAATCACTGTCAGATATATAGAATACATACAAATGTATTAGTATCAAAGTGCTGATACAGTATATTGTGATGTACAATATATGATGACAACAATGATCATGTTCTTATTAGAACATGATAAATGGACATAAATAAATAGATCACTAAGGAGACTAAGTGACTAAATGTATAGTCCCCAAACATGTCGGTTGATGCATGCATATTCAACCATCATGCTCTCCATGCACATAGGGTCTCGTGACAGCTTGATGGTGTCAGGTTGAGGGTTTGAAGTGAGTTTCAAACCATTACCCTTGTGGTCCATTGCATCCCGGTGGCGTGGCTTGGATTGCACGCACTATCTCATGAGATGCAAGACTGATCCTGATGTCCATGACCCGCTTAAGTAAGCTGTGGCCATTGAGGGCAAGAGCCTCAAATTGTTAGCCATCGATTACATATAGGGGCAAGCCAGAGATAATTAATTTACAAGAAGTAAATTAAAAACCATCATGGTTTTGTAATAAGAATGCAAAATTTTGACTCAAGTGTATAACTTGAAAATGCTCAACCTCAATTGTGGGAACATAACATATTGAAGATCATACAGATCTCACAGTAATAGAGATAGTCTGCACATGGGCAGTAGATCCAACTCATTACCTTGTGTTTTCCTAATATAATGAGGGAGATGTTATTGTCAAAAAAATTCAAGTTTGTTGTGCGGGAGAAATCAATCTCAACCGCTGTGACATGTTCATGAAGAATGTCAATGTGATAAACACATAGAACATATCATCCCCGATGAAAAACCGGTAATTTATTTATATTACAGATTGCGTAATATAAATACATCTTAATGTTGCAAAATTAATAGATTTCAAGAAGGTGGCTCGAAATCATTAGTGTGAACCTCAAATTGCTAAGGATGACACCTTGAATTTTGCATATGTATTTGCAAGAAATTGAAAATCTCAATTGCAAATAGATGTATTAATCTCGACATGTAGCGAACATGGAGATACATACATTCCGGAATACATCATACTCAACGGAAATACACTACTATTGTAATGAATAGTAATGATGTTGTAAACTTGATGTTCAAGTGAGAACTTGAATTGTATAGACCTCAAATTAAATGAGATAATCTTGCATCAAGTTGCCAGATAATTCAGCGGGTGAATTAGTATTTTGCGAGAGAACATTAATCTCAATCGCAATGAGATTGTTTTGCGAGAGAAGAAAATTCTCAATCGCAAATCAACATTGTTGTGCGAGAAAACTTAATCTCAATCGTAAAACAATGTCATTGTATCGGTACAGAATATTTTATAGATCAAGCAAAAAACAGCCACATATTTCTGGAATTTTTAAAACTCTACAGAAAATGAACTAAATGCAGATCTATACACGGCCTTACAAGTGTTAATCAATAACACTAGTAGTTGGACCAAGCTGTAATAATCTGAAGCAGAATCACCAGAGAAATCAGCTTAGCCTATTCGACCAATACTTCAAACATCAGGTGTCTGATGCAAAATAGGGAAGAGATAAGGTTTCCCTTTCTCTTCGTTGGTATGGGTCATGTGGATACGAATCGATTGCTTCTATCGATTGCTTCAGTTCAACACAGAGACCACCACCACAGGTGCATCCGTGCAGGCGTTCTGCATCAGTTGCCGGGAGCTGTGTCGTGCGCTGCCTCACCTTCATTGGCCGCCTTCGTCGTCACCGGGACGTAGAAGATGCGGATGCAGCGCACAGAGCCTCTGCGGGCTCCGCCGTGAGCAGCGGTAGGGAGGGCGTCGCGCGCCTAGTGGTCGAGGCCGGGCCTCACCTTGTATGGGCACCGAGCCTCCGAGGGCGTACATCAGTGCCGCGCAGACCGCTTCAGGTAGCCGGCCTTGCAACGGCGTCGCTGGGCACCGCCTCCGTGCCGGGAGGGAGCCGCTGCTGTCGCGCACCGCCGCGGGAGGCCGGTGAGGGCTGCGCCATGGCGAGAGCCGCATCGCGCGCTCCAGAGGGAGGCATGACCAGGGCTGCTTCCGTGATGGACGGAAGAGGGGGAGCCGCGCCACGCACGAGGAGTCGCCGCGGGTCGGGCAACACACCACGCCGTGGATGGCCATGGTTGCTAGTCGCCGTCAGCCAACGGCCGCGGGCAAGGGGCCTTGGCGGGCGCAACAGTGGCGCTGAGGGCCGTCGGGAGAAGTGGCCTTCGGCGCCTCGCAACCGCCTCCCGTCGCTTTCTTTTCGTTCTGGCCAAATCGCTCGCCCGGTAGCGCGGCCTGGCGCGGGATCGGACGGGCAGTTCCGGCCACGGCTTGGCGCGGGCGGGCGCGGCCATGGCCGGTCGTCGGGGGCCGGGCGAGGCCTAGCACAGGGCGGGCGCGCGCGAGGGCGGCCACGGCCTAGCGCTGCTAGCCATGGCGCAGGCGGGCGCGGCCACCGCTTGGCGCAGGGCCCGACGATGGGCGGCCGAGCGGAGCGCGGCCGGGCGGACCGCGCGGGGCGCGACGGCACGGCCGGGCGCGGGGCGGCGACCGCGCGGACGGGCGCGGTGCCGTCTCGAGAGGAGTAGCGCCGGGGCCGATGTCTCGTCTGCACTCGTGGCGCGGGACGCCTTGAGGACCCCGCGCTGGCGACGAGGTCGCGAACAGAGAGGACGAGGCCTAGGTTGCGTCTTCTTCACGGAGGGGAGGTTCTTCGGCGTCCATTCGCTCGATGGAGAGCAACGTGGCTGATAACGTATTAAGAATGAAATCAACTCTTGTATTGATCGATGAAGAAGTTACAATATATACGTCCGTAAAGGACGCGATGGTACAAAGAGACGTCTGTTCCTAGCGAACAGACACTACGTCTTTGTAGGGATGTAACCGCAAGTCGGTTGGGATAAGGGGATATTCCCTATTAATTAAACATGCTTAATTAATTCTAACAATCTGCATCAATTCCCAAACAGGAAGGTAGGCCTGCATCCTGGCCCCTTACATACAATTTATATGTGGATTTACCGAAAATCGGCCTTTGCTGTTATAGAACCACGCACAGGAGTCACTGTACTCATCATTGATGGGTGTAGTCAGAATCACCTTAACATCCTCCTCCATAAAGATGCTTCTGATTAGAGGTTCATCCCACCCTCCTGCTTCTGGATCGACCAACTCGCACACCCTTGTTAACAGACAACTTCCCCTCCGTGTGATGGGTGTTCGTGATCCATCTCTATTCAGCCACGGGTCGCTCCAAATACTCACTCCTGTACCATCTCCAATTCTGTGGATCAGGCATTTCTTCAGTAGATGTACACCTTTTAAAATACTCCTCCAGGGATACGTGATGACCCACAAGTATACGGGATCAATAGTAGCCCTTTTGATAAGTAAGAGTGTCGAACCCAACGAGGAGCAGAAGGAAATGACAAGCGGTTTTCAGCAAGGTATTTTTTGCAGACACTGATATTAGTGGTAACAGATAGTTTTGTGATAAGATAATTCGTAACGGGTAACAAGTAACAAGTGTAGCAAGGTGGTCCAATCCTTTTTATAGCAACGGATAAGCCTGACGAACTCTTATATAAAGCAAAACGCTCCCGAGGACACATGACAATCACTGACAAGTTAGTTTTCATCATGTTCATATGATTCACGTTCGTTACTTTGGTAATTTGATATGTGGGTGGACCGGTGCTTGGGTGTTGTCCTTACTTGGACAAGCCTCGCACTTATGATTAACCTCTCTCGCAAGCATCTGCAACTACGAAAGAAGAATTAAGATAAATCTAACCATAACATGAAACATGTGGATCCAAATCAGCCCCTTATGAAGCAACACATAAACTAGGGTTTAACCTTTTGTCACTCTAGCAATCTATCATCTACTTATTACTTCCCAACGCCTTCCCCTAGGCCCAAATCATGGTGAAGTGTCATGTAGTCGACGTTCACATAACACCACATAGCGAAAAGACAACATACATCTCATCAAAATATCGAATGAATACCAAATTCACGTGATTACTTATAACAAGACTTCTCCCATGTCCTCAGGAACAAACGTAACTACTCACAAAGCATGTTCACGTTCAAGATCAGAGGGGTATTGAATATCATTAAGGATCTAAACATATGATCTTCCACCAAATAAACCAACTAGCATCAACCACGAAGAGTAATCAACATTACTAGCAACCCACAGGTACCAATCTTAGGTTTTGGGACAAAGATTGAATATAAAAGATGAACTAGGGTTTGAGAGGAGATGGTGCTGGTGAGGAAGTTGATAAAGATTGACCCTCCTTCGATGAGAGGATCGTTGGTGATGACGATGACTTCGATTTCCCCCTCCTGGAGGGAAGTTTCCCCGACAGAATAGCTCCGCCGGAGCCCTAGATTGCTTCTGCCCAGGTTCCACTTCGAGACGGCGGCGCTTCGTCCCGAAAGCTCTCCTCTGATTTTTTCTAGGTCAAAACCCTCCATATACCAGAAGATGAGCACCAGACGATGTCCAGGGGGCCCACAAGCCCTGGGGGCGCGCCTTGGGGGGTAGGGCGCGCCCCCAGGCTTGTGGTCTCCTGGTGGGTCGCCTTCTGTTTTTCTTCGCCCATTATTTTTTATATATTCTAAAATAAGTCTCCATAAAGTTTCAGGACATTTGGAGGTGTGCAAAATAGGTCTCTCATATTTGCTCCTTTCCGGTCCAGAATTCCAGCTACCGGCATTCTCCCTCTTCATGTAAATCTTGTAAAATAAGAGAGAAAAGACATAAGTATTGTACTATAATGTGGAATAACAACTCATAATGCAATAAATATTAACATAAAAGCATGATGCAAAATGGACGTATCAACTCCCCCAAGCTTAGACCTCGCTTGTCCTCAAGCAAAAACCAAAATCTATAATCATGTCCACATGTTTAGAGATAGAGGCGTCGATAAAAATAAAATACGGACATGGGGGCATCATGATCATCTTTAGAACAACAACATATTGTCATATAGCTTCTCATGCTAAAGCGATAAATCGTTCACAAGGTAAAGTATGAATCAAAAACTTTATTGAAAACTAACAAAGTATGATCTCAGTCATTGAAGCAATTGCAATTTATCATAATATCGAAAAGAGTCAATGTAAGGGCTTTTATGTAGCAAGTCCACATACTCAACCATCTTTTAGTCTTCCATAATTGTTAATGAAGGAAATATGCCCTAGAGGCAATAATAAAGTTATTATTTATTTCCTTATATCATGATAAATGTTTATTATTCATGCTAGAATTGTATTAACCGGAAACATAATACATGTGTGAATACATAGACAAACAGAGTGTCACTAGTATGCCTCTACTTGACTAGCTCGTTGATCGAAGATGGTTATGTTTCCTAACCATAGACATGAGTTGTCATTTGATTAACGGGATCACATCATTAGGAGAATGATGTGATTGACATGACCCATTCCGTTAGCTTAGCACACGATCGTATAGTATGTTGCTATTGCTTTCTTCATGACTTATACATGTTCCTATGACTATGAGATTATGCAACTCCCGTTTACCGGAGGAACACTTTGTGTGCTACCAAACGTCACAACGTAACTGGGTGATTATAAAGGTGCTCTACAGGTATCTCCGAAGGAACTTGTTGGGTTTGCGTATTTCGAGATTAGGATTTGTCACTCCGATTGTCGGAGAGGTATCTTTGGGCCCTCTTGGTAATGCACATCACTCAAGCCTTGCAAACATTGCAGCTAATGAGTTAGCTGCGGGATGATGTATTACAGAACGAGTAAAGAGACTTGCCGGTAACGAGATTGAACTAGGTATTGGATACCGACGATCGAATCTCGGGCAAGTAACATACCGATGACAAAGGGAACAACGTATGTTGTTATGCGGTCTGACCGATAAAAGATCTTCGTAGAATATGTGGGAGCCAATATGAGCATCCAGGTTCTTCTATTGGTTATTGATCGGAGACGTGTCTCGGTCATGTCTACATAGTTCTCGAACCCGTAGGGTCTGCACGCTTAACGTTTCAATGATAGTTACATTATGAGTTTATGTGTTTTGATGTACCAAAGGTTGTTCAGAGTCCCGGATGTGATCACGGACATGACGAGGAGTCTCGAAATGGTCGAGACATGAAGATTGATATATTGGAAGCCTATGTTTGGATATCGGAAGTGTTCCGGGTGAAATAGTGATTTTACAAGAGTACCGAGGGGTTACCGGAACCTCCCGGGGACTTAATGGGCCTTAATGGAAGAGAGGAGAGGCGGCTAGGGCAGGGCCGCGCGCCCCTCCCCCCAGTCCGAATAGGACAAGGAGAGGGGGGCGGCGCCCCCCTTCCTTCTTCTCCTCCACTCTTTCCCCCTCCCAAGTCCTAATCCAACTAGGAAAGGGGGGGGAGTCCTACTCCCGGTGGGAGTAGGACTCCTCCTGGCGCGCCTCCTCCTTGGCCGGCCGCACCCCCCTTGCTCCTTCATATACGGAGCACCCCATAGACACAACAATTGATCATTGATCTCTTAGCCGTGTGTGGTGCCCCCCTCCACCATAGTCCACCTCGATAATACTATAGCCGTGCTTAGGCGAAGCCCTGCGTCGATAGAACATCAACATCGTCACCACGCCGTCGTGCTGACGAAACTCTCCCTCAACACTCGGCTGGATCGGAGTTCGAGGGACGTCATCGGGCTGAACGTGTGCTGAACTCGGAGGTGTCGTACGTTCGGTACTTGATCGGTCGGATCGTGAAGATGTACGACTACATCAACCGCGTTGTGCTAACGCTTCCGCTTTCGGTCTACGAGGGTACGTAGACAACACTGTCCCCTCTCGTTTCTATGCATCATCATGATCTTGCGTGTGCGTAGGAATTTTTTTGAAATTACTACGTTCCCCAACAGTGGTATCAGAGCCTGGTTTTATGCGTAGATGTCATATGCACGAGTAGAACACAAGTGAGTTGTGGGCGATATAAGTCATTCTGCTTACCAGCATGTCATACTTTGGTTCGGCGGTATTGTTGGATGAAGCAGCCCGGACCGACATTACGCGTACGCTTACGCGAGACTGGTTCTACCGACGTGCTTTGCACATGGGTGGCTGGCGGGTGTCAGTTTCTCCAACTTTAGTTGAACCGAGTGTGGCTACGCCCGGTCCTTGCGAAGGTTAAAACAGCACCAACTTGACAAACTATCGTTGTGGTTTTGATGCGTAGGTAAGAACGATTCTTGCTAAAGCCCGTAGCAGCCACGTAAAACTTGCAACAACAAAGTAGAGGACGTCTAACTTGTTTTTGCAAGGCATGTTGTGATTTGATATGGTCAAGACATGATGCTAAATTTTTTTGTATGAGATGATCATGTCGCTTTATTGTATGCAATGCAATCGCCCTGTAATGCTTTACTTTATCACTAAGCGGTAGCGATAGTCATAGAAGCATAAGATTGGCGAGACGACAACGATGCTACAATGGAGATCAAGGTGTCGTGCCGGTGACGATGGTGATCATGACGGTGCTTTGGAGATGGAGATCACAAGCACAAGATGATGATGGCCATATCATATCACTTATATTGATTGCATGTGATGTTTATCTTTTATGCATCTTATCTTTCTTTGATTGATGGTAGCATTATAAGATGATCTCTCACTAAATTTGAAGATAAACGTGTTCTCCCTGAGTATGCACCGTTGCCAAAGTTCATCGTGCCTAGACACCACGTGATGATCGGGTGTGATAAGCTCTACGTCCATCTACAACGGGTGCAAGCCAGTTTTGCACACACAGAATACTCAGGTTAAACTTGACGAGCCTAGCATATGCAGATATGGCCTCGGAACACTGAGACCGAAAGGTCGAGCGTGAATCATATAGTAGATATGATCAACATAGTGATGTTCACCATTGAAAGCTACTCCATTTCACGTGATGATCGGTTATGGTTTAGTTGATTTGGATCACGTGATCACTTAGAGGATTAGAGGAATGTCTATCTAAGTGGGAGTTCTTAAGTAATATGATTAATTGAACTTAAATTTATCATGAACTTAGTACCTGATAGTATCTTGCTTGTCTATGTTGATTGTAGATAGATGGCCCGTGTTGTTGTTCCGTTGAATTTTAATGCGTTCCTTGAGAAAGCAAAGTTGAAAGATGATGGTAGCAATTACACGGACTGGGTCCGTAACTCGAGTATTATCCTCATTGCTGCACAGAAGAATTATGTCCTGGAAGCATCGCTGGGTGCCAGGCCTGCTGCAGGAGCAACACCAGATGTTATGAACGTTTGGCAGAGCAAAGCTGATGACTACTCAATAGTTCAGTGTGCCATGCTTTACGGCTTAGAACCGGGACTTCAATGACATTTTGAACGTCATGGAGCATATGAGATGTTCCAGGAGTTGAAGTTAATATTTCAAGCAAATGCCCAGATTGAGAGATATGAAGTCTCCAATAAGTTCTATAGCTGCAAAATGGAGGAGAATAGTTCTGTCAGTGAGCATATACTCAAGATGCTGGGGTATAATAATCACTTGATTCAACTGGGAGTTAATCTTCCGGATGATAGCGTCATTGACAGAATTCTCCAATCACTGCCACCAAGCTACAAGAGCTTCGTGGTGAACTATGACATGCAAGGGATGGATAAGACGATTCCCGAGCTCTTCGCAATGCTAAAGGCTGCGGAGGTAGAAATCAAGAAGGAGCATCAAGTGTTGATGGTCAACAAGACCACTAGTTTCAAGAAAAAGGGCAAAGGGAAGAAGAAGGGGAACTTCAAGAAGAACAGCAAGCAAGTTACTGCTCAGGAGAAGAAACCTAGGTCTGAACCTAAGCCTGAAACTTAGTGCTTCTACTGCAAACAGACTGGTCACTGGAAGCGGAACTACCCCAAGTATTTGGCGGATAAGAAGGATGGCAAGGTGAACAAAGGTATATGTGATATACATGTTATTGATGTGTACCTTACTAGAGCTCGCAGTAGCACCTAGGTATTTGATACCGGTTCTGTTGCTAATATTTGCAACTCGAAACAGGGACTATGGATTAAGCGAACACTGGCAAAGGACGAGGTGACGATGCGCGTAGGAAATGGTTCCAAAGTCGATGTGATCGCGGTCGGCACACTACCTCTACATCTACCTTTGGGATTAGTATTAGACCTAAATAATTGTTATTCGGTACCAGCGTTAAGCATGAACATTATATCTGGATCTTGTTTGATGCGAGACGGTTATTCATTTAAATCAGAGAATAATGGTTGTTCTATTTATATGAATAATATCTTTTATGGTCATGCACCCTTGAAGAGTGGTCTATTTTTGATGAATCTCGATAGTAGTGATACACATATTCATAATGTTGAAGCCAAAAGATGCAGAGTTGATAATGATAGTGCAACTTATTTGTGGCACTGCCGTTTAGGTCATATCGGTGTAAAGCGCATGAAGAAACTCCATACTGATGGACTTTTGGAACCACTTGATTATGAATCACTTGGTACTTGCGAACCATGCCTCATGGGCAAGATGACTAAAACGCCGTTCTCCGGTACTATGGAGAGAGCAACAGATTTGTTGGAAATCATACATACAGATGTATGTGGTCCGATGAATGTTGAGGCTCGTGGAGGATATCATTATTTTCTCACCTTCACAAATGATTTAAGCAGATATGGGTATATCTACTTGATGAAGCATAAGTCTGAAACATTTGAAAAGTTCAAAGAATTTCAGAGTGAAGTTGAAAATCATCGTAACAACAAAATAAAATTTCTATGATCTGATCGTGGAGGAGAATATTTGAGTTACGAGTTTGGTCTACATTTGAAACAATGCGGAATAGTTTCGCAACTCACGCCACCCGGAACACCACAGCGTAATGGTGTGTCCAAACGTCGTAATCGTACTTTACTAGATATGGTGCGATCTATGATGTCTCTTACTGATTTACCACTATCGTTTTGGGGTTATGATTTAGAGACGGCCGCATTCACGTTAAATAGGGCACCATCAAAATCCGTTGAGACGACGCCTTATGAACTGTGGTTTGGCAAGAAACCAAAGTTGTCGTTTCTGAAAGTTTGGGGCTACGATGCTTATGTGAGAAAGCTTCAACTTGATAAGCTCGAACCCAAATCGGAGAAATGTGTCTTCATAGGATATCCAAAGGAAACTATTGGATAAACCTTATCACAGCTCCGAAGGCAAGACTTTTGTTGCTAAATTCGGAAACTTTCTAGAGAAGGAGTTTCTCTCGAAAGAAGTGAGTGGGAGGAAAGTAGAAGTTGATGAGGTAACTATACCTGCTCCCTTATTGGAAAGTAGTACATCACAGAAACCGGTTTCTGTGACACCTACACCAATTAGTGAGGAAGCTAATGATGATGATCATGAAACTTCAGAACAAGTTACTACTGAACCTTGTAGATCAACCAGAGTAAGATCCGCACCAGAGTGGTACGGTAATCCTGTTGTAGAAGTCATGCTACTAGATCATGATGAACCTACGAACTATGAAGAAGCGATGGTGAGCCCAGATTCCGCAAAATGGCTTGAAGCCATGAAATCTGAGATGGGATCCATGTATGAGAACAAAGTGTGGACTTTGGTTGACTTGCCCAATGATCGGCAAGCAATTGAGAATAAATGGATCTTCAAGAAGAAGACTGACGCTGACGGTAATGTTACTGTCTACAAAGCTCGACTTGTCGCAAAAGGTTTTCGACAAGTTCAAGGGATTGACTACGATGGGACCTTCTCACCCGTAGCGATACTTAAGTCTGTCCGAATCATGTTAGCAATTACCGCATTTTATGATTATGAAATTTGGCAGATGGATGTCAAAACTGCATTCCTGAATGGATTTCTGGAAGAAGAGTTGTATATGATGCAGCCGGAAGGTTTTGTCGATCCAAAGGGAGCTAACAAAGTGTGCAAGCTCCAGTGATCCATTTATGTACTGGTGCAAGCCTCTCGGAGTTGGAATAAACGCTTTGATAGTGTGATCAAAGCATTTGGTTTTGTACAGACTTTTGGAGAAGCCTGTATTTACAAGAAAGTGAGTGGGAGCTCTGTAGCATTTCTGATATTATATGTGGATGACATATTGCTGATTGGAAATGATATAGAATTTCTGGATGGCATAAAGGGATACTTGAATAAGAGTTTTTCAATGAAAGACCTCGGTGAAGCTGCTTACATATTGGGCATCAAGATCTATAGAGATAGATCAAGACGCTTAATTGGACTTTCACAAAGCACATACCTTGACAAAGTTTTGAAGAAGTTCAAAATGGATCAAGCAAAGAAAGGGTTCTTGCCTGTGTTACAAGGTGTGAAGTTGAGTAAGACTCAATGCCCGACCAATGCAGAAGATAGAGAGAAAATGAAAGATGTTCTCTATGCTTCAACCATAGGCTCTATCATGTATGCAATGCTGTGTACCAGACCTGATGTGTGCCTTGCTATAAGTCTGGCAGGGAGGTACCAAAGTAATCTAGGAGTGGATCACTGGACAGCGGTCAAGAACATCCTGAAGTACCTGAAAAGGACTAAGGATATGTTTCTCGTTTATGGAGGTGACAAAGAGCTCATCGTAAATGGTTACGTTGATGCAAGTTTTGACACTGATCCGGACGATTCTAAATCGCAAACCGGATACGTGTTTACATTGAACGGTGGAGCTGTCAGTTGGTGCAGTTCTAAACAAAGCGTCGTGGCGGGATCTACGTGTGAAGCGGAGTACATAGCTTCTTCGGAAGCAGCAAATGAAGGAGTCTGGATGAAGGAGTTCATATCCGATCTAGGTGTCATACCTAGTGCATCGGGTCCAATGAAAATCTTTTGTGACAATACTGGAGCAATTGCCTTAGCAAAGGAATCCAGATTTCACAAGAGAACCAAGCACATCAAGAGATGCTTCAATTCCATCCGGGATCTAGTCCAGGTGGGAGACATAGAAATTTGCAAGATACATACGGATCTGAATGTTGCAGACCCGTTGACTAAGCCTCTTCCATGAGCAAAACATGATCAGCACCAAGGCTCCATGGGTGTTAGAATCATTACTGTGTAATCTAGATTATTGACTCTAGTGCAAGTGGGAGACTGAAGGAAATATGCCCTAGAGGCAATAATAAAGTTATTATTTATTTCCTTATATCATGATAAATGTTTATTATTCATACTAGAATTGTATTAACCGGAAACATAATACATGTGTGAATACATAGACAAACAGAGTGTCACTAGTATGCCTCTACTTGACTAGCTCGTTGATCGAAGATGGTTATGTTTCCTAACCATAGACATGAGTTGTCATTTGATTAACGGGATCACATCATTAGGAGAATGATGTGGTTGACATGACCCATTCCGTAAGCTTAGCACACGATCGTATAGTATGTTGCTATTGCTTTCTTCATGAGATTATGTGTTTATGTGTTTTGATGTACCGAAGGTTGTTCGGAGTCTCGGATGTGATCACTGACATGACGAGGAGTCTATGGGATTAAGCAACTCCCGTTTACATGTTCCTATGACTATGGGATTACGCAACTCCCGTTTACCGGAGGAACACTTTGTGTGCTACCAAACGTCACAACGTAACTGTGTGATTATAAAGGTGCTCTACAGGTGTCTCCGAAGGTACTTGTTGGGTTGGCGTATTTCGAGATTAGGATTTGTCACTCTGATTGTCGGAGAGGTATCTCTGGTCCCTCTCGGTAATGCACATCACTTAAGCCTTGCAAGCATTGCAGCTAATGAGTTAGCTGCGGGATGATGTATTACAGAACGAGTAAAGAGACTTGCCGGTAACGAGATTGAATTAGGTATTGAGATACCGACGATCGAATCTCGGGCAAGTAACATACCGATGACAAAGGGAACAACATATGTTGTTATGCGGTCTGACCGATAAAAGATCTTCGTAGAATATGTGGGAGCCAATATGAGCATCCAGGTTCCACTATTGGTTATTGACCGGAGACGTGTCTCGGTCATGTCTACATAGTTCTCGAACCCGTAGGGTCCGCACGCTTAACGTTTCAATGACAGTTACATTATGAGTTTAGGTGTTTTGATGTACCGAAGGTTGTTCGGAGTCTCGGATGTGATCACGGACATGACGAGGAGTCTCGAAATGGTTGAGACATAAAAATTGATATATTGGAAGCCTATGTTTGGATATCAGAAGTGTTCCGGGTGAAATAGTGATTTTACCGGAGTACCGAGGGGTTACCGGAACCTCCCGGGGACTTAATGGGCCTAGGTGGAAGAGAGGAGAGGCGGCTAGGGCAGGGCCACGCACCCCTCCCCCCCAGTCCGAATAGGACAAGGAGAGGGGGCGGCGCCCCCCCTTCCTTCTTCTCCTCCACTCTTTCCCCCTCCCAAGTCCTAATCCAACTAGGAAAGGGGGGGGGGAGTCCTACTCCCGGTGGGAGTAGGACTCCTCCTGGCGCGCCTCCTCCTTGGCTGGCCGCACCCTCCTTGCTCCTTTATATACGGGGGCAGGGGGGCACGCCATAGACACAACAATTGATCAATGATCTCTTAGCCGTGTGCGGTGCCCCCTCCACCATAGTCCACCTCGATAATACTGTAGCGGTGCTTAGGCTAAGCCCTGCGTCGGTAGAACATCAACATCGTCACCACGCCGTCGTGCTAACGGAACTCTCCCTCAACACTCTGCTGGATCGGAGTTCGAGGGACGTCATCGGGCTGAACATGTGCTGAACTCGGAGGTGCTGTACGTTCGGTACTTGATCGGTCGGATCGTGAAGACGTACGACTACATCAACTGCGTTGTGCTAACGCTTCCGCTTTGGGTCTACGAGGGTACGTAGACAACACTCTTCCCTCTCGTTGCTATGCATCATCATGATCTTGCGTGTGCGTAGGATTTTTTTTGAAATTACTACGTTCCCCAACAGCTAACACTCACGCGATACTTATGAGATCAAAGCCTCAATCGGACACAGAGAAAGATAGGGGCTTATAGTTTCACCTCCCAATTGTTTACCTCAAGGGTAATGTCAACAATAATAGTTTATGATCACCTACATCCGAGTGGATATGTGTGTCTAGATCTTTCCACAACACATAGTGCTTGCCAAAAAGAAAAAGTGTAAAAAGGAAGGGTGAAGATCACCATGACTCTTGTATAAAGGTAGGGGATAAAAATGAAAGATAGGCCCTTCGCATAGGGAAGCAGAGGTTGTCATACGCTTTTATGGTTGTATGCACACAATCTTAATGCAAAAGAACGTCACTTTGTATTGCCGCTTGTGATAAAGAACTTTATTATGTAGTCACCACGCCGTCGTGCTAACGGAACTCTCCCATATCACAAGTTTGTATAAAGTTATTTTCTTTACATTAAAAGATCATACATATTTAGAGAGCAATTTTTATTGCTTGCACTGATGACAACTTACTTGAAGGATCTTACTCAATCCATAGGTAGATATAGTGGACTCTCATGGCAAAACTGGGTTAATGGATGTTGGATGCACAAGTAGTATCTCTACTTGGTGCAAAAGATTTGGCTAGCATGGGATGAGAAGCAGACTCAACTTGTTGGAGGATCCATGACATTATAACTTCTATTCGGATATAAGAAAACATAACCCATCATGTTGTCTTCCTTGTCCAACATCAACTTATTAGCATATAATATTTTAATGAGTGCTCACAATCATAAAAGATGTCCAAGATAGTGTATTTATATGTGAAACCTCTCTTTCTTTATTACTTTCTGTTAATTGCAAAAATGACCAACACTATGTGTTGTCAGCCCTCAACAAATTTTATTCATCATACTCCTTATATGTGAAGTCATCACTCTCCATAAGATCATTATATAATCTTTGGGGTTTTTACATCTGTGCCCCTGGTTCCTTAGCTTTTGATGAATGAGTGAAGTCATCACTCATTCATCCCCACGTTCTTAACTTTTTCTCACTTTTCACAACTCCCTTGCCCGAAACCCTCAGAACTGGTCACAAACGGTGGATGCCGTCAGGTTAGTGCTTTGACCGTTAACTCTGATGAGTGGGGCCGTGCTGACTGTGTCGCCCGTTGGACCTGATGAGTGGGCTCGCGTCGGACGGTGCCACTGTTCGCCCGTTGGGCCGTCGTTAGACTGTTGGGCCGTGCACGGGCCACAATGCCAGAAGCCTGTTATGCATGCACGACATGTCTAGCTAGCCTGCTATGCATGCAGGTAGATAGCCTACCTGCATGCGCCGCTGCCTGCCACCACGATGCGCTGACCGACCTATTTTTCACGGGAGCCGCTGCCGCTAGTTCGTCTCATCTCCCACGCGTGTCTCCTCGATGTAGATCATTGTTTCACACTTTTTGATCCACCCGCATCTATTTAACGTGGCAATTAAAACCTATTGGCAATTAAAGTGGCATATCGATCAATCGACGCGGCTCGTTTGAACATAAGCGCGGCCGGTGCCACTCCCCTTCCCTTCCCCTTTCCTTATTTAAACCACCACCCTCCACCTATTCTCCACACATCCATTTGCGCCGCCCCCTTATCTTCTTCACCCAAACCCAGAGCACTCTCAAAGTGAGGCGAGGATGCAGTACAACGGCCCCACCTTCCAGCTCCCACCAAACGTGCCGGAGAGACGGTATCCGGCCGGCGTCGTCGTGGAGAGGACGCTCCGCGTGTGGGCGTTATCACGCTGGAGGGGTGCAAGGGGGTTTGCCTAGTGGTTCCTTGGTGCGGGCTTCGCCCACCTCCAGGCAGGCTCACCGGTGATGTTCCAACTGGAGGAAGTGCGTCCAAACTCCAGGACTCCGTCGATAGGGCTCACCGTCACCTTCACAAACAGATTTGATGCGTGCTACCTCCTTGGCAAGGTGTTTTGGTGTGGATGCGAATTCATCGCATTCAAAACCCACAACATCTTCACAAACTTTGACTGCATCTTCCCCACCCGCGACGGTATGCACAACCTCCCCTACTACATCGGCGAGGACGGCATGGAGAGGAGGCAGAGTGAAGATGGTGGTGAAGGCCCGGTCTCGTGAGCTTGTCATGCCCTAGGGTGTTAGGGCTTTTTATCTTTTATATATTTTTATCTTAATTATGTCGTTGGTTGTACCATGAACTTGTTATCTCTGTCGTGTTATCCCCTAAGAAGTATGTTATGCTTGCTACCCTTATTTGATATGTCGTTGGTTATGTGTGTTTTGCTTGCTATTTCTATCTTATTTGACGTGAGATATCGCTAGATGGATATGGTGTCGTACGCGACCCCTTTTTCTAAATCAATCAATGAAAGAGTATCTGATACGTCTCCAACGTATCTATAATTTTTGATTGCTCCATGCTATTATATATTCTGTTTTGGATGTTTAATGGGATTTATTATACACTTTTATATTATTTTTGGGACTAACCTATTAACCCAAGGCCCAGTGCAAATTGCTGTTTTGTGCCTATTTCAGTGTTTCGCAGAAAAGGAATATCAAACGGAGTCCAAACGGAATAGTGTGATTTTTGGAACAAACATGATCCAGAGGACTTGGAGTGGACGTCAAGAAACGAACAAGGAGGCCACGAGGCAAGGGGACGCGCCTACCCCCTGGGCGTGCCCTCCACCCTCGTGGGCCCCTCGTGGCTCCACCGACCTACTTCTTCCTCCTATATATACCTACGTACCCCGAAACCATCGAGGAGCACCACGAAAACCTAATTCCACCGCTGCAACCTTCTGTACCCGTGAGATCCCATCTTGGGGCCTTTTCCGGCACTCCGCCGGTGGGGGCATCGATCACGGAGGGCTTCTACATCAACACCATAGCCTCTCCGATGATGTGTGAGTAGTTTACCACAGACCTTCGGGTCCATAGTTATTAGCTAGATGGCTTCTTCTCTCTCTTTGGATCTCAATACAAAGTTCTCCTCGATCTTCTTGGAGATCTATTCGATGTAACTCTTTTTGCGGTGTGTTTATCGAGATCCGATGAATTGTGGGTTTATGATCAAGATTATCTATGAACAATATTTGAATCTTCTCTGAATTCTTTTATGTATGATTGGTTATCTTTGCAAGTCTCTTCGAATTATCAGTTTGGTTTGGCCTACTAGATTGATCTTTCTTGCAATGGGAGAAGTGCTTAGCTTTGGGTTCAATCATGCGGTGCTCGATCCCAGTGAGAGTAGGGGAAACGACACGTATTGTATTGTTGCCATCGAGGATAAAAAGATGGGGTTTATATCATATTGCTTGAGTTTATCCCTCTACATCATGTCATCTTACCTAATGCGTTACTCTGTTCTTATGAACTTAATACTCTAGATGCATGCTGGATAGCGGTCGATGTGTGGAGTAATAGTTGTAGATGCAGGCAGGAGTCGGTCTACTCGTCACGGACGTGATGCCTATATACATGATCATGCCTAGATATTCTCATAATTATGCACTTTTCTATCAATTGCTTGACAGTAATTTGTTCACCCACCGTAATACTTATGCTATCTTGAGAGAAGCCACTAGTGAAACCTATGGCCCCCGGGTCTATTTTCCATCATATTAATCTCTCGTCAACGAGCTATTTCTGTCGTTGTTTATTTCGCAATCTTTACTTTTAATCTTTATAATAAAAATACCAAAAGTATTATCTTATCATCTCTATCAGATCTCACTTTTGCAAGTGGCCGTGAAGGGATTGACAACCCCTTTATCGTGTTGGTTGCAAGTTTCTTATTTGTTTGTGTAGGTACAAGGGACTTGCGTGTGGCCTCCTACTGGACTGATACCTTGGTTCTCAAAAACTGAGGGAAATACTTACGCTACTTTGCTGCATCACCCTTTCCTCTTCAAGGGAAAACCAACACATGCTCAAGAGGTAGGAAGAAGGATTTCTGGCGCCGTTGCCGGGGAGTCTACGCACAAGTCAAGACATACCAAGTACCCATCACAAACTCTTATCCCTCGCATTACATTATTTGCCATTTGCCTCTCGTTTTCCTCTCCCCCACTTCACCATTGCCATTTTATTCACCCTCTCTTTCCGTTCGCCCTTTTTTCGCTTGTTTCTTGTTTGCTCGTGTGTTGGATTGTTTGCTTGTCACGATGGCTCAGGATAATACTAAATTGTGTGACTTTGCCAATACCAACAACAATGATTTTCTTAGCACTCCAATGGCTCCTCTTACCGATGCTGAATCTTGTGAAATTAATGCTGCTTTACTGAATCTTGTCATGAAAGATCAATTCGCCGGCCTTCCTAGTGAAGATGCCGCTACCCATCTAAATAGCTTTGTTGATTTGTGTGATATGCAAAAGAAAAAAGACGTGGACAATGATATTGTTAAATTGAAGCTATTTCCGTTTTCTCTTAGAGATCGTGCTAAAACTTGGTTTTCGTCTTTGCCTAAAAATAGTATTGATTCTTGGAATGAGTGCAAAGATGCTTTTATCTCTAAGTATTTTCCTCCCGCTAAGATCATCTCTCTTAGAAACGATATCATGAATTTTAAGCAACTTGATCATGAACATGTTGCACAAGCTTGGGAGAGGATGAAATTAATGATACGTAATTGCCCTACACATGGTTTGAATCTATGGATGATTATACAAAAATTTTATGCCGGATTGAATTTTGCTTCTAGAAATCTTTTAGATTCGGCCGCGTGAGGCACTTTTATGGAAATCACTTTAGGAGAAGTTACTAAACTCCTAGATAATATTATGGTTAATTATTCTGAATGGCACACTGAAAGATCTACTAGTAAAAAGGTGCATGCAATTGAAGAAATTAATGTTTTGAGTGGAAAGATGGATGAACTTATGAAATTGTTTGCTAATAAGAGTGTTTCTTCTGATCCCAATGATATGACTTTGTCTACCTTGATTGATAATAATAATGAATCTATGGATGTGAATTTTTTTGGTAGGAACAATTTTGGTAACAACGCTTATAGAGGCAATTTTAATCCTAGGCCGTATCCTAGTAATTCCTATAATAATTATGGTAATTCCTACAACAACTCTTATGGAAATTTTAATAAGATGCCCTCTGATTTTGAGACTAGTGTTAAATAATTTATGATTTCTCAAAGGAATTTCAATGCTTTGCTTGAAGAAAAATTGCCTAAGATTGATGAGTTGGCTAGGAACGTGGATAGAATTTCTCTTGATGTTGATTATTTGAAACTTAGATCTATTCCACCTAAGCATGATATCAATGAGTCTCTCAAAGCCATGAGAATTTCCATTGATGAGTGCAAAGAAAAAACCGCCAGAATGCGTGCTAAAAAAGATTGCTTTGTGAAAGCGTGTTCTTCTAGTTTTCATGATAATAAGGATGAAGATCTAAAAGTGATTGATGTG
This sequence comes from Triticum urartu, assembly GCF_003073215.2. Lineage (NCBI taxonomy): Eukaryota > Viridiplantae > Streptophyta > Magnoliopsida > Poales > Poaceae > Triticum > Triticum urartu. Next base: position 736,845,297 of record NC_053023.1, on the reverse strand, counting down.
TACCCTATTAAATCTTTGTTTTGCAATATGAATCTTGATAATGATGGGACTGGAGATGAGTCAACTTTAGTTAAAAGGCGTCCCAATGATTCAGAGTTTTTAGATCTTGATGCAAAATTTGGTAAAAGTGGGATGGAAGAGGTCAAAACTTTAGATAGCAATGAACCCACTATTTTGGATTTCAAGGAATTTAATTATGATAATTGTTCTTTAATAGATTGTATTTCCTTGTTGCAATCCGTGCTAAATTCTCTGCATGCTTATAGTCAAAATAAGGGTTTTACTAAATATATCGTTGATGCTTTAATGCAATCTTATGAAGAAAATCTTGAATTGGAAGTTTCTATCCCTAGAAAACTTTATGATGAGTGGGAAAATATTATTAAAATTAAAATTAAAGATCATGAATGCTATGCTTTGTGTGATTTGGGTTCTAGTGTTTCCACAATTCCAAAAACTTTGTGTGATTTGCTAGGTTTCCGTGAATTTGATGATTGTTCTTTAAACTTGCACCTTGCGGATTCAACCATTAAGAATCCTATGGGAAGAATTAATGAAGTTCTTATTGTTGCAAATAGGAATTATGTGCCTGTAGATTTCGTTGTTCTTGATATAGATTGCAATCCTTCATGTCCTATTATTCTTGGTAGACCTTTCCTTAGAACGATTGGTGCAATTATTGATATGAAGGAAGGGAATATTATATTCCAATTTATGTTAAGGAAAGGCATGGAACACTTTCCTGTAAAGAAAATAAAATTACCTTATGAATCTATCATGATAGCCACTTATGGATTGCCTCCCAAAGATGGCAATACCTAGATCTATCCTTGCCTTTATGCCTAGCTAGGGGCGTTAAATGATAGCGCTTGTTGGGAGGAAACCCAATTTTATTTTAGTTTTTTGCTTTTTGGTTCTGTTTAGGAATAAATAGTCCATCTAGATTCTGTTTATATGAGGTTTTGTGTTTTAATTAGTGTGTGTGCCAAGTAGAAACTTTGGGAAGACTTGGGGAAAGTCTTTGCGATCTTGCTGTAAAAAACAGAAACTTTAGCGCTCACGAGATTAGCTACAACTTTTTACTGGAGAGTGCTATTTAGTTGATTATTTTTCTAGATGATTAATATATAAATTCCTCACGTCCAGAAATTTATTTTAGATTTTTTTGAGTTCCATAAGTTTACATTTGATACAGATTACTACAGACTGTTCTGTTTTTGACAGATTCTGTTTTTCGTGTGTTGTTTGCTTACTTTGATGAATCTATGGCTAGTAATGGAGTTTATGAACCATATAAAAGTTTGAATACATTAGGTTTAACACAAATATAAATAAAGAATGAGTTCATTATAGTACCTTAAAGTGGTGTTTTGTTTTCTTTCGCTAACGGAGCTCACGAGATTTTCTGTTAAGTTTTGTGTTGTAAAGTTTTCAAGTTTTGGGTAAAGATTTGATGGATTATGGAACAAGGAGTGGCAAGAGAATAAGCTTGCGGATACCCAAGGCACCCCAAGGTAAAATCTAAGGACAACCCAAAAGCCTAAGCTTGGGGATGCCCTGGAAGGTATCCCCTCTTTTATCTTCGTCCATCGGTAACTTTACTTGGAGCTATATTTTTATTCACCACATGATATGTGTTTTGTTTGGAGCGTCTTGTATGATTTGAGTATTTGCTTGTTAGTTCTCCACAATCATCCTTGCTGTACACACCTTTTGAGAGAGACACACATTAATCGGAATTTATTAGAATACTCTTTGTGCTTCACTTATATCTTTTGAGTTGGACAATTTTGCTCTAGTGCTTCACTTATATCTTTTAGAGCACGGTGGTGGTTATATTTTATAGAAATAATTGATCTCTCATGCTTCACTTATATTATTTTGAGATTCCTTTATAACAGCATGGTAATTTGCTTTGGTTATAAAATTAATCCTAATATGATAGGCATCCAAGATAAAAACTTTTAAGTGCATTGAATACTAAGAGAAGTTTGATACTTGATAGTTGTTTTGAGATATAAAGGTGGTAATATTAAAGTTGTGCTAGTTGAGTAGTTGTGAATTTGAGAAATACTTGTGTTGAAGTTTGCAAGTCCCGTAGCATGCACGTATGGTAAATGTTATGTACCAAATTTGAAACATGAGGTGTTCTTTGATTGTCATCCTTATGAGTGGCGGTCGGGGACGAGCGATGGTCTTTTCCTACCAATCTATCCCCCTAGGAGCATGCGCGTAGTGCTTGGTTTTTGATGACTTGTAGATTTTTGCAATAAGTATGTGAGTTCTTTATGACTAATGTTGAGTCCATGGATTATACGCACTCTCAACCTTCCATCATTGCTAGCCTCTTCGGTACCGTGCATTGCCCTTTCTCACCTTGAGAGTTGGTGCAAACTTTTCCAGTGGATCCAAACCCCGTGATACGATACACTCTATCACACATAAAACTCCTTATATCTTCCTCAAAACAGCCACCATACCTACCTATTATGGCATTTCCATAGCCATTCCGAGATATATTGCCATGCAACTTTCCACCGTTCCGTTTATTATGACACGCTTTATCATTGTCATATTGCCTTGCATGACCATGTAGTTGACATTATATTTGTGGCAAAGCCACCATGCATATTATTCATACATGTCACTCTTGATTCATTGCCCTTCCGGTACACCGCCGGAGGCATTCATATAGATTCATACTTTGTTCTAGTATCGAGTTGTAATCATTGAGTTGTAAATAAATAGAAGTGTGATGATCATCATTAATAGAGCACTGTCCCAAAAAAAAAAAATTAAAAAAAAGAAAGAGAAAGGCAAAAAAAAGCCCAAAAAAAAGAAAAAAAGAGAAAAAAGGGACAATGCTACTATCCTTTTTCCACACTTGTGCTTCAAAGTAGCACCATGATCTTTATGATAGAGAGTCTCTTGTTTTGTCACTTTCATATACTAGTGGGAATTTTTCGTTATAGAACTTGGCTTGTATATTCCAACAATGGGCTTCCTCAAATGCCCTAGGTCTTCGTGAGCAAGCAAGTTGGATGCACACCCACTTAGTTTATTTTGTTGAGCTTTCATACATTTATAGCTCTAGTGCATCCGTTGCATGGAAATCCCTACTCCTTGCATTGACATCAATTGATGGGCATCTCCCTAGCTCGTTGATTAGCCGCGTCAATGTGAGACTTTCTCCTTTTTTTGTCTTCTCCACACAACCCCCATCATCATTATCCTATTCCACCCATAGTGCTATATCCATGGCTCACGCTCATGTATTGCGTGAAAGTTGAAAAAAGTTTGAGATTACTAAAGTATGAAACAATTGCTTGGCTTGTCAACGGGGTTGTGCAAGATGAGAGCATTCTTGTGTGACGAAAATGAAGCATGGCCAAACTATATGATTTGTTAGGGATGAGCTTTCTTTGGCTATGTTATTTTGAGAAGACAAAATTGCTTGGTTAGTATGCTTGAAGTATTATTATTTTTATGTCAATATTAAACTTTTATCATATCTTTCGGATCTGAACATTCATGACACAATAAATAAAATTACATTGAAGAATATGCTAAGTAGCATTCCACATCAAAAATTCTGTTTTTATCATTTACCTACTCAAGGACGAGCAGGAATTAAGCTTGGGGATGCTTGATACGTCTCCAACATATCTATAATTTTTGATTGCTTGATACGTCTCCGTCGTATCTACTTTTCCAAACACTTTTGCCCTTGTTTTGGACTCTAACTTGTATGATTTGAATGGAACTAACCCGGACTGACGTTGTTTTTAGCAGAATTGCCATGATGTTGTTTTATGTGCAGAAAACAAAAGTTCTCAGAATGACCTGAAACTCCATGGAATATCTTATAATAAATAATAAAAAATCCTCGGCAAAGATGAAGACCAGGGGGCCCACACCCTGTCCACGAGGGTGGGGGACGCGCCCCCTACCTCGTGGGCCCCCTGGAGACCTTTCGACACCAACTCCAACTCTATATATTTGCTTTCGGGGAGAAAAAATAGAGGAGAAGAAATCATCGCGTTTTACGACACGGAGCCGCCGCCAAGCCCTAAAACCTCTCAGGAGGGCTGATCTGGAGTCCGTTCGAGGCTCCAGAGAGGGGGATAAGTCGCCATCATCATCATCAACCATCCTTCATCACCAATTTCATGATGCTCACCGCCGTGCATGAGTAATTCCATCGCAGGCTTGCTGGACGGTGATGGGTTGGATGAGATATATCATGTAATCGAGTTAGTTTTGTTAGGGTTTGATCCCTAGTATCCATTATGTTCTGAGATTGATGTTGCTATGACTTTGCTATGCTTAATGCTTGTCACTAGGGCCTGAGTGCCATGATTTTAGATCTGAACCTATTATGTTTTCATGAATATATGTGAGTGCTTGATCCTATCTTGCAAGTCTATAGTCACCTGCTATGTGTTATGATCCGGCAACCCTGAAGTGACAATAATCGGGACCACTCCCGGTGATGACCATAGTTTGAGGAGTTCATGTATTCACTATGTGTTAATGCTTTGGTCCGGTTCTCTATTGAAAGGAGGCCTTAATATCCCTTAGTTTCCATTAGGACCCCGCTGCCATGGGAGGGTAGGACAAAAGATGTCATGCAAGTTCTTTTCCATAAGCGCGTATGACTATATTCGGAATACATGCCTACATTACATTGATGAATTGGAGCTAGTTATGTGTCACCCTATGTTATGACTGTTACATGATGAACCGCATCCGGCATAATTATCCATCACTGATCCAATGCCTAAGAGCTTTCCATATACTGGTTTACGCTTATTTACTTTCCCGTTGCTATTGTTACAATCACTACAAAATACCAAAAATATTACTTTTGCTTCTGTTACTCTTTTGTTACCGTTACCACCACTATCATATTACTTTGCTACTAAATACTGTGCTGCAGATATTAAGTTATCCAGGTGTGGCTGAACTGACAACTCAGTTGCTAATACTTGAGAATATTCTTTGGCTCCCCTTGTGTCGAATCAATAAATTTGGGTTGAATACTATACCCTCGAAAGCTATTGCGATCCCCTATACTTGTGGGTTATCATTGCTCCATGCTATTATATATTCTGTTTTGGATGTTTAATGGGCTTTATTATACACTTTTATATTATTTTTGGGACTAACCTATTAACGCAAGGCCCAGTGCAAATTGCTGTTTTTTTTGCCTATTTCAATGTTTCGTAGAAAAGGAATATCAAACGGAGTCCAAACGGAATGAAACCTTCGGGAGCGTGATTTTTGGAACAAACATGATCCAGAGGACTTGGAGTGGATGTCAAGAAATGAACGAGGAGGCCACGAGGCAGGGGGGCGCGCTGATAACCCACGAGTATAGGGGATCAATTATAGCCTCTTTTGATAAGTAAGAGTGTCGAACCCAACGAGGAGCTAAAGGTAGAACAAATATTCCCTCAAGTTCTATCGACCACCGATACAACTCTACGCACGCTTAACGTTCGCTTTACCTAGAACAAGTATGAAACTAGAAGTACTTTGTAGGTGTTTTTGGATAGGTTTGCAAGATAATAAAGAGTGCGTAAATAAAATCTAGGGGCTGTTTAGATAAATACACAACTAAGTTAGTTTTAGTAAAGAGCTTTTTGTCACGAGAAAGTTATTTGTCCCTAGGCAATCGATAACTAGACCGGTAATCATTATTGCAATTTTATTTGAGGGAGAGGCATAAGCTAACATACTTTCTCTTCTTGGATCATATGCACTTATTATTGGAACTCTAGCAAGCAGCCGCAACTACTAAATATCATTAAGGTAAAACCCAACCATAGCATTAAAGCATCAAGTCCTCTTTATCCCATACGCAACAACCCCCTTACTCGGGTTTGTGTTTCAGTCACTCACGCAACCCACTATAAGCGAATCATGAACGTATTGCAACACCCTACAGCGGGAATCCCTCATGCTTTCACGACACGGAGTTCACCATAGGACATCACCAATAATAAAACATGCAACTCAAACCAATCACGATCATCAATTAACCCATAGGACAAAACGGATCTACTCAAACATCATAGGATAGCCATACATCATTAGGAAATAATATAAAGCGTTGAGCACCATGTTTAAGTAGAGATTACAGCGGGTAAAAGAAGGGTTACACTACTTCATAGAGAGGAGAAGAGTTGGTGATGAGGGCGGTGAAGTTGTTGGTGTCGATTGCGGTGATGATGATGGCCCCGACGGCGTTCCAGCGCCACCGGAAGTGAGGGGGAGAGAGCCCCCTCCTTCTTCTTCTTCCTTGACCTTCTCCCTAGATGGGAGAAGGGTTTCCCCTCTGGTCCTTGGTCTCCATGGCACGGGAGGGGTGAGAGCCCCTCCGGGATTGGATCTGTCTCTCTCTGTTTCTACGCTCCCAGATCTGGCCTTTCACCGTTTCTTTTATAACCGGAGATCCGTAACTCCGATTGGGCTGAATTTTGGACACGATCTCTATCCGGAAATTAGATTTGTTGCGGCGAAAGAAGGGCTCCAACCGCCTGCTCCAACCGCCTTATAGGGTGGCCACGAGGGTCCAGGGCGCGCCTAACCCCCTGGGGCGCGCCCCTGCCTCGTGGCCCCCTCGGGCATCGTCTCGCGTTGATTCTTCTTCCCAAAAATCATAAATATTCCAAAAAAATCTCCATCAGTTTTTATCCCGTTTGGACTCTGTTTGATATGGGTTTTCTACGAAACAAAAAAACATGCAACAAACAGGAACTGGCACTAGATCAATATGTTAGTCCCAAAAATAGTATAAAAAGTTGCCAAAAGTATATGAAAGTTGTATAATATTGGCATGGAACAATAAAAAATTATAGATACAATGGAGACGTATCAGCATCCCCAAGCTTAATTCCTGCTCGTCCTCGAGTAGGTAAATGATAAAACGATAATTTTTGATGTGGAATGCTACCTAGCATAATCTTGATCATGTATCAATTCATGGCATGAATATTAAGACACGAGTGATTCAAAGCAATAGTCTATCATTTGACATTAAGACAATAATACTTCAAGCATACTAATAAAGCAATCATGTCTTTTCAAAATAACATGGCCAAAGAAAGTTATCCCTACAAAATCATATAGTCTGGCTATGCTCCATCTTCACCACACAAAGTATTCAAATCATGCACAACCCCGATGACAAGCCAAGCAATTGTTTCATACTTTTTGACGTTCTCAAACCTTTTCAACTTTCACGCAATACATGAGCGTGAGCCATGGATATAGCACTATAGTTGGAATAGAATATGATGGTGGAGGTTGTGTGGAGAATACAAAAAGGAAGAAAGTCCCACACTGACGCGGCTAATTAATGGGCTATGGAGATGCCCATCAATTGATGTCAATGTGAGGAGTAGGGATTGCCATGGAATGGATGCACTAAGAGCTATAAGTGTATGAAAGCTCAAACTGGAAACTAAGTGGGTGTGCATCCAACTTGCTTGCTCATGAAGACCTCGGGCATTTGAGGAAGCCCATCATCGGAATATACAAGCCAGGTTCTATAATGAAAAATTCCCGCTAGTATATGAAAGTGATAACTCAAGAGACTGTCTATATGAAGAACATGGTGCTACTTTGAAGCACAAGTGTGGTAAAAGGATAGTAGCATTGCCCCTTCTCTCTTTTTCTCTCATTTTTTTATTTTTTATTTTTTATTTTTTTGGGCTTCTTTGGCCACTTTTTTGTATTTGGGCTTCTTTGGCCTCTTTTTTTAAAGTCCGGAGTCTCATCCCGACTTGTGGGGGAATCATAGTCTCCATCATCCTTTCCTCACTGGGGCAGAGCTCTAATAATGATGATCATCACACTTTTATTTACTTACAACTCAATATTACAACTCGATGCCTAGAACAAAGATATGACTCTATATGAATGCCTCCGGTGGTGTACCGGGATGTGCAATGATCTAGCGTAGCAATGACATAAAAAACGGACAAGCCATGAAAACATCATGCTAGCTATCTTACGATCATGCAAAGCAATATGACAATGATGCTCAAGTCATGTATATGATGATGATGGAAGTTGCATGGCAATATATCTCGGTATGGCTATGGAAATGCCATAATAGGTAGGTATGGTGGCTGTTTTGAGGAAGATATAAGGAGGCTTATGTGTGATAGAGCGTATTGTATCACGTGGTTTGGATGCACCGGCGAAGTTTTCACCAACTCTTGAGGTGAGAAAGGGCAATGCACGGTACCGAAGAGGTTAGCAATGATGGAAGGGTGAGAGTGCGTATAATCCATGGACTCAACATTAGTCATAAAGAACTCACATACTTATTGCAAAAATCTATTAATCATTGAAACAAAAGTACTACGTGCATGCTCCTAGGGGGATATATTGGTAGGAAAAGGCCACCGCTCGTCCCCGACCGCCACTCATAAGGAAGACAATCAATAAATAAATCATGCTCTGACTTCATCACATAACGGTTCACCATACGTGCATGCTACGGGAATCACAAACTTCAACACAAGTATTTCTACAATCCACAACTACCCACTAGCATGACTCTAATATCACCATCTTTATATCGCAAAACTATTGCAATGAATCAAACATATCATATTCAGTGATCTACAAGTTTTATGTAGGATTTTACGACTAACCATGTGAATGACCAATTCCTGTCAACTCTCTAAATAGATATAAGTGAAGCAAGAGAGTTTAATTCTTTCTACAAAAGATATGCCCATGCTCTAACAAATATAATTGAAGCAAAAGAGCATTCTACAAATGGCGGTTTTTTATGTGAAGAGAAACAGGCAATCCAAACTTCAAATGATATAAGCAAAGCACCTGAAACATTCTATAAAGCCATACTCAAAAGATATAAGTGAAGTGCAAAGAGCATTCTACAAATCAACCAAGGACTATCTCATACCAGCATGGTGCATAAAAGAAAAGTGAAAACTAAATGCAAAAGGCACTCCAAGATTTGCACATATCGCATGAATGAAACGAATCCGAAAACATACCGATACTTGTTGAAGAAAGATGGGATGCCTTCCGGGGCATCCCCAAGCTTAGATGCTTGAGTCTCCTTGAATATTTACTTGGGGTGCCTTGGGCATCCCCAAGCTTGATCTCTTGCCTCTCCTCCTTCTCCTCACATCGAGACATCCTCGATCTTCGAACACTTCGTCCACACAAAAGTCAACGAAAAGCTCGGTAAGATCCGTTAGTACAATAAAGCAAATCACCACTCTAAGTACTGTTGCAAACCAATTCATATTTTTTTTGCATTGTAGCTACTGTAATATAACTTTTCCATTGCTTAATCTACTGATAGAAATCAAAAGTTTCATCAAAACAAGCAAGCTATGCATCAAAAAACAGAATCTGTCTTAAACAGGACAGTCTGTAGTAATCTGAACATTCACCATACCTCTGGTACTCCAAAAATTCTGCAACAATTAAGAAAAATAAAAAACTTTTATAGAAAGAAAGTGCAAAAAGTTTTAGAACCGTTTGACGTTCCAGTAAAAAAAATGTAAAATCACGCACTACAGCCAAAGTTTCTGTCCTGCATCGCACGAACCAACAAGCATTGTAAACATCCTAAAGGAAAACCTTGGCACATTATTTTTATTATACAATGGAATTGTACAAAGGGGATAATTATTTTTGTTGAAAAGTTTATGGAATCAAGATTCACAAAGTTTCCGTGAGCATGAACAAAGTTCAAGGCTAGCTCTCACTTTAACAATGATCGTCTTTCTCACTTTCGCTTTCCCCTCTTTATTTTTTGTTTTTAAACTTTATAAAAGAACTCAACAGAAATAAATGACTCTCTAAAACTTCCGGGTTGTCTCCCTGGTAGCGCTTTCTTTAAAGCCATTAAGCTAGGCATATAGTGCTCAAGTAATGGATCCACCCGGATCCCAAGGTATATCAAAGCCAATTTTAATTAACAATGATTTGTAATTTAGTAGTGAGCACAAAGTAACATATATCATGTAATGACGAAGTCTAACTCTCTTCCTATGCATCGGCATGTCATAAAAGAACAATTCATGCACACATAAAGGCCAATGCATAGTATAAACAGTATCTTGCAATTTTATCATATTGGAAACATGGAGAGGCGGAGATGTAGTTCCTCTCTCATAATAATTGCAAGTAGGAGCAGCAAGCACATGCATATTATATCTATTAAAATCATCATGTGTAGTAGTGAAATGCAACCCATCAATATAATCCTTAATAAGTGCAAACTTCTCCGATATAGTGTACTCGGGAGAATTCCAAAAAGATAATAGGACTATCATGCATGGGTGCAATAGCAACAATTTCGTGTTTAACATAAGGAACTATAGCAAGTTCATCTCCATAAGCATAATTCATATTGGCATATTGGCCACAAGCATAGCAAGCATCATCAAAAAGGGATATTTCAAAAGAATTAAAGGGATCATAACAGTCATCATAGCAATCATCCTTCGGTAAGCATGAAGGGAAATTAAACAATGTATGAGTTGGAGGGTTACTATCATTAGAAGGTGGGCACGGGTAGCTAATCTGTTCTTCCTCCTTTTGTTCTTCGCTTTCCTCATCATCTTTTTCATCGAATGAGCTCACAGTTTCATCAATTTCTTCTTCCATAGACTCCTGCAAAATATTAGTCTCTTCTTGGACAGCGGAGGAGTTGTCAATATATGGTTTAACATAGGCATTAGAAGCATAATTATCATAACAATATTGAAGTATGGAAAAATTTTCAGATTTGTAAAGAGTAGCATCATACTTTTCAATCAAAGAAGCAATTTCATAAGCACCCTTAAAAGCAACAAATTCTTCAATTTTTTGAACATCACAGTTATTATAAACACCCTTAGCGTACGAAGATACGATTCCATTATCACTAAACTCACATTGGTAGAGAAGGTGTTTCTTAGAGTTTTCAGAACAACAAGTAACATCATATATTTCACATAAATTCCAAGCATACCATTGCAAATGATGAATTTGATCCAATAAAAGTTTCCCTTTTTGAGATAAGCGGTGTCGCACATAACAAGCATGCTCATCTAAAGATTTGCCCTCAACTAAGCTAGTTGGGGTTTCAGCACGAGCACATAGGGATCGAAGATAAACCAGGTAAAAAGCTTCAGGAGTATGATAGATTTTGAGTGGTTCTTCAATCATTGGTGTAGCAGGTACAACTAATTTTTTTGGTATTTTGCGTTTCCTACCCATAACTAAAGATAGAAAACAACTTAGAACAGCAAATAAAAATTACTTAGTGATAAAGCAAACAAGCACACACGAGAATATTCACCCCACGCTATGGCTCCCCGGCAACGGCGCCAGAAAAAGGTCTTGATAATCCACAAGTATAGGGGATCAATTGTAGCCTCTTTTGATAAGTAAGAGTGTCAAACCCAATGAGGAGCTAAAGGTAGAACAAATATTCCCTCAAGTTCTATCGACCACCGATACAACTCTACGCACGCTTAACGTTCGCTTTACCTAGAACAAGTATGAAACTAGAAGTACTTTGTAGGTGTTTTTGGATAGGTTTGTGAGATAATAAAGAGCGCATAAATAAAATCTAGGGCCTGTTTAGATAAAGACACAACTAAGTTAGTTTTAGTAAAGAGCTTTTTGTCACGAGAAAGTTATTTGTCCCCAGGCAATCGATAATTAGACTGGTAATCATTATTGCAATTTTATTTAAGGGAGAGGCACAAGCTAACATACTTTCTCTTCTTGGATCATATGAGGCACAAGCTAATTTTATGTTGATCATCATCATTTGGAACCTCGTCAAAATCCTTATCTGATGCAACCGGCTGTTGACCATCATTTTCATCATCTGTTGAGGCAACCGGCTGCTGACCAACATTTTCATCGAAGCCTTCATCGAAACTCTCTCCGAACCCTGGATCTACTGTGTTATCACAATACTTACCAAAATGACCAGACCCACCACACCTTGTGCACTTACGCTTCCTCGCTCCAAGTCTAGCTCCTTCGCTGCGAGGTCTGATTCGACTCTTCCTTGGTCTACCTGCTGCTCTCTTCAGAATTGGAGCGCAAAGCTTGAATCCAGGGTCCACCATGTCCCATTGTTGTTTTCCCTCCATAGCAGCCAAGGAATAAGCATATGTGGCTTTGAACCTTGCAACAGAGTAGTAATCATGCACATACTGTTGTATGTTCCCTGCTGGACCTGGGAGAGAAGTGATGAAAAACAAGGCATGAATGCATGGCAACCCAGTTATCTGCCATTGCCTACAACTGCAAGTTCTAGCTTCTAAATCCACCGGATATCTCCATTCTCTCTTCTCTTTATCCAAATATGATATCTCTGCTGTGGTACCCGAGCAAAGAGTCATGTTCATTTCCAAGCCTGTTGTCTTCTGCTTCAGTTCATTCATCACGGCAGGGATGATAATGTGGCCCATGAATTTTGCGGTATACACCTTTCCTTTGAATTTCTTCATGAAATTTGCAGCAAGGTGACGCATGCATTCCCTATGCTCTACTCCAGGGAACACATTATCCACGACCACTTCTAAACCTTTGCAGGCATCTGTATGAATGACCAACCCATTGGGATTTGCAATAGCCCAGCGGAGATTATGCAAAAACCAAGTCCAGCTCTCCTCAGACTCTGTCTCCAGCACACCATAGGCAACTGGAAATACAAAACTATGTGCATCAACTGCACAAGCTGCTACTAACTGTCCTTTAAACCTCCCTGTGAGAAAAGTGGCATCAATAGCCAAATAAGGCCTGCAGCCTGCCAAAAAAACCCGGCGACAAGCCTCAAAGCAGACAAAAACCCTCCTAAAGCATTCCTTGGTCTTTGTCACTCCCCTGAATGTGTACTCCACGGTGTGGTGATCAATATCTACAATACTACATGGGCTTGTCCTCTCCACTTCACCTTTGAATGAATACAACAATTGAAAACTTTCCTGCCAGTTACCATAAATAGAATCCATAGCATGTTGTTTACCATTGAACAACCTCATGTATGGTAAATCTATCTTGAACTTATCTTTGATGTTCTTTTGCAATTCCTTTGGACCCACTTGCTGGTTTTCTTTCACCCACTTCTTTACTTCTTCTGCCATCCATCTTGACTTGGCTCTACTGATTGTATCCTTCCTAAGGGTTGATTCCTGGCATGTGTGCTTAAAAGGGTTCACTTTGACCTGAACATTAGTGCTATTCCGCATTTTAGATGCAAGCAGCCTCCATGGACAACCTTCAGTCGGACAGTGCACTCTGTAACGTACTTGATCACTCTTGTCAACTTTGAAAGTACATTCTACCTTGATGCAGTATGTCACAAGTGCATTTCTACACTCATTCATGGATGCAAAAACTGTACCTTCTTCCATATGAGGGTTCAAAGGGTCCCATTCAACAGCTGCAAGGTCTTTGTCCTCACCCATCGTGTCATCATCCACACAGACTGCATTGTGAGCCTCATCTTGATTTTCAGTCCGAGGTGCCCGTCATAAATTCTGAATAACATCAGAATATAGCTTCTCTTCATCAACCCCAGAATTGTAGCCATCAGGCTCCACTTCAAGGGGGACCCTACTGCTGTTGCCCACACTTGTCGAGCCACCACGTCGCCGTGCACCAACTGAACTGTTCTGGCTAGAGATGCCATTACGACTTCTTGGTTCTCCCCGAGATGTTGCACCCGCCATCCTAGGTCCAAATGCCTGCTCAAGCACATCAACTTGCAGCCTCACATGAAAATTATCTTTCTCTTTATGCCTAACAAACATGGTAGCTAGCTCTTCATCATTACTAACTGTCACCCAATTCTTTTCCCCATCATAGTATTTGTATACCACTTCATCAAGCAAACCCTAAGGATATTGGCTACAAATTACCTCCCCAAATTGTCTGAAACTCCAATTACTAGCCATTGGCAACCGATAATCAAAACCTCCTTGGTATTTCTTCTTATCCTTTGCATCGAACATGTACCGGTCCCTTCTAATGTGCACCATGAAAGCAAACCGCAACTCCATCCTAACCGGCGAAAAATAGAGACGCAATCAGCACACTAATTGGGAAAACCTACTCGAATCGAGTGTTCAAATGCACAACTAAGCTCAATCTAAACAAGAGGCGAGACTTTCCCCTCGGGAACCCAGTCGTGGACGCGGCGGATCTCTGGCCTGATGCCTGCCTCGCCAAATACTCCGGGGTCGCCGCTGCTCACCATTTCGCCCTAGGGTTCTTCCTCCTAGTTTAAATAGCTCCAGCAGCCCCCCACCTTTGAGCGCTCCGGCCGGGCGCACGGAAGGAGGCCGCGCCGCGGATCGAGCAGGTGGCGGGCGCCCCACCCGTGGCGTCGCAGGAAGGTGGTGGGCGTCACAGGTAGCCATGGAGCATAGGTGCAGGGAGGTAGCGGCGGAGCAGGCCGTGTAGTTGGTGGCAGGGCAGGTGCTGGCCGCGGCGCAGGACAGCCGACCGGGCGGATGGGTTGCCAATGATTTGGGGATTTAGTTGCACGGGCCTACAGGTCAGCTCCGGACCCACGTCCATGCGGTCCCACGTGTAAGCTCCAGACCCACAACCACTAACGCCGGCGGACGGAATGGACTCAAATATGGCCGTTTGGCCTCGTCATAGTTGTTGTGCTCGGACTAGGGGCAAGACTGAGGACAATTCGCATCTGAGGGCAAAACTGAGCACATGGACACCACTAAGGGCAAAAGGATAATTAACCCTAGATATTAATGTGAGTGAGTAGGGATTGCCATGCAACGGATGCACTAGAGCTATAAGTATATGAAAGCTCAAAAAGAAACTAAGTGGGTGTGCATCCAACTTTCTTGCTCATGAAGACCTAGGGCAATTTTGAGGAAGCCCATCATTGGAATATACAAGCCAAGTTCTATAATGAAAAATTCCCACTAGTATATGAAAGTGATAACATGAGAGACTCTCTACTATGAAGATCATGGTGCTACTTTGAAGCACAAGTGTGGTAAAAGGATAGTAACATTGTCCCTTCTCTCTTTTTCTCTCATTTTTCATTTTTTTCATTTTTTCATTTGGGCCTTTTCTCTTTTTTATGGCCTCTTTTCTCTCTCTTTTTTTATTTGGGCTTCTTTAGCCTCTTTTATTTATTTTTCGTCCGGAGTCTCATCCCGACTTGTGGGGGAATCATAGTCTCCATCATCCTTTCCTCACTTGGACAATGCTCTAATAATGATAATCATCACACTTTTATTTTTCTTACAACTCAATAATTACAACTCGATACTTAGAACAAGATATGACTCTATATGAATGCCTTCGGCGGTGTATCGGGATATGCAATGATGCAAGAGTGACAGGTATGAAAGAATTATGAATGGTGGCTTTGCCACGAATACTATGTCAACTACATGATCATGTTAAGCAATATGACAATGATGGAGTGTGTCATAAACGGAACGGTGGAAAGTTGCATGGCAATATATCTCGGAATGGCCATGGAAATGCCATAATAGGTAGGTATGGTGGCTGTTTTGAGGAAGGTATATGGTAGGTGTATGATACCGGCGAAATGTGTGCGGTATTAGAGAGGCTAGCAAAGGTGGAAGGGTGAGAGTGCGTATAATCCATGGACTCAACATTAGTCATGAAGAACTCATATACTTATTGCAAAAATCTACAAGTTATCAAAGCAAAGTATTACACGCATGCTCCTAGGGGGATAGATTAGTAGGAAAAGACCATCGCTCGTCCCCGACCGCCACTCATAAGGAAGACAATCAATAAATAAATCATGCTCCGACTTCATCACATAACGGTTCACCATACGTGCATGCTACGGGAATCACAAGCTTCAACACAAGTATTTCTCAAATTCACAACTACTCAACTAGCATGACTATAATATCACCATCTCCATGTCTCAAAACAATTATCAAGTATCAAACTTATCATAGTATTCAACACACTCATAAGAGAGTTTTTATTATTAATCTTGCATACCAAGCATATTAGCATTTTAAGCAAATTACCATGATATTTAAGACTCTCAAAATAATCTAAGTGAAGCATGAGAGATCAATATTTTCTATAAAACAAATCCACCACCGTGCTCTAAAAGATATACGTGAAGCACTAGAGCAAAACTATATAACTCAAAAGATATAAGAGAAGCACATAGAGTATTCTAACAAATTCCAAATCATATATGGCTCTCTCAAAAGGTGTGTACAGCAAGGATGATTGTGGTAAACTAATAAGAAAAGACTCAAATCATACAAGACGCTCCAAGCAAAACACATATCATGTGGTAAATAAAATATGGCTCCAAGTAAAGTTACTGATGGAAGTAGACTAAAGAGGGGATGCCTTCCGGGGCATCCCCAAGCTTTGGCTTTTAGGTGTCCTTAGATTATCTTGGGGGTTCCATGGGCATCCCCAAGCTTAGGCTCTTGCCACTCCTTGTTCCATAATCCATTAAATCTTTACCCAAAACTTGAAAACTTCACAACACAAAACTTAAAGTAGAAAATCTCGTGAGCTCCGTTAGCGAAAGAAAACAAAAGACCACTTCAAGGTACTGTAATGAACTCATTCTTTATTTATATGGGTGTTATACCTACTATATTCCAACATCTCTATGGTTTATAAACTAATTTACTAGCCATAGATTCATCAAAATAAGTAAACAACACACGAAAAACAGAACAGTCTGTAGTAATCTGTAGCTAGCGCAAGATCTGGAACCCCAAAAATTCAAAAATAATTTGCTGGATGTGAGAATTTATCTATTAATCATCTTCAAAAAGAATTACCTAAATAGAACTTTCCAAATAAAAATTACAGCAGTTCTCGTGAGCGCTAAAGTTTCTGTTTTTTACAGCAAGTTCAACAAGACTTTCCCCAAGTCTTTCCAACGGTTCTACTTGGCACAAACACTAATTAAACACAAAAACACAACAAAAACAGAGGCTAAATAATTTATTTATTACTAAACAGGAGCAAAAAGCAAGGAATAAAAATAAAATTGGGTTGCCTCCCAACAAACGCTATCGTTTAACACCCCTAGCTAGGCATAACAAGCAAGAATAGATCTAGGTATTGCCATAATAATAAGATAGATTGTTAAAACTCATTTCATATTCTCTACGTTCAGCAGCAAGTTTTCTTTTAGGCAAGCAAAAGTAATCAATAGGGCTAAATTTGTTGGGACAAAAGTCTCCAAGATCAACCTTGGGAGGTATAGGTTACTCCTTTGGTCCTTCATATTGCACAACCAATTCATCATTATAAGCATTCTTTTGACAGAACTTTGTGAGCCTATATTCAAGAGAATATCCCAATTAATTATCTCGAATAGCCAAATCATCATTAAGTTTAGAAATTCTATCAACTAAAACATTGGTAGGAACCCTTTTTCTAAGATTTTCATTGAAAGCAACATAGTCTAAAGATTGAAAACGCATTATTTCTTCTTGATAAAAGAGGATAGTCTCTATGGGAGGACGACAAGCGTCCACCCTATAATGTGCAAAGATTTGTTTGGCCTCTTTTATTATGAATCGAAACTCATGAGCCAAAAAGATAGTAACGGCACGCTTAACCGAAGAATGTCAATATTAGAAAATTCTAGGAAAATCCTTTGTATAGAAGGATGCATGTGCGTGAATTGTCTCTCAAGTTCACCTACAAGCATGGCAATAGCGTCCGTAAGACTACTAGTTCTATGAAGAATAGAACTACCCATAGAAGGTAAAGCACCGGCACAAGTAAAGAAATCTTGAATAACTCCTTTTCCAATAATATTACCACTACCAACACGGAATCGTTTTATATGTGAGATAGTGGGTTCTTTAGTATGAGCATAAAAATTATTATTGACAATAGTATCCCCAATTTCAGACATAGAGGCAGAGGTTAAAGAACTATCCATAACGATAAGCAAGCAAACTAACACACAAGCAAACAAAAAGCAAGCGGACAAAAAGGGCAAATAGAGAGGGAGGATAGAGAGAGAGAGAGAGGGCGAATAAAACGACAAGGGTGAATTGGGGGGAGAGGAAAACGAGAGGCAAATGGAAAATAATGTAAGGCGGGAGATAAGGGTATGTGATGGTACTTGGTATGTTGACATTTGCGTAGACTTCCCCGGCAACGGCGCCAGAAATCCTTCTTGCTACCTCTTTTAGCATTGCGTTGGTTTTCCCTGAAGAGGAAGGGATGATGCAGCAAAGTAGCATAAGTATTTCCCTCAGTTTTTGAGAACCAAGGTATCAATCCAGTAGGAGGCTACAAGCAAGTCCCTCGTACCTGCACAAAACAAATAAATCCTCGCAACCAACGCAAGTAGGGGTTGTCAATCCCTATAGGGCCACTTACGAGAGTGAGATCTGATAGATATGATAAAGATAATATTTTTGGTATTTTTATGATAAATATGCAAAGTAAAATAAAGGCAAAGTAAATAGCAAAGTAAATAACTAAGTAGTAGGAGATTGATATGATAAAGATAGACCCGGGGACCATAGGTTTCACTAGTGGCTTCTCTCGAGAGCATAAGTATTCTACGGTGGGTGAACAAATTACTGTTGAGCAATTGACAGAATTGAGCATAGTTATGAGAATATCTAGGTATGATCATGTATATAGGCATCACGTCCGAGACAAGTAGACCGACTCCTCCCTGCATCTACTACTATTACTCCACTCATCGACCACTATCTAGCATGCATCTAGAGTATTAAGTTAAAACAGAGTAATTCCTTAAGCAAGATGACATGATGTAGAGGGATAGACTCATGCAATATGAAGAAAACATCATCTTGTTATCCTCGATGGCAACAATACAATACGCACCTTGCTGCCCTTACTGTCACCGGGAAAGGACACCGCAAGATTGAACCCAAAGCTAAGCACTTCTCCCATTGCAAGAAAGATCAATCTAGTAGGCCAAACCAAACTGATAATTCGAAGAGACTTGCAAAGATAACCAATCATACATAAAAGAATTCAGAGAAGATTCAAATATTATTCATAGATAGACTTGATCATAAACCCACAATTCATCGGTCTCAACAAACACACCGCAAAAAGAAGATTACATCGAATAGATCTCCACAAGAGAGGGGGAGAACTTTGTATTGAGATCCAAAAAGAGAGAAGAAGCCATCTAGCTACTAGCTATGGACCCGTAGGTCTGAAGTAAACTACTCACACTTCATCGGAGAGGCTATGGTGTTGACGTAGAAGCCCTCCGTGATCGATGCCCCCTCTGGCGGAGCTCCGGAACAGGCCCCAAGATGGGATCTCGTGGATACAGAAAATTACGGCGGTGGAATTAGGGTTTGGGCTCCGTATCTGATCGTTTGGGGGTACGTGGGTATATATAGGAGGAAGAAGTACGTCGGTGGAGCAACAAGGGGCCCACGAGCGTGGAGGGCGGGGGGGGGGGGGGGCAGGCACGCCCCCTGGGGGCCCGGGGGGGGGGGGGGGCAGGCACGCCCCCTACCTCGTGGCCTCCTGTTGATTGGCTTGACGTAGGGTCCAAGTCTCCTGAGTTGTATTCGGTGAAAAAATCACGTTCTCGAAGGTTTCATTCCGTTTGGACTCCGTTTGATATTCCTTTTCTTCGAAACCCTAAAACAGGCTAAAAACAGCAATTCTGAGCTGGGCCTCCGGTTAATAGGTTAGTCCCAAAAATAATATAAAAGTGGATAATAAAGGCCAATAATGTCCAAAACAGTAGAGAATATAGCATCGAGCAATCAAAAATTATAGATACGTTGGAGACGTATCACCCACTTGGAGCTCTGCGGCTCATTGACATAAAACCACCCCTGCTGCCACAGGTCTGAAGATTTGGCGAAAGATCCTTTGGGCCAAACCGCGCCGGCCAGTTTGCCTATTATGACACTTCCGCTCTCTGCCTGCATCTCCTCTGCCACCTGCGGCCTCACATCAAAGGTCTTGAGCCACAAACCGAAGTGCGGAGGAGTCCGGAGCAAGGCCTCACACATGACGATAAATGTTGAGATGAGGAGAATAGAGTCCGGGGTCAGATCATGAAAATCTAGCCCATAGTAAAATATGAGCCCCCGGACGAAGGGGTTAAGCGCAAACCCTAGCCCGTGAAGGAAGTGAGACACAAATACAACCCTCTCGCCAGATCTGGGGGTTGGTATGACTTGCCCTTGCGCCGGAATCCGATGAAAGATTTCCGAGGTTAGGTACCTCGCTACGCGAAGCTCCGCAATGTCCTCCTCTGTGACAGAAGAGGCCACCCACCAGCCCTGACAGTTGGATCCGTACATGACTAAGGCTGGTGGTGATTGGAACCCGAGAGTTGGAACTTGGGGTGGCTGGAGTTGAGGAAGGAGCAAAGCGCAAGGAAGAAGAAGAGGCAGGCTCTCTATAAAAGGCCCCGGATATTGGGCGTCTCTCCCAGGGTCTCTAAACTTACCTATCACTAAGGAGTTGTACCCGGGGGACGGTTGGGTTACCCACGCCTGCATTAATGAAAATCCCGTAAATACAGGGACTCGATCTCTGCCCCGACGAGACGTGCCAGTAAAACTGCACCCCGAGACGTGGGGCGGCTCTCTAGCTGACGGTTGGAAATAGCAACCGGGCGGGCATTATATGATGTCATGAATAGTTATCAACAAGTTGGGCTCGTGAGTTATTATATTCTCTGCCATTATATGCACAGGTCCGGATATACTTACTTCGTCTGAAGACTGTTCTGGAGTTCGGAAGGAGGGAACCCGCCTTGCAATGCTGAAGATAAATCTGCGCGCCGGACTACTCGTCATTGAAGTCAGGTTCAGGGGCTACTGAGGGAGTCCTGGACTAAGGGGTCCTCGGGCGTCCGATCTGTTATCTATGGGCCGGACTGATGGGCTGTAAAGACATGAAGACTGAAGACTGCACCGTGTCCGGATTGGACTCTACTTGGCGTGGAAGGCAAGCTTGGTGACCGAAGATTCCTTCTTATGTAACCGACTCCATGTGAACCCTAGATCCCCTCGGTGTCTATATAAACCGTAGGGGGTAGTCCGGAAAGAGGGACATATACTCATTACCATATTCATAGGCTAGACTTATAGGGTTTAGCCATTACGATCTCGTGGTAGATCAACTCTTGTAATACTCACATTCATCAAGATCAATCAAGCAGGAAGTAGGGTATTACCTCCATAGAGAGGGCCCGAACCTGGGTAAACATCGTGTTCCCGATCTCCTGTTACCATCGATCCTAGACGCACAGTTCGGGATCCCCTACCCGAGATCCACTGGTTTTGACACCGACAGAGACCATTAGTACCGGTTGATAACACCAACCGGTACTAAATGTTTGGGGGGTTTTGGTTTTATTTTGATTTTTCCTTTAATTTTGTGTTTTCAATTTAATTTACAGATTGTTTTTACATTATAATGAATTGTTAAATCATTAGGTGAAAGTACCGCAGATTAGTTTCGATTGGATCCATGCATCCAGTTGAAACAAATCTGTGGTTTCTTTCATAAATGATATAATAACTCATCATCATCATATTAATATAAAAACTCTTGCATCATATCATCACCAACAACAGTATACTAGCTAGCTGAAAATCATCATATATAGTCGTCATTACCTATTTAATCGTCATAGTCATTACCGCTATCTAATCACCACCAACACTAGCTTAAAGAAGAAACATTCACTTGTACCAGAAGCAAAGATATCAGTGAGTTCAACATGGTCATGAGATGATAAGCGTTCATAAGACCACAAAAGAAAATCACTCTTTGAGATTAAGTTCAGGACGAAGAACACGGACATGAGAGGACAAGTACTAAGAGAATGAACTAGCTAATCACTCATGCTGCTCTCTTTGAGGTAAAATAGCATTGAACATGTATAGCTCTCCTGATTCATCATATTGGAGCATGCAGATGAACCTGTATCCTAATCGTGGGCTGCGCTTCTGATTGCTGCCCCCTAGTACTTCTCTACAGGCGGGCGATGACGGCATGACAGGCTGAGGCGGTGATGACGGGGGCGGTCATACGTCTCCGTCATATCTACTTTTCCAAACACTTTTGCCCTTGTTTTGGACTCTAACTTGCATGATTTGAATGGAACTAACCCGGACTGATGCAATTTTTAGCAGAATTGCCATGGTGTTATTTATGTGCAGAAACAAAATTTCTCGGCACGACCTGAAACTTCACGGAACATCTTTTCGGAAATAATAAAAAATCCTTGCAAACGATGAAGACCAGGGGGGCCACACCCTAGCCACGAGGGTGGGTGCGCGCCTGCCCCCCTAGGGCGCGCCCCCTACCTCGTGGGCCCCCTGGAGCTCCTCCGATCTCAACTCCAACTCTATATATTTGGTTTCGGAGAGGAAAAAATCAGAGAGAAGGATTCATCACGTTATACGATAAGGAGCCGCCGCCAAGCCCTAAAACCTCTCGGGAGGGCTGATCTGGAGTCCGTTCGGGGCTCTGGAGAGGGGAATCCGTCGCCATCGTCATCATCAACCTTCCTCCATCACCAATTTCATGATGCTCACCACCGTGTGTGAGTAATTCCATCGTAGGCTTGCTGGACGGTGATGGGTTGGATGAGATTTATCATTTAATCGAGTTAGTTTTGTTAGGGTTTGATCCCTAGTATCCACTATGTTCGTAGATTGATGTTGCTATGACTTTGCTATGCTTAATGCTTGTCACTAGGGCCCGAGTGCCATGATTTCAGATCTGAACCTATTATGTTTTCATCAATATATGAGTGTTCTTGATCCTATCTTGCAAGTCTATAGTCACCTATTATGTGTTATGATCCGTTAACCCCGAAGTGACAATAATCAGGATACTTACCGGTGATGACCGTAGTTTGAGGAGTTCATGTATTCACTATGTGTTAATGCTTTGGTCCGGTACTCTATTAAAAGGAGGCCTTAATATCCCTTAGTTTCCGCTAGGACCCCGCTGCCACGGGAGGGTAGGACAAAAGATGTCATGCAAGTTCTTTTCCATAAGCACGTATGACTATATTCGGAATACATGCCTACATTACATTGATGAATTGGAGCTAGTTCTGTGTCACCCTAGGTTATGACTGTTACAGGATGAACCACATCCGGCATAATTCTTTATCACCGATCCATTGCCTACGAGCTTTCCATATATTGCTCTTTGCTTATTTACTTTTCCGTTGCTATTGTTACAACCACTAAAAAATACCAAAACAATTACTTTTGCTATCATTAGCTTTTGCTACCGTTACCACTACTATCATATTACTTTGCTACTAAACACTTTGCTACGGATATTAAGTTTCTAGGTGTGATTGAATTGACAACTCAACTGCTAATACTTGAGAATATCCTTTGGCTCCCCTTGTGTCGAATCAATAAATTTGGGTTGAATACTCTACCCTCGAAAACTGTTGCGATCCCCTATACTTGTGGGTTATCAAGACTATTTTCTGTCGCCATTGCCGGGGAGCAGAGCTCTATTCTTTAAGTCACTTGGGATTTATATCTGCTTATCATTATGAATAACTTGAGAGGTCCAAAAACCAAGATTTATCCCTCAACTACGAGGGGAGGTAAGGAACTGCCATCTAGCTCTGCACTTGATTCACCTTCTATTTTGAGTAAGCTTGCGACACCTAAACCTACTTCTGCTATTCGTTCTGATATGTCGCATGTTATTGATGATGCCACTTCTGCTATGCGTGATACTTATGCTGAAACTACTTCTATGCTTGATACTACTGTGCCGCTTGGTGAATTTCTTGATGAACAACTTGCTAGGGTTAGAGAGAATCAAATTATTGAAACTAATAATATTGATGAAAGTGATGATGAAGACTCTCCCCCTAATGAAAATGAATCACCTTCTATTCCTGAGGGTTATGTTTTTGAAAAAGAAGCTTCTTTAGCTATTTTAGCTTGCAAAGATAGATACGAGCTCAAGAGGCTATTAGCTAAATGGAAGCAACAATCTCTTAATGCTAGAATGAAACCTGACCCTGCTTTTGCTACTTCACCTATGTTTGTTACTCATAAGGATTATGAATTCTCTATTGATCCTAATATAATTACTTTGGTTGAATCTGATCCTTTTCATGGCTATGAATCTGAAACTGTTGTGGCACATCTTACTAAATTAAATGATATAGCCACCCTGTTCACTAATGACGAGAGAACTTGCTACTTTTATATCCTTAAAATATTTCCTTTCTCATTAAAGGGTGATGCTAAGATATGGTTTAATTCTCTTGATCCTGGTTGTGTGCGTAGTCCCCAGGATATGATTTATTACTTCTCTGCTAAATATTTTCCTGCTCATAAGAAACAAGCTGCTTTAAGGGATATATAATTTTGTGCAAATTGAAGAAGAGAGTCTCACACAAGCTTGGGGAGGCTTCTCCAATTACTTAATGCTTTGCCTGATCATCCTCTTAAGAAAAATGAAATACTTGATATCTTTTATAATGGACTAACCGATGCTTCCAGAGATTACTTGGATAGTTGTGTTGTTCTGTTTTCAGGGAAAGAACACCGGATTAAGCTGAAATTCTATTGAATAATATGTTGATAAATGAAAATAATTGGACACTTCCTGAGCCAGCTCCTGAGCCTATTCCTAAACCAACTCCGAAGAAGAGGGGTATCCTATTTCTCAGTCCTGAAGATATGCAAGAGGCAAAGAAATCTATGAAAGAAAAAGGTATTAAAGCTGAAGATGTTAAGAATTTACCTCCTATTGAAGAAATACATGGTCTTAATTCACCGCCTGTTGAAGAAACATATGATCTTAATCCTTCTCCTATTGAAGAAATACATGGTCTTGATAATCCGACACAGGTAGTAAAGGTAAATTCTCTCTATAGATATGATAAAGCTGAAATTTCGTTTACTAAATTTGCTAGCCCATGCTTAGATGAGTTTGATAAATTTATGGCTAAGAAAGAAGACTTCAATGCCTATTTTGGTAGAGAATTAAAATGTAGTGCTGGTATGCTTGAACACTTGGGTGATTATATGGCTAATGTCAAAGGTGAACTTAAACTTATTAGTAAACATGCTTCTATGGTTACTACTCAAGTAGAACAAGTACTTAAAGCTTAAAATGATCTGCTCAATGAATTGAATAGTAAGAATAATGATAATGCTATTAGAGTTATGACTAGGGGTGGTAGAATGACTCAGGAACCTCTGTATCCTGAAGGCCACCCTAAGAGAATTGAGCAAGATTCTCAGAGAAATAATATAGATGCACCTAGTCCTTCTAAAAGGAAGAAAAAGAAAAATGATAGGACTTTGCATGCTTCTAGTGAACCTATTACTGAAACACCTGAGAATCCAAATGATATTTCTATTTCTGATGCTGAAACACAATCTGGTAATGAACCTGAAACTAGTGATTAATGATAATGTTCATGATGATGCTCAACGTAGTAATGATAATAATATAGAAATTGAACCTGTTGTTGATCTTGATAACCCACAATCAAAGAATCAACGTTATGATAAGAAAGACTTTGTTGCTAGGAAACATGGTAAAGAAAGAGAACCATGGGTTCAGAAAACCATGCCTTTTCCTCCCAAACCATCCAAGAAAAAGGATGATGAGGATTTTGAGCGCTTTGCTGAAATGAATAGACCTATCTTTTTGCGTATGCAATTAACTGATATGCTTTAAATGAATCCTTATGCTAAGTATATGAAAGAAATTGTTACTAATAAAAGAAAGATACCGGAAGCTGAAATTTCCACCATGCTTGCTAATTATACTTTTAAGGGTGGAATAGCAAAGAAACTTGGAGATCCAGGAGTACCCACTATACCATGATCCATTAAAAGAAACTATGTTAAAACTACTTTATGTGATCTTGGAGCCGGTGTTAGTGTTATGCCTCTCTCGTTATATCGTAGACTTGATTTGAATAAGTTGACACCTACTGAAATATCTTTGCAAATGGCTGATAAATTAACTGCTATACCTGTTGGTATTTGTGAGGATGTGCCTGTTGTAGTTGCAAACATTACTATTTTAACGGACTTTGTTATTCTTGATATTCCCGAGGACGATAGTATGTCTATTATTCTTGGAAGACCCTTTTTGAATACTACAGGGGTTGTTATTGATTGCACTAAAGGCAATGTCACTTTTCATGTTAATGGTAATGAGCATACGGTACACTTTCCGAGGAAACAACCTCAAGTTCATAGTATCAACTCTATTGGAAAATTTTCATCGATTATATTTGGAGGTTTCGAATTTCCTCTTCCTACTGTCAAGAAGAAATATGATATTCTTATTATTGGGGATGTGCATATCCCCGTTGAGGTAACATAGTGTTATTTGAAATTTCTCCGGTTCCATGTTATTCGGAATGAGTTCGTTAACAAGACTTGATCAACCTTGTTAGTGGATTCCTTTTGATGATCATGAGATGGATGAAACTAGAAGGCACAACTCTCTGTACCCTCCTTTTACTTTCTGTTATTTATATTAAATAAAACAAAAATAAGTATTTTTCTGTCTGGTATCTGATTATCCGTGCAATATAAAAATACCACGAAAATAAAAGTTCTCCAAATGCCCTGAAATTTAAATATGATTTTTTCTAGAATATTTGAGAATATTTGGCACTGAGAACACAATAGGGGGGTCATCCACCTGGCCTCGAGGGTGGAGGGCGCGCCCCCTGCCTCGTGGGCCCACGGTGGACCTCCTCCACTTATTCCTGCACCCACACACTTCTTCCTCCCACAAACACGAATATCCAATTCATACCCGAGTCCAAGCTCATTTTGCTGCCATTTTCGATCTCCTTGCTCAAAGCACCTCTCACAAAACTGCTTGTGGGGATTGTTCCTTTGTATGTGACTCCTCCATTTGTCCAATTAGTTTTTGTTCTAGTGCTTTATTCATTGCAAATTTATGCTGCCTAGGTGACCATGTTCTTGAGCTTGCATGTCAAATTTATATGGTTCCAAGTAGTTTCAATGCATGATATAGGCTCTAGGCACTTGTAGGAGTAGTTGCTATCAATATTATTGAGCTTTGTTCACTTTTATTTTGAAGTTACTAAAAATTTCGGAAATTTTCCAGAGGAAGAAATATGTTTAGGAAAATGTACCAAGGTGGCTCTTCAAGGAAACAAACGCCCAGGCTTGCAATGCGTGATGCTAATGAAGAGCCACCAAGAGACGCTCCAGTGCGTCCTTGTGAATGGCCTTCGGAAAACTTTATGGATCGAGCGGGGATTAAGGAAGAATTTAACGCATATTTGCGTAACGCTGATCTTGTGAGCTTCGAGGAAGAAAAATGCCGTCAGTACCACTATCTCACTAGTTCCTTTGTGAGGAGGTTTGAATTTTCATCTTCACGTAATTCTCCAACTGTCCTGTTTGATCTTTATGAAAATTCTTACACTATGGACTTAGAGGATTTTACCACTGCTTGTAAACTTCCACAATGGGGTAGTATCAGGGATCCTCGCAAATCTGAATTTAGTGATTTTCTTGCTAGTATAACTATGGGGGAATCTAGAGATATAACACAAGCTACCATAGGGAGCATTCACTTTCCTGCTATACATTATTTTGCTCTCTTCATAGGTAGATGCATTAATGGTAAAGATGAGGCATGTCACATGTGTGTCCATGACCTCAGTATTCTTAGGAGTGTTGTGTTAGGAGACAAATCTTATAATTTGGGAGCCACTATTGCACGTAGGTTGCATTTTAATAGATTTAATGGAGATTTCTTTGGTGGAATTTATGCAACCCGCTTAGCTGATTTTCTTGGTGTAACTATACGTAATGATGATATTGAATTACCTCCTGCTTACCTAGACTTTGATGCTATGGTTCACTACCAATTTGTCGAGAGGAATGAATCACCTCTCCAGTATCGCTTAATATTTGACAGATGCCGTGCTGTCCGTATTACTCTCCCTGCTCCTGTCTTCTTTGATTATCAGGCAAAAGGAATATATGTTATTATCAGAGAGGAGGCAGATGAGTACGAGAGGAGGGCGGAGGCCGCTCATCGCCACGTTGCAGCTCAGGAGGCGATAGCCGCTGCATCGTAGTACGACCCCAACTATTATTATGGATATCCGCCAGGCCAGCCGTGGCCATAGACCAACTTAGGCCAAAAGCCTAAGCTTGGGGGAGTACACATTTCTCACCGACATTACATTCATGTTCACACACTCATTGCTAGATGTCAGTGCTCATACTTTTTCATTGTTTCATCCATGCTAGTTTATTTTCCTTTTTATGCTTTCTTCTTGTGTGTTTAATAAACCTTAAGAAAAACCAAAAAAATTAGTTGTAGCTTTTAGCTAGTTTTAATTTCCATACTTGTAGTAGTAATTAAAAAGAAAACCCAAAAAGATTTCCTGTTCTTCTCTTTCTTGTTGGGAGCTTTCCCGTGTAAATAATTTTATTTATTTTCTTTGGGGTCGATAGGAGAAGACCATGATTAAATTGTTGAAGTGGCTCTTATATGCATTATTGTTGATCTGACAAAAGAGCCCATATTGCCTTGTCTTCTCCTATTTATTGAATGCTTGTAGATTCCAGCTTAGTCCAATGCACATGCACTATTATTATTATTATCCACATCGTTCGGTCGTGCAAGTGAAAGGCAATAATGATGATTATATGATGGACTAACTGAGATGAGAAAATCTGGTATGAACTCAACCTCTCTTGTTTTTGTAAATATGATTAGTTCATTGTTCCTGATTCAGCCTATTATGAATAAAGATGTTTGCAATGACAACTAGAGATCATAGTTTCTTGTGCCATGCTTGATTAGCTAGGAGTCTATAATGGTTTACCTTGCGTGCCAACATGCTATTAAAATGGTTGTGATGTGGTATGATAGGGTGGTATCCTCCTCTGAATGATTTAAGTGACTTGACTTGGCACATGTTCACGCATGTAGTTGAAACAAAATCAACATAGCCTTCATGATATTTATGTTCATGGTGGATTATATCCAACTCATACTTGCATTCGGTGTTGATTATTTTTAATGCATGTTCATGACTGTTGTCGCTCTCTAGCTGGTCGCTTCCCAGTCTTTTTCTAGCCTTCACCTGTACTAAGCGGGAATACTTCTTGTGCATCCAATCCCATAAACCCCAAAATTATTTCATATGAGTCCACCATACCAACCTATATACGGTATCTACCAGCTGTTCCAAGTAAATTTGTATGTGCCAAACTCTAAACCTTCAAATTAATATCCTGTTTTGTATGCTCGAATAGCTCATATATCAACTAGGGCTGTGCGTATATTCCATGTTAGGCGGGTTATTCTCAAGAGGAGTGGACTCCGCTCCTCATTCACGAGAAAAATGGCTGGTCACCGGGATGCCCAGTCCCATGCTTTATGCAAACTAAATCAAAATAATTGCGAACAAAACTCTCCCTGGGACTCTTTTTAGTTGGAGGAACTTGTTGTTTTGAGCAAGCCATGGATTGATGCTTGTTGGTGGAAGCGGGAGTATAAACTTTACCATTCTGTTTGGGAACCACCTATAATGTGTGTAGCATGGAAGATATCGCCATCTCTTGATTGTTATGTTGACAATGAAAGTATACCGCTCAAAATATTATTCACCTCCATTTCAAAACTGAGCTCTGGCACCTCTAAAAATCCCTGCCTCCCTCCACGAAGGACCTATCTATTTACTTTCATGTTGAGTCATCATCCTCTTATTAAAAAGCACCAGTTGGAGAGCACCGCTGTCATTTGCATTCATTACTGTTAGTTTACATTGAGTATGGCTTGACTGGATCTCTTTTACCATGAATTACAATGTCTAGTCAGTCCTTGATCTTTAAAGGTGCTCTGCATTTATGTTTTGCGGTCTCAGAAAGGGCTAGTGAGATACCATCTTGTTAAATCATATTATGATTGTTTTGAGAAAGTGTTGTCGTCTGAGATTTATTATTATTGCTCGCTAGTTGATTATGCCATTGATATGAGTAAACATGAGACCTATGCGTTATCGTGAATATGGTTAGTTCATAATCTTTGCTGAAAACTTGAATGCTGGCTTTACATATTTACAACAACAAGAGCAAACAGAGTTTGTAAAAGTTTTTCTTTATCACTTTCAGTTTGTCAACTGAATTGCTTGAGGACAAGCAAAGGTTTAAGCTTGGGGGAGTTGATACGTCTCCGTCGTATCTACTTTTCCAAACATTTTTGCCCTTGTTTTGGACTCTAACTTGCATGATTTGAATGGAACTAACCCGGACTGACGCTGTTTCCAGCAGAATTGCCATGGTGTTATTTATGTGCAGAAACAAAAATTCTCGGAATGACCTGAAACTTCACGGAACATCTTTTCGGAAATAATAAAAAAATCCTTGCAAAAGATGAAGACCAGGGGCCCACACCCTAGCCACGAGGGTGGGGGCGCGCCCCCTACCTCATGGGCCCCTTGGAGCTCCTCCGACCTCAACTCCAACTCTATATATTTGGTTTCAGAGAGGAAAAAATCAGAGAGAAGGATTCATCGCGTTATACGATATGGAGCCGCCGCCAAGCCCTAAAACCTCTCAGGAGGGCTGATCTGGAGTCCGTTCGGGGCTCCGGAGAGGGGAATCCGTCGCCATTGTCATCATCAAACTTCCTCCATCACCAATTTCATGATGCTCACCGTCGTGTGTGAGTAATTCCATCATAGGCTTGCTGGACGGTGATGGGTTGGATGATATTTATCATGCAATCGAGTTAGTTTTGTTAGGGTTTGATCCCTAGTATCCACTATGTTCTGAGATTGATGTTGCTACGACTTTGCTATGCTTAATGCTTGTCACTAGGGCCCAAGTGCCATGATTTTAGATCTGAACCTATTATGTTTTCATCAATATATGAGTGTTCTTGATCCTATCTTGCAAGTCTATAGTCACCTATTATGTGTTATGATCCGTTAACCCCGAAGTGACAATAATCGAGATACTTACCGGTGATGACCGTAGTTTGAGGAGTTCATGTATTCACTATGTGTTAATGCTTTGGTCCGGTAGTCTATTAAAAGGAGACCTTAATATCCCTTAGTTTCCGCTAGGACCCCGCTGCCACGGGAGGGTAGGACAAAAGATGTCATGCAAGTTCTTTTCCACAAGCATGTATGACCGTATTCGGAATACATGCCTACATTACATTGATGAATTGGAGCTAGTTCTGTGTCACCCTAGGTTATGACTATTACATGATGAACCACATCCGGCATAATTCTCTATCACCGATCCATTTCCTACGATCTTTCCATATATTGTTCTTCGCTTATTTACTTTTCCGTTGCTATTGTTACATCCACTACAAAATACCAAAAACATTACTTTTGCTATCATTACCTTTTGCTACCGTTACCACTACTATCATATTACTTTGCTACTAAACACTTTGCTGCAGCTATTAAGTTTCCAGGTGTGGTTGAATTGACAACTCAATTGCTAATACTTGAGAATATTCTTTGGCTCCCCTTGTGTCGAATCAATAAATTTGGGTTGAATACTCTACCCTCGAAAACTGTTGCGATCCCCTATACTTGTGGGTTATCAGCCGATGACGATGGCGACGGGCTAGGGCGGCGATGACGGGGGCAGCGACGACGGTGACGCGGGCGGCACAGGGACGCGCGTGACGAAGACGAACAGAAACTAACTGAAAATTTTCGTAAGTGCTGCTTATATAGGAGAGGCCTTTAGTATCGGTTGGAGCCACCAACCGGTACTAAAGGTCAAATTTGGCAGCCCGAGCGGCGGGAAACGCACCCTCTTTACTACTGGGTCGTGGCTCCACCCGGTACTAAAGAACCTCCCTTTAGTACCGGTTGAAGCCACGAACCGGTACTAAAGAGGGTGCGCTCGCGTGCAGCGGTGCACAAAGTTTAGTTCCACCTCGCTGAGCGAAGGGCAGCCGCACTGGTTTATAAACCCAGCGCGGTTGCTCCTTCGAGCTCCTCTCTAAAGCAGGCTTCTGGGACTAACTTTGCCGCGCTGCCCTGTGAGCCTGCTGGGCCTGCATATCCACGCCCAAGGCCGAGCAGGCCCACTGGGTAGCGCCGAAATATTTTTTATATTTTTTTTCTTTTATGCTTTATATATTTTCTTTTATTTATTTCTGAGTAATTTTTTTGCTGTATTTAGAGTTTCTTTGTGAATATTTTAAATAGTTTAAATTTGAATTATTTGAAATTTGTGTGAATCACTAGTTTGTGAGTAACTTAACTTTAAAAATAGTTTTTTCAGTGATTATTTTTTCTTATGTTTAATATTAGTGTGTTTTATCATTATATTCAAATTGGTAATACATCAGGAGTTGTAATAAGTTATTAAAATTTTAAATTACCGGTGTAACAGATGAGTTTTCGTCCGAAACGCTGATCTTCGAAAGAGATTGTCCAGCTTGTACACGAAGTGCATCCAGTTTTTGTCGTAACCCTCTCTACTTTTTTGCACATGCTATGGGGGTGAAATAATGACACCATGCCAAGTTTCAACCTTTTCAGAATTCATTTGTAGTGCTTTTCAATTTCAGGGCTATTTAGCTCAAAACAAATCAGTAAATGCATTCAAAATAGCAAATTATGTCAGAAAGGGTTGAAAGTTGATGACGTGGCTTTGAATGGTGCATGTTGAACGCAAAAAAAGCCCGGAGTTGTAATAAGTTATTAAAATTTTGAATTGCCGGTGTAACAGATGAGTTTTCATCCGAAACCCTGGTACTTCGAAAGAGATTGTCCAGTTTGTACACGAAGTGCATCCAGTTTTTGCCGTGACCCTCTCAACTTTTTGGCACATGCTATGCGGGTGAAATGATGACACCATGCCAAGTTTCAACCTTTTCAGAGTTTATTTTGTAGTGCTTTTCAATTTTAGGGCCATTTAGCTTAAAACAAATCAGTAAATGCATTAAAAATAGCAAATTATGTCAGAAAGGGTTGAAAGTTGATGACGTGGCTTTGAATGGTGCATGCTGAACGCAAAAAAAGTCTGGAGTTGTAATAAGTTATTAAATTTTTGAATTGCTGGTGTAACAGATGAGTTTTCGTCCAAAACCCTGACAATTCGAAAGAGATTGTCCAGTTTGTACACGAAGTGCATCCAGTTTTTGCCGTGACCCTCTCTACTTTTTTGCACATGCTATGCGGGTGAAATGATGACACCATGACAAGTTTCAACCTTTTCAGAGTTTATTTGTAGTGCTTTTCAATTTCAGGGCCATTTAGCTCAAAACAAATCGGTAAATGCATTAAAAATAGCAAATTATGTCAGAAAGGGTTGAAAGTTGATGAGATGGCTTTGAATGATGCATGCTAAACGCAAACAAAGTCCGGAGTTGTAATAAGTTATTAAAATTTTCAATTACCGATGTAACAGATGAGTTTTCATCCGAAACCCTGATACTTCGAAAGAGATTGTCCAGTTTGTACACAAAGTGCATCCAGTTTTTGCCGTGACCCTCTCTACTTTTTTGCACATGCTATGCGGGTGAAATGATGATACCATGTCAAGTTTCAACCTTTTCAGAGTTCATTTGTAGTGCTTTTCAATTTCAGGGCTAAGTTTCAACCTTTTCAGAGTTCATTTTGCACATGCTAAGTCAGGAGAGAGTGAGGGGCGGCCGGCAGGGGAGGACCGGCGCGGGGGGGGGGGGTTGACGGGGGGGACCGGGGGGGGGGGGGGGGGGGGGGGGGGGGGGGGGGGGGGGGGGGGGGGGGGGGGGGGGGGTTGACGGGGGAGACCGGGTGAGTGTGAGTGGAGAGAGGAGAGAGTGACGGTGTAAACATGTAAAAATATACATTAAAAATACATTGATCATCAAAGATCTTTTTGTGTACAATCTGAATTGTCAATATGAGTCCTCAACGGTTTAGAAACCGGTAAAGACTCATATTGCAGCCACAAATTTTACACGTAGAGTTCAATGAAGACCAAGTTCTTGTGATAGTTTGAGAAGTAATATATTTAAGGTGATAAAAACCCTGTTAGGGGAGCGAGGTGGGACTAAAAACAGCCTGTCACAACCTCTTTAGTACCGGTTCATATCGAGAACCGATACTAAATGGATTGGTCAGGCCCCAGCCTAACAACAGCCAGCCACTAACTATTTAGTACCGGTTCGTGGCATGAACCGGTACTAATGAGCGCCGACCGCCTAGCCGTTGGAACCGGCACTAATGGTCACATTAGTACCGGTTCAGTTGCAAACCGGGACTAATGTGCTTCACATTAGGCCCTTTTTCCACTAGTGCGTGCTGAGTAATGAGTCACTGATAACCTTTCTGGTGATATATCTGTTTGTCTCGCTGCCTTTCCCGACCATATCGATCTGTCTTTGAGCCATAACAAGATCAGAGGGGTGAGATTCCACTGCACATCGCCAGCACATCGTCTTTCTGTAAAATCTAGGGTTAAGCGTGTTGCCTCCTGGCAGGGACGCCTTCGTGTTAATATAGGCAGAGCAATTACATGATAAGGCGCGGGTGGTTAGTTGGTTGTTAACTTGTCCTCTACTCCAAGCTATACATGAGATAGAGATTATCCTAGCCAACAACCTATGCCTCAACTCAAATACAATCACGTTACAATGTCACATTACAACTATGGTCCTACACTTTTAACATCCTCCCTCAATCTTAACGTATCAAGGTTCAAATTGCGCTTGAAGGCCTGTAGTTGCTTGACTTGTAACGGTTTTGTGAACCCATCTGCAACTTGATCTCCTGTTGGGATGAACTGAATATCCAGCAACTTTTGTGCAACCCTTTCTCGTACAAAATGGTAATCAATCTCTATGTGCTTTGTTCGTGCATGAAACACTGGATTTGCAGACAAATACGTTGCTCCAAGATTGTCACACCATAAGCACGACACACTTGTTCTTCCAATGCCAAGTTCATCAAGTAAAGTTTCAATCCACATTACCTCAGCTGTTGCATTTGCCAAAGATTTATATTCTGCCTCAGTGCTCGAGCGTGACACTGTAGCATGCTTCTTAGCACTCCAGGATGTCAGATTCGACCGAAGAAAGACTGCAAATCCCCCTATAGATCTTCTATCATCAGGGCATCCAGCCCAGTCTGCATCAGAAAACACACTTACTGTGGTTGAAGAAGATTTACACAATTTTAGCCCAGTGTTGGCACTCCCTTCAAGATACCTCAATATCCTTTTTACAGCTGTCCAATGTACATAGGTAGGAGCATGTAAGAATTGACAAACTTTATTAACAGCAAAGGATATATCAGGTCTTGTTAGTGTCAAGTACTGGAGAGCACCAACTACACTTCTGTACTTAGTTCCTTCTTCTGGGCTTAGTAATTCTCCTTCATATAATGACAACTTATCAGTGATAGCCATAGGTGTGCTAGAGGTTTGCAATCCTTCATTCCTACACGTCTGATTACATCATTGGCATATTTTTCCTGAGTTAACATAATACCATCATGCAACTTTTTTATCTCAATACCTTGGAAGTAGTGTAACTCTCCTAGGTCTTTAAGAGCAAACTCATTTTTCAAATTTGATAACAATGTTGCGGTAGCTTCCTCTAAAGAGCTGGAAACATTTATGTCATCAACATAAATTAACATAAATATCATCACCTTCCCTTTCTTGAAGAAGAAAAGAGAAGTGTCACCCCTTGAAGGCTTGAAACCAAGTTGCTGAAGCTTTGCACTTAATCTTGAATACCAGGCTCTAGGTGCCTGCTTTAGACCATACAAGGCCTTGTCCAACTTGCACACATGATGTGGCTTTGAACCATTTTCAAACCCAGGTGGTTGTCTCATATAGACCTCCTCCTCGAGAACGCCATGTAAGAACACATTCTGAACATCCAATTGGCGAAGACTCCATCCCCTGGAGACAGCAATAGATAGAACAAGTCTAATAGTAGCAGCTTTAACTATGGGACTAAAAGTATCCTCATAGTCAATACCATAGCGTTGTTTGAAGCCCTTAGCTACTAGTCTAGCCTTAGATCTATCTATTGTGCCATCAGGTCTCTTTTTAATTTTATACACCCATTTACAATCAATAATATTCCTCTCTCGCTTAGGAGGAACCAAACGCCAAGTTTGGTTTTTCATAAGTGCATGATACTCTATATTCATGGCTTTTCTCCAATTATCATTTCCTAGAGCTTCGGTCAAGTTTTGGGGCTCACCAGTAGAAGCAAAATTTGCAAATTTGAAGTGCTTATAATACCTGAGTGTCCCATCTTTCTAAACTGTGGGTTTTGAAATACCTCGTTGTGCTCGTGTAGTCATCCGAGGAGGTGTGTTGGACCGTACAGGTGCGGCAACCGCAGAAGATCCCGATCCCGCCACAGCAGAACCAACCTCGTCTGTCGCACGGTCGGACGATGTTGGATCGCGTGCTGGGGGAGCAGGAGAATCCCGCCTTGACGAGTCAGCGGGCGCCACATGACCACGGGCCAGCGCGCGGTCGCGCCCGCCATCATTGCACCGCGCAGCGGGGACAGGTGACCAGGTTCAGGCCCACCCACCTCGTGACGACTCGGGCGCGGAGACAGAGAAGAGGCCGGCCCACCCGACCCGCCTGGAGACCCGTGCCAGGCGTCACCCGGGGAGTGGATGGCCCCGGATTCTGGTGGGGGCGGCGTCAGAGGATCTGCCTAGGGTGTCAGCAGATCCGCCTGGGGATCTGTTCCCGCGTCAGCTCCAGAATCGGCGCGTCCAGGCGAATCTGCCTCGTGTTCGCCGCCAGCTGTTTCCTGCTGCTGTTGCATAAAATCACAAGCATTTGGAGTGCAGTTTTTTTCACTGCTATCTCCGTCAGAAGTAGGGCTATATAACAAATGATCATCAGCATAATATTCATCCCCATGATCGGTTGGGTTTAGTAACTCCGGACTCAAAAGAAGAATTTCTGCCCGAAGTCGTGCACCTACATTTGGGTGAAGTGTAGCGAAGGGAAATACATTTTCATCGAAGATGACATCCCTGGAGATATACACTCGTCCTGTTGAAATATCAAGGCATTTAAAACCTTTGTGAAGATTGCTATATCCAAGAAAGGTGCATTGTTTGGAACAAAACTGAAGTTTGTGCCTGTTATAGGGTCGGAGGTTGGGCCAACAAGCACACCCAAAAATCCTAAGTGCAGAATAATTGGGTTTCTCATGGGACAATCGCTCAAGAGGGGTTTTAAACTTGATAACTTTGTTGGGGAGGCGATTGATCAAATAGGTAGCAGCAATAAACGCCTCATCCCAAAATTTTAAGGGCATAGAGGCTTGGGCAAGAAGAGACAAGCCCACTTTGACTATATGTCGATGTTTTCTATCTGCTGACCCGTTCTGTTGATGCGCATGGGGACAAGATACATGATGAGATATTCCTATTTTGGTGAAGAAGGAGCTGAGTTTTTCATACTCCCCTCCCCAATCTGTCTGAAGAGCAAGAATTTTGCGCTTAAACTGTCGTTCAACAAGGTGCTGAAAGTCATGAAATTTTTGAAAAACTTCAGACTTGTGTTTGATCAAATATATCCATGTGAACTTGCTGAAGTCATCGATAAAACTCACATAGTATTTCTTTCTGCCTACTGTTTCAACAGCAGGTCCCCAAATATCAGAGAAAATAAGTTCTAAAGGAAACTTGGATTCACTTATTGATTTTGGATAAGGTAACTGGTGACTTTTTCCCTGTTGACAGGCGTCACAAACAGAATCACTACTGGAAAAACTAGCACAAGGGAGTTTATTTTGGCTAAGAATTCTCCTGACAACTAAAGGAGATGGGTGACCTAAACGTCGGTGCCATCTATCCGAAGATATCTTGGTGGCACTAATCATGTCAAGGTATGTGCTCATTTGAAAGTACCATTAAGCGTTTTGATCTATCCTTATAGATCTTGATGCTCAATGTTCAAGTAGCTTAATCCAGGCTTTCCATTGAAAAACACTTTTCAAATAACTCTGCATGCTTTCCAGAAATTCTACATCATTTCCGATCAACAATATGTTAACAACATATACTCATCGGAAATTCTATAGTGCTCCCACTCACTTATTTGGAAATACAAGTTTCTCATAAACTTTGTATAAACCCAAAATCTTTGATCATCATCAAAGCGTATATTCCAACTCCGAGATGCTTACTCCAGTCCTTAGAAGGATTGCTAGAGCTTTGCATACTTGTTAGCATCTTTCAGGATTGTTAAAACCTTCTGGTTGTATCACATACATCCTTTCCTCAAGAAAATCATCGAGGAAACAATGTTTTGACATCCTATCTGCAAGATTTCATAAATAATGCAGTAATCGCTAATATAATTCCAACAGACTCTTAGCATCGCTACGAGTGAGAAAGTCTCATCGCAGTCAACTCCTTGAACTTGTCAGAAAACATCTTAACGACAAGTCGAGCTTTCTTAATGGTGATACTTACCATCATTGTCCGTCTTCCTTTTAAAATCCATATGTACCTAACAGCCTTACGACCATCAAGTAGTTCTTCCAAAGTCTACACTTTGTTTTCATATATGGATCATCTCTCGGATCATATGGCCTCGAGCCATTTTGGAATCCAGGACCACCATCGCTTCTCCATAGCTCGTAGGTTCATTGTTGTCTAGCAACATGACTTCCAAGACAGAATTACGTACCACTCTGAAGCAGTACGCATCCTTGTCATCCCACGAGGTTTGGTAGTGACTTGATCTAAAGTTTCATGATCACTATCATAAGCTTCCACTTCAATTGGTGTAGGTGCCACAGGAAGAACTCCATCTGCCCTGCCACACACTAGTTGAAGAGACGGTTCAATAACCTCATCAAGTCTCCACCATCCTCCCACTCAATTCTTTCAAGAGAAACTTTTCCTCGAGAAAGGACCCGATTCTAGAAACAATCCCTTATTGCTTTCGAATCTAAGACAGGAGGTATACCCAACTGTTTTGGGTGTCTTATGAAGATGCATTTATCCGCTTTGGGTTCGAGCTTATCAGCCTGAAACTTTTTCACATAAGCGTCGCAGCCCCAAACTTTTAAGAAATGACAGCTTAGGTTTCTCTAAACCATAGTTCATACGGTGTCATCTCATCGGAATTACGTGGTGCCCTATTTAAAGTGAATGTGGTTGTCTCTAATGCCTAAGCCATAAACTATCATGGTAATTCGATAAGAGACATCATGGTATGCATCATATCCAATAGGGTGCAATTATGATGTACGGACACACCATCACACCATGGTGTTCCTGGCTGTATTGGTTGTGAAACAATTTCCACAATGTCTTAATTCTGTGCCAAACTCGTAATTCAGATATTCATCTCTACGATCATATCATAGACATTTTGTCCTGTTGTCACGACGATGTTCAACTTCACTCTGAAATTACTTGAACCTTTCAATAATTCAGACTTATGTTTCATCAAGTAAATATACTCAGTATCTACTCAAATCATCTGTGAAGTAAGAACATAACGATATCCACTACATGCCTCAACACTCATTGGAGTGCGCACATCAAGATGTATTACTTCCAACAAGTTGGTTCTTGTTCCATTTTACTGAAAACGAGGCTTTCAGTCATCTTGCCCATGTGGTATGATTTGCATGTCTCAAGTGATTCAAAATCAAGTGAGTCCAAACGATCCATCTGTATAGAGTTTCTTCATGCATATCTACCAACATACATGGTTCGCATGTCTCAATCCTTTCAAAAATGAGTGAGTCCAAAGATCCATCAACATGGAGCTTCTTCATGCGTTTTATACCGATATGACTTAAGTGGCAGTGCCACAAGTAGGTGGTACTATCATTACTATCTTATATCTTTTGGCATGAACATGTGTATCACTACGATCGAGATTCAATAAACCATTCATTTTAGGTGTAAGACCATTGAAGGTATTATTCAATAATCCCGTATACAATTCCCTTTGTCTAGTGGTACGATACTTGCCCGAGATTCGATCGTCGGTATCCCGATACCTTGTTCAATCTAGTTACCGGCAAGTCTCTTTACTCGTTCCGTAACACATCATCCCGTGATCAACTCCTTGATCACATTGTGCACATTATGATGATGTCCTACCGAGTGGGCCCAGAGATACCTCTCCGTTTACACGGAGTGACAAATCCCAGTCTCGATTCGTGCCAACCCAACAGACACTTTCGGAGATACCTGTAGTGTACCTTTATAGCCACCCAGTTACGTTGTGACGTTTGGCACACCCAAAGCACTCCTACGGTATCCGGGAGTTGCACAATCTCATGGTCTAAGGAAATGATACTTGACATTAGAAAAGCTTTAGCTTACGAACTACATGATCTTGTGCTAGGCTTAGGATTTGGTCTTGTCCATCACATCATTCTCCTAATGATGTGATCCCATTATAAATGACATGCAATGTCCATGTTCAGGAAACCGTAACCATCTATTGATCAACGAGCTAGTCAACTAGAGGCTTACTAGGGACATGGTGTTGTCTATGTATCCACACATGTATCTGAGTTTCCTATCAATACAATTCTAGCATGGATAATAAACGATTATCATGAACAAGGAAATATAATAATAACCAATTTATTATTGCCTCTAGGGCATATTTCCAACAGTATTCGGTGAGAAAATCACGTTCCCGAAGGTTTCATTCCGTTTGGACTCCGTTTGATATTCCTTTTCTTCGAAACCCTAAAACAGGCAAAAAACAGCAATTCTGGGCTGGGCCTCCGGTTAATAGGTCAGTCCCCAAAATAATATAAAAGTGGATAATAAAGCCCAATAATGTCCAAAACAATAGATAATATAGCATGGAGCAATCAAAAATTATAGATACGTTGGAGACGTATCAAGCATCCCCAAGCTTTAATTCCTGCTCGTCCTCGAGTAGGTAAATGGTAAAAACAGAATTTTTGATGCGGAATGCTACTTGGCATAATTTTAATGTAATTTTTATTAATTGTGGTATGAATATTCAGATCCAAAAGATTCAAGACAAAATTTCATATTGACATAGAAAATAATAATACTTCAAGCATACTAACAAAGCAATTATGTCTTCTCAAAATAACATGGCTAAAGAAAGTTATCCCTACAAAATCATATAGTCTGGCTATGCTCTATCTTCACCACACAAAATATTTAAATCATGCACAACCCCGATGACAAGACAAGCAATTGTTTCATACTTTTGACATTCTCAAAACTTTTTCAATCTTCACGCAATACATGAGCGTGAGCCATGGATATAGCACTATGGGTGGAATAGAGTGGTGGTTGTGGAGAAGACAAAAAAGGGGAAGATATTCTCACATCATCTAGGCGTATCAACAGGCTATGGAGATTCCCATCAATAGATATTAGGGTTAATTATCCTTTTGCCCTCAGTGGTGTCCATGTACTCAGTTTTGCCCTCAGATGCGAATTGTGCTCAGTTTTGCCCTCAGATGCGAATTGTGCTCAGTTTTGCCCCTAGTCCGTGCGCACCGACTCGTTCCGTGAACTCTGCCGTCTCCGTCAGGTCAACCTTTTGACTCGGCCCTTACAGGTGGGACCAGGCGACAGAAACGGCCAATTTTATTCAGACCATTGCACACGTGGCTTGTGGGACCCAGCAGAGAGCTGTTGAGCAGAGAGCCGTTGGCGGGTGTGCTATATAAGCGGGCAACAGCGGCGGTGACCACGGAGACAGAGAGCACGACAGTGACCACGGCGAGAGAGTGAGCACGACGGCGGGAAGCTAGCTGTGGAGGGCGCGGCGGTGGGAAGCTAGCAGTGGAGGGCGCGGCGGCGTTGAGATCCCTTCGGCTCCGAGCTCCATGTCTTCCTCAAGCTCCCGCGCCACCTCGCGGATGCAGAGCTGGGCGCGTGTGGACATGCCTGTCTTCGTCAGTCTGTGGTGCCGGGCGGGCGTTGATCGGAGGGTTTCTCAGATGCCGAGGAACCAGAATCGTCCGTTCTACGCGTGCAGTGAGAATGGGGTAAGAATCAGGGCAATTGCACCATTTTCTTGGTCGGGATCTTTGAGCAATGGGTTGATCTGTTTGGTGTTCATGCAGGTGACATGCTTCTTTCTTTGGGTCGATGCTCTGGCCAAGACTCCGATGAATGAACTGCAAGAAGATCATGAAGAATGGTTGCGCATGCTGCCACGAACGGCAGTGGCCACACCACGAGCTCCGGAAGAAGGGATGGAGGGCGAAGCACGCACTGACAGAGAGCTAGCTGTTGAGCTTAGGATGTTGAAGAAGAAGGTTAGGAAGCTTGAAGATCAAGCACTACCAATACCCATTTGCAAATACTTTTGGGCATTTGTAGGTATGGTAATCGCACTGGTTGTAATGTTGAAAATGTATGGAAAGGCATGAATTATGGAAGAATTTGTAATCTTGAAATTGTTTGAGAAATCCACCTAGTTTAAATGTTGGTTAAAGTTGTTTAAATGTTGAAACAAAAAGAGAAGAAGTGACCAACATTTAAATATGTTGGAAAAAAAGTGAACAAATTAGGAATTCAGAAACTTTTGATCAATGAAATGCAGCTCTCTGCTCTGCCTTTCTGTCCAAAAAAAAAGTTGCTCTTGGGCCAAATTCAGAGCGTAGAGCCAAGTGCAGGCTAGACTAATGGGCCAACTGCATCCAATTAGGCTAGGCCCATTTGGGGGTTCTCTTGCATATTTTCTGTTTTCTATTCTGATTTAATTTAGGCAGTAAATCATAATGCTGGAACTTTTTGTGGAAGCTAATTGAATTATTCCGGAGCCAAACAATTAAGGTTAGAAATTTTTTGGAGCTGTTAATTAATCCAATTCAAATACACCGTGATTTAAATCAAAGACCAAAATGTCATGGAAAATGTGCCTCAGCTCTGGTAGAGGTTTACGCCAGGTGCCAAAATAAATGAACAATTTTTAAGGGCATTACATTGAGAAAAACATAATTTGTCTAAAAAATGAAGGGTGGAAAATGCACAAAAAATTGGTGCGGCTGGGGACTCAAACCCAGGACCGCGTGGGTTTGTTGTGTTTAGGGCCGCGCTGGTAACCGCTAGGACAGATGGCAAGACTTTGACATGGATAGGGAAGGAAGGTATACATAGTGAGATTGTTAATTTATTTTAAAAAAATAGTGAGACCGTGAATGTTTGCACACGCGTGAGAGTGGTTTTCCATTGTTTTGCACTTAAATTTTGGAGGGTTGGAAGGTTGAAAATGTATGTTGCACTACCACATGATTTTGGTCAGAGTGGCACTTGGTTTAGGGTTAGAGTGGCACTTGGTTTAGGATTTAAAGGGAATAAATTTGCATGCTAGTTCATGACTTTTTGTTTGAATGAAACAGAGGGCTTCTCACCCCCTCCGATTTTCATTAATGAAAACCACAAGTTCTCAAACTTCATGACTTGTTTAGGGAAGAAATGATATGTTTGGGCACGGACATTTTTAACACACATAATAAACCCTAATAACTTAGATAAGATGGAACACACCGTACCATTGCAATAACTTAGATAAGTTCACGGACAGTTCACAGACACATGACGAAACATGACACGACATGACACGACATAGAAAAGCAACAAAATAAAAAACGAAACATGACGAGCTTGACTCCAGGCTTGAACATCTTCATCTTGACCTTCTTCTTCCACCTTGGCCGCGCGCGCCCCTTCAACACCGTCTTCATCTTCACACCTCCTCCTCCTCCTTGTAGGGAAGGGAGTGCATCTGGCCTAGAGCGGGGAAGATGCGCTCGTAGTTGGTGTAGATGTTGTAGACGGTGAAGAAGATGGCCTCGCAGCCGCGCCAAAAGACTTGGACGAGGAGCTCGCGCGCGTCAAACGGGTTGGTGAAGTTGACCGTGAGCAGTAGGAGGATGCCGCCGCGGTCACGAACCTCGTTGAGGGTGAACATCCTCGGCGAGCCCCGTGGGAGGTGGGCATAGCCGGCTCTGAGGAAGGCGCGGGTGAGTTCGACGGAACCCCTCCACCTTGAAATAGCCCACACACGGAGCTCCCTCTCCACGAGCACGCCCGGTGGGTAGCGCAGCTCCGGCATGACAGGCGAACGGTTGAAGGTCGGCCCGTTGAACCGCATCTTCACTTGGTCTCGCTTGGGGATCGGAGGGCTCGGTCGCTTGGGTGTTTGAAGCTGGAGAGGATCGGATCTGGCTTGTGGGTGGGAGAGGAAGAGAGGCACCCCATTTATAGGCCTGTGCGTGGGAGAGGAAGAGAGAAAGGATGAGAATTGTGCGTGTGTGAATCCGGACGTGTGTGTGTATCCGTTACGTTTTGCACACTTAATTTTTTGCACGAAAACGATGCATGGGGCGCGTGCGTGCATCTGAATCACTGCATAGCTCTTTGACCGGGCGGTGCATGTGAATCGCTGCCCTGAACCACTGCACTGAACCACCTAGCTCGCCTCGCTAGCCTAGCTCACCTAGCGCGCCTCGCTCGCCTCGCTCACATGCATGCACGTCGCCGCCTCCCGCGCATGCAAACCCACGTTGCTGCCTCCATGCATGCAAGGCCTGGAAAGGC
This sequence comes from Triticum urartu, assembly GCF_003073215.2. Taxonomy (NCBI): domain Eukaryota; kingdom Viridiplantae; phylum Streptophyta; class Magnoliopsida; order Poales; family Poaceae; genus Triticum; species Triticum urartu. The sequence goes on along the minus strand of NC_053023.1, from coordinate 736,800,716 downwards.
TGAGACGGGCTATTTACTGCGGTCTCAGACCCAGAGCACGAGACGGCCCAACGGTCCATCCAGCGCGCCCGGTATTTGTTAAAAAAACAATCTCCCAGCCAATCAGATTGCATCTCGCGGATCACCCCCTCCTCCCCGCAGATTCCTTCTAGAAGGGTTAGATCGACGGCCCTTGATCGCCGCTAGGGTTAGATGAACGGTCCTTGTTCAGCGCTAGGGTTAGCGGGGTTTGGGAGGGGTTTGAAGCAGTCAAAGCTATGTTTGACCAGATTTCAAATGAGCATAATAAATTAAATAAAAATCAGAAAAATAAAAAACTTGCGCATAGTCTTCTTATGTCATATACTAACGATTTAAGTTGATAAACAAGGTTTACGTACATTCAAATGATAAGTTCATGTGTATTGTATGATATCTCGAGTATCTCAAACTCTCTTGTATGAAGTGAAGAGAAGTGTTTTGGGAAAATGAACATGAAAATTTCAAAAAACTAACCACAGCTTCATTTTGGAGTGACTAAGAAGGATCCAGGCTTAGTTTTTCATTTTGATGTTTTACACTTGTTTAAATCTTGGTTAAAGTTAAGTTTGACCAGAATTCAAATGAGCAAAACAAATTTTAAAAAAATAAAAAATGGAAAAACCAGCGCACATAGTCTGTACATATAGAATATATGTGTAGGAAAGTTATTTGGCTGATTTGACAAGGTCGAAATTTCTTTTGCTTAGAAATGAGGCTGTTTACCCTACCTTTGGACCCCTCTTTTTAGCACATTTTTCATGAAAATTTCAAAAAGCTCACCACAACTTCATTTTGGATTGACTAAGAAGTATCCAAGCTTGGTTTTTCATTTTGATGTTTTAGACTTGTTTAAATCTTAGTCAAAGTTAGGTTTGACCAGAATTTAAATGAGCAAAACAAAATTCAAAAAAATGTTTCATAATTATTCATGTGCTCATTCAAACATCATCCAACAGATATTTAAACATCATGTCAAACATACTTCTAACATAGGTCCAACATCATCCAACAGAAATACAACATGTCAAGTGATAAATGTTTCATAATACAACATCATCCCTTATTCATAATGTTTCATAATTACTCATAGATAGCGTTGGGGCTTCTGTCTGTTCCTTGAGCTTCTTGCCATCACTTTGCTCCTCGTGCACCTTGTGCTCATTGTTTCTTCTCTTCTTCTCTTGGTTGTCGATACCTTGTGCATCTTCTTCAAACCTACCATAGAGCTGTGCAAAACATAAACGGTAATGAGATCATGTCAAGTGATAGATGTACAGTAGTATTTGACCCTTGCAAGATTTACATACCTAGCAGAACTCACAACAACAGAAGGTTGGTCACCATTTTGAGCCTCACTTGGATCATCATTTGGAGCCTCACTTGGATCACCATGATCACCATTTAGAGCCTCACTTGGATCACCATTTGGAGCCTCACTTGAATCATTATTTGGAGGATATTTTGGATCATCGTCAGAATCATGCGGTTGTTGACCATCATCATTTGGAACCTCGTCAAAATCCTTATCTGATGCAACCGGCTGTTGACCATCATTTTCATCATCTGTTGAGGCAACCGGCTGCTGACCAACATTTTCATCGAAGCCTTCTTCGAAACTCTCTCCGACCGCTGGATCTACTGTGTTATCACAATACTTACCAAAATGACCAGACCCACCACACCTTGTGCACTTACGCTTCCTCGCTCCAAGTCCAGCTCCTTCGCTGCGAGGTCTGATTCGACTCTTCCTTGGTCTACCCGCTGCTCTCTTCAGAATTGGAGCGCAAAGCTTGAATCCAGGGTCCACCATGTCCCATTGTTGTTTTCCCTCCATAGCAGGCAAGGAATAAGCATATGTGGCTTTGAACCTTGCAACAAAGTAGTAATCATGCACATACTGTTGTATGTTCCCTGCTGGACCTGGGAGAGAAGTGATGAAAAACAAGGCATGAATGCATGGCAACCCAGTTATCTGCCATTGCCTACAACTGCAAGTTCTAGCTTCTAAATCCGCTGGATATCTCCATTCCCTCTTCTCTTTATCCAAATATGATATCTCTGCTGTGGTACCCGAGCAAAGAGTCATGTTCATTTCCAAGCATGTTGTCTTCTGCTTCAGTTCATTCATCATGGTAGGGATGATAATGTGGCCCATGAATTTTGCCTCAGCTATTCCTGCACGATAATGAAATTTCTACATGTATTCTATCCTTATCCTGTCAAGCAAATCCACCACATAATGACCCTTTAGTTTCCGATCGTTGAGTTGAAAGACTCTGCTAGATTATTGTGCACATAGTCAACTTTGCTCACTTCACTGAATTGGCTTCTGGCCCATAACTTGGAGTGGTGTGTTTCCAAGTATTCTGTCACTTTGGGATTCATGTATAACTGCCTCAAGTGGTAGTTGTGCTTCTTCACACTGCATGTCAAAGATGCTGGCCATAAATTGTCGGTATACACCTTTCCTTTGAATTTCTTCATGAAATTTGCAGCAAGGTGACGCATGCATTCCCTATGCTCTACTCCAGGGAACACATTATCCACGACCACTTCTAAACCTTTGCAGGCATCTGTATGAATGACCAACCCATTGGGATTTGCAATAGCCCAGCGGAGATTATGCAAAAACCAAGTCCAGCTCTCCTCAGACTCTGTCTCCAGCACACCATAGGCAACTGGAAATACAAAACTATGTGCATCAACTGCACAAGCTGCTACTAACTGTCCTTTAAACCTCCCTGTGAGAAAAGTGGCATCAATAGCCAAATAAGGCCTGCAGCCTGCCAAAAAAACCCGGCGACAAGCCTCAAAGCAGACAAAAACCCTCCTAAAGCATTCCTTGGTCTTTGTCACTCCCCTGAATGTGTACTCCACGGTGTGGTGATCAATATCTACAATACTACATGGGCTTGTCCTCTCCACTTCACCTTTGAATGAATACAACAATTGAAAACTTTCCTGCCAGTTACCATAAATAGAATCCATAGCATGTTGTTTACCATTGAACAACCTCATGTATGGTAAATCTATCTTGAACTTATCTTTGATGTTCTTTTGCAATTCCTTTGGACCCACTTGCTGGTTTTCTTTCACCCACTTCTTTACTTCTTCTGCCATCCATCTTGACTTGGCTCTACTGATTGTATCCTTCCTAAGGGTTGATTCCTGGCATGTGTGCTTAAAAGGGTTCACTTTGACCTGAACATTAGTGCTATTCCGCATTTTAGATGCAAGCAGCCTCCATGGACAACCTTCAGTCGGACAGTGCACTCTGTAACGTACTTGATCACTCTTGTCAACTTTGAAAGTACATTCTACCTTGATGCAGTATGTCACAAGTGCATTTCTACACTCATTCATGGATGCAAAAACTGTACCTTCTTCCATATGAGGGTTCAAAGGGTCCCATTCAACAGCTGCAAGGTCTTCGTCCTCACCCATCATGTCATCATCCACACGGACTGCATTGTGAGCCTCATCTTGATTTTCAGTCCGATGTGCCCGTCGTAAATTCCGAATAACATCAGAATATAGCTTCTCTTCATCAACCCCAGAATTGTAGCCATTAGGCTCCACTTCAAGGGGGGCCCTACTGCTGTTGCCCACACTTGTCGAGCCACCACGTCGCCGTGCACCAACTGAACTGTTCTGGCTAGAGATGCCATTACGACGACTTGGTTCTCCCCGAGATGTTGCACCCGCCATCCTAGGTCCAAATGCCTGCTCAAGCACATCAACTTGCAGCCTCACATGAAAATTATCTTTCTCTTTATGCCTAACAAACATGGTAGCTAGCTCTTTATCATTACTAACTGTCACCCAATTCTTTTCCCCATCATAGTATTTGTATACCACTTCATCAAGCAAACCCCAAGGATATTGGCTACAAATTACCTCCCCAAATTGTCTGAAACTCCAATTACTAGCCATTGGCAACCGATAATCAAAACCTCCTTGGGGCCAAATGATGATGATCTTCTTGGAAACCACCAAACTGAATCAACATAAACCAGGACAAAATCTATGAAAGAAGCTGTCAAACAGCTTTTCCCACAAGCAAATCATAGAAATTGCCTAGTCCACATACTCGGAAAAGCTCAAGGCAAAGACTGACGAATATTTGCAAGAAGACCAGGCCGACATGTTGAGTTTCATGACATCATAGTTAATTCTCAAATAACTGCTGGATTTGAAACTAAATAGCCACAACTTATGCAAAGATTTTGAGGTACAAGGTGTCAAGTATTTCAAAACAATGTAGAAGAGTAGAAAAATATTTGTTCCTGTGTACTACGACATGCAAATTTATCCATTTATTCAGATGGTTGTAAGAAGTGGAGGAACAAAATCGGTATTCAAGGCAAATGTAGTATCAACATTCAAAGTCATAAGCTTCATGACAGAATTCAACAGAGTTTTAGAGACTATAGAAGAAAAGAAAAGGCAAAATGATTCTATTACAAGGAACACGGATCCCAAATGGTGGTGTGACTGGGCATTAGAACGGCAAGCTGGCAAACCCTATAGTAGAAGCAATTTTTTTTACAGATTTCAAGATGAACTGACGAAATCAAGCAAATTCCACATGGTTGAAATAGAAAGGATGAAGGCATACAATGTATACAAGGCACCGCTTCATGCACAATACGATTTTAACCCTAGAAGCTTCCTAGTGTCGATTGAACCTGAAGAACAAAACATAGGATGCATTTGTTGCAAATTTCAGAAAGATGGCATGCTATGCTGCCATTTACTCAAGGTGCTACAAGGATTAAACATCGACGAATTACCAGACAAGTATTTCATTGACAGATGGAGACCTAAAGAAAAAAGAGTAAGCCAAAGCAGATTTGAAACAACAAAAGAGGGACAATGAATACACAAGCAAGGTTCTTATCAATGTCAAGAAGGTCGATAGAATTGGCATTAGAAGCTCCGAAGAACGCACAATGATATGACATTCTTGATGTTGAGATTGAGAGGGTAGAAATACTAGTGCTGGCCATACCTTATGATGAACCTCCCTGAAAAATCAAAGAGCACAATTTCAAGGCAATCTGAGGGTTAACCTGAAAGAACAATTATCCTTGATCCAGATTACATAAAATCTAAAGGTAGATCAAAAAAGACATGAAGACAAAAGGGATTGGTAGAAGAAGTAATAGCAACATCTACAGTAACTTGCTCTGGGTGTCATGTCAAAGGTCACAACATTCAGACTTGTACAAATAGAAATTGAAAACGGGGACTTTTATTGACTTATACAAAAAAGTTAGAAGGTAAATTTTCTAAGAATGGTTGTGTTTTTCTTTTTTGAAAATTTTAGAAAATGCTTCGAATACTTTCTAAAAGATGCTCACAATTTAGGAAAATTTGTTTACAATTTTTTTAAAAATTCTCAAACTTTCAGACTTGCACAAATATTGTTTAAAAAAATGGTTGTGTTTTTCTTTTAAGAAATGTTTGGAATTTCTAGAAAATGCTTTGAATACTTTAAAAAAATGCTCACGTGTTTTTGAAACACTGTTCCCAAATTGAGGAAAAAATTCTTAGATTTTCAGAAACGTTCAATTTTTTATAAACAAATAAACATCTTTTTTTTTGTTTTCTAGGAAATCAAAATAAGAAAACCGAAAAAACAAAAGAGAAGGAGAAAAAAAACACTAGCCTAGATACATACAGTAGATTGTTACGGCCGGCCCAGTGGAGCAACGCCCGTTCGCGATTATAGCTGGCCAAATGGGCCGGGCCAAACAGGCCAGCCCGCAAGCACGCCGGCACGGCCCGCCATGGGCCAGGCACGGCACGGGCTAAACGGGCCGTGCCTGGCACGCGGCACGCCTTGGGCCGTGCCTGGGCCTGGAGCCTGGGAACGCGGGCTGGCACGGCACGGCCCGTTTAATTTCTTTATATATATTTCAGATTTTTTTTATAGATGTATACGTAAAATATAGTCCAATAGGCCTAAAAACCAGCCCAACAGGGTGAAAATATGCAGCCCAGCGTGCTAAACGGGCCATCGGGCCGGCCCGTTTACTAATCAGGCCGTGCCTGGGCCAAGGAGCTGCGCCCGTGGGCCGGCACGATATGGCCCGGCTATTAAACGTGCCACGGCGGGCCGTGCCGGGCCAGGCACGATTAGCACAGGCCGTGCCGTGCCGTGCCGGGCCGGCCCGTCTGGCCAGGTATGTTCGCGATTGGCTGCCCGGAAGAAAACCTAGAGTAGGGTGGGGTTCCCATTTCCTCGCCTCCCTCCCCTCGAATCAAAGAAGAAGAAAATACTCCTCACCTCCATTCCGAGCCCCGCCGCCACCTCCCAAAATCCCGAGCGCTTCCGACTCCGAGATCTGAGAGCTCTGCCACCGCCACCTCCCAAAATCCCGAGCGCTTCCGACTCCGAGATCTGAGAGCTCCGCCACCGCCACCTCCCAAAATCCCGAGCGCTTCCGACTCCGAGATCTGAGAGCTCCGCCACCGCCACCGCCGCCGCCGTCCCCGTCCCCGTCCCCATCCCCACACCCGGATATGCTGCGTGTCCTCTCGAAGTCCCTCTCCACGGTCGCCCGCGCTGGGCCGGCGACCTCTGACTCCCTCCTCAGCGGCCATCGTGCTGCTGCCGGCGAGATTCTCCCAGGGCCGGTTCCCACCCACGGCCTGCTCACTCCTCGCCGCGGGATGGCCACGGGGCGGATCGAACAAATGATGTAAGCCAAACTCCTTAACCCTGGCACTCGAGTTTCGGATCTGGTTAGGGCATCTACAACGCGAGTCGATTAGCGCTTAGAGCGTCAAATCCTGACGCTTGGGATGGCATCGGGGCGCAAAAATAGGTGCTGGCGCTTGGGGTATTTTTTTGTTCGCACGAGATTAAAAAAACGCTGTGCAGCGGCCGATTTTGCTGGCGCCTGTGAATAGTGTCTACCGTTGGAGTAGATATTCTCTTTTCCTAAGCGTCTATATAGATGCAAGACTGTTGCCATCTCCTTGATAAACCCAGAGTATTTTTCAAGTATCCAGCCTAGTTCTCTGGGCGTATGTTGTCCTGATAAAACCCACTAAAGCTTGGACATAGATTGTATTATTTGGGCTATGATCTGCATGAGCGACGTAATCAACTGTTTGTAGGAAGCACTAAATCTATCGAACACTTGCATTTTTGGCTGAATCCATGGGTAATTGATTCAAAACGCTGTCTCATGATTAGTTTTCAATCAAGAGAAAGTCAATTTTATTTCGTACGAGCATCTATTGATTCATTTGCTCTTTTTAGCATGTTTTGGGTGATTACAAATATTGTTCGCTGTACACGCATTTACTAGGCAAGTACCTTCTGCATGATTGTTTAAAAATTCTATCTCTGTGACAGAGCATACGGAGATGTCGACCTCCGCGACAAGGGGATGATGATTGCCGAAGACTACTACAAACTGAACAAGAAGAAGGTGATCTACCACACCCCCAACAAGCTTGTCACAGGACAGAAGGGTGCTTTGTTCCCTACAGTGCATGATGATACTGCCTTCACCTTCCACTCGGCCACTGGGCTTGTGGTTCAGAACCACCTCAACCATGTATCTGTCTCCAAGGCGTTGCTTGATGAAAACAACTGGCTGATATCTAAGAAGACTGGCGAGTATGCGTTTGCAAAGCTGGACGACTGGAACATTGCCCTACTGACCCCAGAACGAGAGCTAGGCGACTTCAGAGCATTGCACTCAAGGTTTGTGAAGATCCTGCATCAGACAAATGGCAGGGATTATGAGGACATGTTGCTGCCCGACTTCAAGGACTTTCTTGGGAAGCTGATCGCTGATGACCTCAAGGTCCAGCACATTATTTGCCATTCCTTCTTCTTACCGTGCCTCTCCAAGTTCCTTCTAAGGATACTTCTTGACGTGAAACTGAAGCGGCCACTGCTAACCGCTGACTGCCCGAAGCGCCACGACATCAAGAAGATGTTTGTCGAGATGCCCTATGTCGATGTGGAAGGCAATGTGCTCCGGGAGATTGTGGAGAAGAACGTCTTCCTCCGTTCCTGGCAGAAACGTTTGGATGAAGACAAGGCCAGATGGAGCCTGGAGGAGCCAGAGAAGACCAAGAGAGCACTGGGCTTTGATGAAGAAAAGGCCGGATGGAGCTTTATGGAGCCAGAGAATATGGCACTGAGCATTGATCAAGAAGAGGCAAGATGGGGCTTGATCGAGCAACAGAGGACTGGGAGACCACTAGATCCACTTGACCCTAGAGTTCTGATTGCGAGCAAGCTCACTGGTAGAAAAATGGCCTATAGTCCCGGTTCGTAAGGGCCTTTAGTCCCGGTTCCGGAACCGGGACTAAAGTGTCGGTACTAATACCTCCCCCTTTTAGTCCCGGTTCAATCCAGAACCGGGACTAAAGGCCCTCCACGTGGGCAGTGTGCAGAGCCCAATCAGGAGACCCTTTGGTCCCGGTTGGTGGCACCAACCGGGACCAATAGGCATCCACGCGTCAGCACTTTTGTGGCTGGGGTTTTTGTTTTTTTTATGAAAGGGGGGGGGGTGGGGGTTTTGGGGGGTTAATTTAGGTGTTTCATATATTGTGTTAGCTAGTTATAATTAATAGAGAGAAGTGTCCTCTGTTATGTCCGTACTTGGTCGACGCTACGTATTATACATACGTATATAGAAAGGACTAGACACGCTAGCTAGCTAGTAAGCAAACGAAGGAAACAGAAGATCGTCATGAACACATATGCATATATACAGAGAGAAGTGATATCGACCACCTCTCCTTCTCCGAGAGATTGGTCGAACAACAAGTTCTCGTATATCTATCTGACACTACCGGCTACATATATACAATAATTATCTCTTACAAATATAATCATACGGACTTAGGGTCTACATAGAATTCTCCGTCTTCAGGGATCATGTGGTCAAGAAAGAATGCCGCCAATTCCTCTTGAATTGCTCGCATGCGAGCTGGTGCTAGGAGTTCATCCCGCTTCCGAAACATCTAATTTGAAGAAGGGGGTCAATACATATATATATATATATATATATATATATATATATATATATAAATGAATGAAACTCAACACAAATGATGGTAATAAAATAAAATTGTGAATGTTGTTATTTACGTACTTCATATTGTTCGTTAGAGTACCTGCCCCGCTCACAGGTCGTGTGGCGGATGGACTCGCAGATGTAGTATCCATAGAAATCATTCCCTTATTCTTGCCACAATCACTTTACAAGAAATAGAGGTCAATCAAACTGATAAGCAAGAATGCTAAATGGTATTGATGAAACTAGCGCTTGAATCACTAGGAGATGCGCGGAACATGCTACTATAGTACTTACTTTCGGGTGTCTAAATTCCAGCTCCTTCGGCAGTCCCGGAACTGTTTTGGTGAATTTTCTCCAAACCCTGCCGGACAAAGAAAACAATTACTTGATATCAGGAAATGAACAAAGTTGCTGATATGGTGGATAATGATCGATTTAACTTACTTCTTAAGGATTTCAGTCATGTCCGCATACTCCTTGGGATCTTTTCGTTTAGAGTCCAAGACGGTTACTACTCCCTGCTTAAGCTTAATCTCTAGGAGAATATAGTGGTAACTACATGCATAACTCATCAATTACATTACTATAAACTTGACTAATATATAAGGGAAACCGAATACGCACAAGACAGTAACACTCACCTGAAGTTGTAAGGAAAGAGTATTATATCTTTGTTTTGATTTATTACGAACGATCGTAGCAAGCTGGCCTCGGTAGCTGCGGCATGAAGTTTAACCTGAGTTGCATCTATGAGATATGTGTTAATGAACCCAATATCACCGACTTGTCTTTTCTTCAATTCGGTGATCTTCAATCTGCATAATATAGTGAGGATGATTATAAATACATGCAATGAAAGAGCTAAGCTATATAGAGAAACTTAATGACAGAAGTAGTACTACTTACAGACAGTAGCAGGCAACCGTTGTTTTATCGAGGGCCAATTGATTGAAAAACTGATAGAACTCCTCAAATGGAACAAGCAACAGATCAATTCCAACGAGGTCATGCTCCGGTTTAACTCTCGCATACAAAGTACTCCCCCCCCCCCAGAGTCTCTGCAGATTTTCAAGTACCAATCATGCAATCTTCGCATCATCGTTGATAGAGATCTTTCATCTTTGACGAGAGGCTTCCCGTACTCGTATCTTTGTATCTGCACCTCCATGGGTTCATAATGTACTTCGTCGGGCAGGTAATCTGCAAGATTGCTATAGCCGGGCACCATCCTCGGATCATTATCGACGTTGTGGCTAGGCACCTTGAGCGGGGGGCACGATTGCTTCGCTTGTTTGCCGAGCTGGGCAATTTGTTTCCCAGCTCGTCGTTCTTTCAGCCTTTGATCACTGACAGTACTTCCCGACCGCTCCGCTTCGGCAAATTCCTTTCCAATAATGCGGTCATAGTTTCCTTTCGGCGGATCAGACTTCGGTGGTTTTGTCAGGGCAGCCAGAGTGCGCTTCACTTTCACCCGATCTACCTTCTCCTCCGGAGGTGGATGTTTCTTTGCTTTCACCCCTTCAAAGAAGTTCCTCACTTCTTCTCGCGCGATCTCGGCATTCTCCTCCAGGGTCCTCTCATATGGTAACTTCTCTGGAGTCTTCAGAGAAGGACCGAATCTATATGTCCTCCCGCCTCTGATTGTACTGCTAGACGCCGACCGAGCAGACGGAGCGGTTGTCTTCTTTACTTGCTTAAGCGGCGGAGGAGAAGGACTACGACGCGCCGGAGCAGCTGGAGCGGCGGCAGGTCTCTTCCGCCCTTGCTGACGAGGCGGAGAAGGAGGAGGCTGGCTGCTCGGGCGCGTCGGCGCAGGCGGAGAAGGAGGCGGAGTGCCGCCACGCGCCGGAGAAGGAGCCGGCCGAGGGCCCTAATCGTCACTCGCCGGAGGAGGAGGCGGTGGAGGCGGAGTGCCCTGACTCGCCGGAGGAGGAGGAGGAGGAGGAGGCGGTGGCGTCCAGTTCGGAAGGTTGATGAGCTCCTTTCGCCATAGGCATGGAGTCTTCAGAGCAGACCCCAGCCGAGTCTCCCCTTCACCAATAGGGTGGTCAAGCTGGAGGTCCTCAAATCCCTCTGTTATCTCATCCACCATCACCCTAGCATATCCTTCTGGAATCGGCCGGCAGTGAAAAGTTGCGCCGGGTTCAGTAGGATAAACAGAGCCAACAGCCGCCTTGACCTTCAAATTCATCCATTGCGTCATAAGGTGGCAGTTTTGAGACTCCGTTATAGCATCCACGGGATAGCTGGCAGGAGCCGTCAAGGCATGCTCCAGCTGAAGCAGCTCGGTGGAAGCCACGCTGCTTCTGCGCTGAGATGGCGGGGTAGCTTCGGGGGAGGCTTCGGCAGTACGTTTGCTGCGATTTGCTTCTCGTTCGTCTATCGCGTCTACCCTTGCTTGCAGCGCCTGTATTTGGGTCTGCTGCACTTTTTTCCTCCTCTCATGGGATTTGTAACCGCCTGCGTCCGGAAACCCAACCTTCCACGGAATGGAGCCTGGCGTGCCTCGTGTCCGTCCAGGGTGCTCAGGATTCCCGAGGGCCATTGTGAGCTCGTCGTTCTCTCTGTCTGGAAAGAACGTCCCTTCCCGCGCTGCTTCGATATACTGCTTAAGCTTACTGACTGGTATGTCCATTTTATCGTTCGTCCAAATGCACTTCCCTGTTACAGGGTCCAGTGTTCCGCCAGCCTCGAAGAACCAAGTCCGGCAACGGTCTGGCCAGTTAATTGTCTCTGGTTCGATCCCTTTATGAACCAGATCATTCTCAGTCTTGGACCACTTAGGCCGGGTTACGAGGTAGCCACCTAACCCCGTGCGATGGTGAAGCTTCTTCTTCGCAGCATTTTGCTTGTTTGTCGCCGACATATTCTTACTCTTTTCTGATGTCTTGCGGGCCACAAATGCGGGCCAGTGATCTCTGATCTTCTCATATCTGCCCTTGAATTCTGGTGTCTCATTATTTTCGACAAACTTACTCAGCTCTTTCTTCCACCTCCTGAATAGTTCTGCCATCCTCTTCAGAGCAAAAGACTTGATTAATTTCTCTTTAACTGGGTTCTCTGGATTATCCTCAGGCGGTAGGGTGAAATTTGACTTCAGCTCAGTCCAAAGATCATTTTTCTGCATATCATTGACATAAGACACCTCAGGGTCTTCTGTAGCCGGCTTAAACCATTGCTGGATGCTTATTGGGATCTTGTCCCTAACCAGAACCCCGCACTGAGCAACAAATGCGCTCTTTGTCCGGAGGGGTTCAATAGGTTGGCCGTCGGGCGCGATTGCTATGATCTCAAACTTTTCATCCGAGCTCAACTTTTTCTTTGGGCCTCATCTCTTTACCGAAGTTGTACTCAATTCGGAGGGCTAGAAAAAAGAACAAAGACTTAATTAATATGTGTACATACCAAAACAATGAATGCATCAATCAGCTAGTCAGCATAGGCTTAACTAATATATATACCTGGCCGGACTCGGTTCGGTCACCGGAGCCGTCATCACGGTCTCCTTCTTGCACCGGCATTGGGTCACCGGAGCCGTCCTCATGTTCTTCTTCTTTCACCGGCATTAGGTCACCGTAGCCAGCTTGTTCACCCTCTCCTTCCAGACCATCGGTTTCATTGAGAAGCAACGAGAGGGCATCACTTCCTTCTGCGATTATGTCCCTCAACAACGCTTCTTTTGTTGCTTCATCTAGGGCGGTGTCCATAGTTTCTACAAATATTTACAACATGGCAATTATTATTCAAACATGACAGATGGATATATTAGTGCCAAACATAGAACTAGCTACCTAATCATAGTAAGCTATCGGGAGGGGGTATATATCGACAACGACGACACTACATCTATGTCCCTCGACGACCCTCGTTCCCGATAAAAAAAAGAGGAAGAAGAAGAAAAATAAGAGGAGAAGAAAGAATAGAGGAGAAGAACCCTCGACCCCTAGACGACCCTCTTCTTCCTCTCATGTTCGAGAGGATCGCCGAGGGGTCGGGAGGTTGCCTAGTGTCAAAGGATTCAACAAAACCATGTCTTCATCATTAGGCGAAAGTAACATGTGCATGATGGTACGAAGCTCTTCAAAGTTGTTCTGGAACGGAGTCCCAGATAGGATAATTCGCTTTTTGGTACAAAGTTCAGCAAGAGCCTTTCGAATATCGCTATTTGGAAGGCCTTTGCTGAATTCGTACCAAAAAGCGGATTATTCTATCCGGGACTCCATTCCAGAATAACTTTGCAGAACTTCGTACCAACATGCCCTGGTTACTTCCGGCTAATGATGAAGGCATGGATTTCTTCAATACTTTGACACTAGGAAACCTCTCTCTACTTCCGGCTAATAAGAAGAAGAAGAAGAAGAAGAAGAAGAAGAAAAAAGAAGAAAAGAAAGAATAGAGGAGAAGACTTCCTCTTCTTCCTCTCCTCTTCTTATCCCTCTTCTTCCCCTTCTTCCTCGCCTCTCTCATGAATGTCCGACGTTCTCGACCCCCCCCCCACATGTCGAAGAAAAAAAAGAAGAAAAAAAAGAGGAGAAGAAGAAAGGAATAGTGGAGAAGAAGAGAAAATAGATATTCTATTTTCTCTTCTTCTCCACTATTCCTTTCTTCTTCTCCTCTTCTTTTTGTTCTTTTTTCTTCTTCTTATTTATTTCTCCTCGTCTTCCTCTCTCTACACTAACCTAAAATCGATATCTACTAATTAACAACCTAAATAAAAAAATGAATACATATATGAAAAAAAAACATCATATAAAAAAACATTTTTGACATATTTAGCATATTCTGATCCATAGTTCAAAATTTTCAAATTTCATTCAAATTCCTCCTGTTCCAAAAAATGCCCAAAGCCATCTAGTATTTCATCAAATACCTTCTATATGGACAAAAAAATTCCTCCTGTTCCAAAAAATTCAGAAAAGTGGACAGCGCGTTGCTGCTGCTCCACTTCTCCTCTCCTCTACTTCTCCTCGGGCGCTCGGGGCCGGCGGAGCAGGGGCGGAGCAAGGGCGCAGGGGCGAAGCCGGGGCGCTCGGGCGGTGGCGACCATGGAGCAGGGGTGGAGCAAGGGCGCTCGGGCGGCGCAAGAGTGGCACTAGGGCGCCGGCCGGACCAGAGGAGGACCGCGGAGTCGGCGGCGAGGATGGCGACGGGGCAGTGACGGCCGGCTCGGGGACGCGGTGACGGGGCGGTAGCCGGGGCGGCGGGCGTCGGGCAAGGGGCCGGCGCGGGCGACGGCGAGGGCGGGACGGGGCGGTGCGCGTCGGGTCAGGGACGAGGGCGACGGTGACGGGGGGGCCGGGGCGGCGCGCGTCGCGGGCGACGGCGACGATGGGCGCGGGCGACGGCGACGATGGGGGCGGGCGGCGTCGGGGCAGCCTGGCGGCGTCAGGGGCGGCAACTGCAAGATGAGAATGAAAAATTCCAAAGTGTGGCCTTATATAGCAGAGGCTTTAGTCTCGGTTCGTGGCAGCAACCGGGACTAAAGGTGGGCATTAGTCCCGGTTGCTCACGAACCGAGACCAATGGCCTCTTTTCGGCAGCCCAAAGGGCGGGAAGCGAAGCCCATTGGTCCCGGTTGGTGGCACCAACCGGGACTAAAGGGGGCAATGGTCACGGTTGGTGCCACGAACCGTGACCAATGCACCCTTTAGTCCCGGTTGGTGCCACCAACCGGGACCAATGCCCTTGTGCGCCCCGCGCCCAAAAGTTTTAGTCCCACATCGCTAGTTGACAGCGCCCAACACCAGTTTATAAGCTCTGCTGCCTCCTCCCTCTCGAACTCCTCTGAACTCAGGCCTATGGGCCTAATTTGACACTGCTTTGCCTGTGGGCCTAATGGCCCTTCTGCGGGCCTGAATCCTGGCCCATGTAGGCTTTCTAGTCGTATTCAGGCCGTGGAGGCCAGGTAGGTGGCATTTTTTTGGTTTTTTCTTTTTTATTTCTACATTTTTTGGTTTTTTATTTTTTATTTCTACTAAAACTAAATACTTACAGTTTTTTTAGTGAATTCTTTTGCTTTTAGGTCACAAAAATTATAAAACTTTCTGTTAGGTGCCATTAGTTTTAAATTTTAAATAGTTTAATTTGAATTTAAAAATTTGTGTGATCACTAAGTTTATGATAACCTTACTTATAAAAATAGAATTTATTTTTCTATTATTTTATTCTACTTAAAACTAAATACTTACAGTTTTTTAGTGATTTGTTTTTGCTTTTAGGTCACAAAAATTATAAACTTTCTGTTAGTGCCATTAGTTTTAAATTTTAAATAGTTTAAATTTTAATTTTTAAAAATTTGTGTGAATCACTAGTTTATGAATAACTCTACTATAAAATTAGAATTTTTTTCTTCTTTGCTATTTATTTTTTATTTTTACTTACAGTTAAATACTTATAGTTTGATTTTAGGTCACACAAATTATGTTCTTTTTGCTATTGAAGAATATTATAGTTTTATTTTAGTTGATCATCACATAATATTTTAATTGATTGTTTTTATTTTCATAAAAGTTTTGTAGTTCATTCTGTTTGCTATTAATTCATTCTTTGAGCTAAATGACTCTGAAATTGGAAAGCATTTCAAAATGAACTCTGAAAAGGTTGAAAGTTGGCATGATCTCATCATTTCACCCACATAGCATGTTCCAAAAAGTAGAGAGGGTTACGACAAAAACTTGATGCACTTCGTGTACAAAATGGACAATCACTTTCGAAGTATCAAAGTTTCGAACCATAAGACATGAAAGCATTTCAAATGAACTCTGAAAAAGTTGAAGTTGGGATGGTATCATAATTTCACCCCACATAGCATTTGCTTATTGCGGGAGAAAGTCTTCACTTTTTCTTCGCTTGTGTCATTTGCTTATTGCGCCGTAACCATGGATAATCTTCATTGTTTATCAGGATGCTTGGGTCAGCCTTGACATTGAAGGGAGGAATTTCATGAAACTTTTCATAATCTTCAGACATGTCTGTCTTGCCGTCCAATCCCAGGATGTCCCTTTTTCCTGAAAGAACTATGTGGCTCTTTGGCTCATCGTATGATGTATTCGCTTCCTTATCTTTTCTTTTTCTCGGTTTGGTAGACATATCCTTCACATAGATAACCTGTGCCACATCATTGGCTAGGACGAACGGTTCGTCAGTGTACCCAAGATTTTTCAGATTCACTGTTGTCACTCCGTACTGTGGGTCTACCTGTACCCCGCCGCCTAACAGATTGACCCATTTGCACTTAAACAAAGGGACCTTAAAATCAGGTCCGTAGTCAAGTTCCCATATGTCCACTATGTAACCATAATATGTGTCCTTTCCGCTCTCGATTGCTGCATCAAAGCGGACACCGCTGTTTTGGTTGGCGCTCTTTTGATCTTGGGCAATCGTGTAAAATGTATTCCCATTTATCTCGTATCCTTTGTAAGTCAATACAGTCAAAGATGGTCCCCTGGACAACAAGTACAACTCATCACAAACAGTGTTGTCACCTCTGAGACGTGTTTCCAACCAACTGCTGAAAGTCCTGATGTGTTCACATGTAATCCAGTCGTCGCACTGCTCCGGGTGTTTGGAGCGCAGACTGTTCTTGTGTTCATCGACATACGGGGTCACGAACAGCAACGCCTTAAGGTTAAATTCCTCCTGTCTGTGCTCATCCCACGTACGTACACCGTTTCCATTCCACAGCTGTAAAAGTTCTTCAACTAATGGCCTTAGGTACACATCAATTTCGTTGCCGGGTTGCTTAGGGCCTTGGATGAGAACTGGCATCATAATGAACTTCCGCTTCATGCACATCCAAGGAGGAAGGTTATACATACATAGAGTCATGGGCCAGGTGCTGTGATTGCTGCTCTGCTCCCCGAAAGGATTAATGCCATCCGCGCTTAAAGCAAACCATACATTCCTTGGGTCCTTTGCAAACTCATCCCAGTACTTTCTCTCGATTTTTCTCCACTGTGACCCGTCAGCGGGTGCTCTCAACTTCCCATCTTTCTTTCGGTTCTCACTGTGCCATCACATCAACTTGGCATGCTCTTCGTTTCTGAAAAGACGTTTCAACCGTGGTATTATAGGAGCATACCACATCACCTTCGCAGGAACCCTCTTCCTGAGGGGCTCGCCGTCAACATCACCAGGGTCATCTCGTCTGATCTTATACCGCAACGCACCGCATACCGGGCATGCGTTCAGATCCTTGTATGCACCGCGGTAGAGGATGCAGTCATTAGGGCATGCATGTATCTTCTCGACCTCCAATCCTAGAGGGCATACGACCTTCTTTGCTGCGTATGTACTGTCGGGCAATTCGTTATCCTTTGGAAGCTTCTTCTTCAATATTTTCAGTAGCTTCTCAAATCCTTTGTCAGCCACAGCATTCTCTGCCTTCCACTGCAGCAATTCCAGTACGGTACCGAGCTTTGTGTTGCCATCTTCGCAATTGGGGTATAACCCTTTTTTGTGATCCTCTAACATGCGATCGAACTTCAGCTTCTCCTTTTGACTAATGCATTGCGTCCTTGCATCGACAATGACCCGGCGGAGATCATCATCATCGGGCACATCGTCTGGTTCCTCTTGATCTTCAGCAGCTTCACCCGTGGCAGCATCATTGGGCACATCGTCTGGTTCCTCTTGTTCTTCACCAGCTCCCCCCGTTGCAGCATCACCGTATTCAGGGGGCACATAGTTGTCATCGTACTCTTCTTCTTCGCCGTCTTCCATCATAACCCCTATTTCTCCGTGCCTCTTCCAAACATTATAGTGTGGCATGAAACCCTTGTAAAGAAGGTGGGAGTGAATGTTATCCAGTGACTTTCTTCCACATGAAAAGGAAAGTATGCCTACAACAAAGTTTAGTCAAGTTCTTGGACACACAATTAGTTATGTACTATGAAGGATCATACAAATGTGAAATACCTTATCTGTAATGAAATACTCGTCATTAACTCTAGACACCATTTTATTTTGGTTTGTGAAATGCTCCATAAAATGGTGCTTAGAGTTCTTAACCTTTCCTTCAGCACGAAGAATAAGCCAGTGTGACACCCAAGATGATAAAATGTGACGGTCAGGACGAGGATTATGGATCTGCATATGGTTGCAATAACTATTGATGACCTGAAAATAACATAACAGCAATACTCCTCTTAGAAAAAATTAAATATGACATGTACAACTTCATATAATTGTTGTAGTACTTACACCGCCATGCAACCATTTTTTCGCAATGATGGCTTGAAGCATATCAGGTGTACATGTTTCCCCAGCAATTCCTATCATGTGCATGACAGTTTTCCTACTAAGCTTCGCCGAGTCTGATAGTGTCTTGATATAAACCTTCGCGGCCTCTATGTGATCCTCAGTAATGTAATCGGTATTAATCAGGACGTCTCTTATACCAAACAAACCTAAAATATAATCAAACAATGAGTAAATAAATTGTGCATGGAAGGAATGAAATATCTTCAAAACAAAGTACATAACACTTACTTTTCTTTGGACGTTTACGTCCACCGATCTGCTGGAAGGGTGAAAGAATATGCTTTGACTTTTTTCTCTTGCGTTTCCCTTCATTCTCCTCAGTGCCACTTTCTTTCGCATTCCCATCATTCTCCTTAGTGCCACTTTCTTTCGCATTCCCATCATTCTCCTTACTGCCATTTTCTTTCGCTTTTTAATAAGTGTGTTCAGACTATCCATACTAATCTCCTCAGATTTATCGGTGCTAGACCCGTCTGACACTGCATTTATATTCTTGGGGGTTGAAGTAACTGCTGGAAAGTCATTCGTGCGTACCGTTGCAAAAGATGGGTCGGTTGAATTACCACTCTCGTCAATAACGAAGGGGTCCCCTTCATCTCCTATACCGGGTGTGTTCAGATGCATACCTTTCTCACGTGCGGACTTCTTCCCGTTCCCATTGGTGAAGGATGCCTCCACCCCATTGTCCATATCGTCCTTTGCAGGAGTTGATTTTACATCTGGAAAATATTTTGACGGACCATACCTCCTCATCCAGTTCTCACTGTGCTCCACAAACTCAACATCACTAAACCCTCTATTTGTCTTGAAGACAAGACCTTTGTTCTCCAGCTCCTCCAGTACTATCTGCAATAACACATGGGAAGCAGTAAGTACATGCAAAGAATATGAATAATCTCATGTAATTTGAATAACACATCACTAATTACCTTAGCACATTTTTTAGGGACAAGGCGAATTTCTTTCTGCATGTCTTTGATGCTTTTCATAATTTGATCTAAGGTCGTGTCCTTGCTCGATGAAGCCTCGTCTCTATTATCCTTCCTTTTCCGCGAACGACATGTTCTATCAACTGGCTCAGATTCTTCCTCCAAAAATTTCCCCTCTTGAGCAATTATCATCTGTCTGTGCTTCTCACTTACTATGTCATCAACCTGTGCCATGTTAAATCATTTTAAATTACTCTCCATGAAAAACGTTCCATAACTCCATGCATGCAAATCATAAATACTTACCCTCCCATTCCCGCGGCCGTACGATGTGTCGTACGCATCACACTTCATAGCCTCGACTTCTGGCCAGTTAAGCATCAACGGATACTCATGCGCCAGTGGATCAAAAGTCTCGTCATCAAGTGGCCGCACTTTCTCCCAAAACAAGTACTGCATGAACATGAAATATATTAGCAATCTTAACAGTCCAGACTATAGTTCGAAATAACATATATAACATACAATTTACCTGTATGAGAGCAAGGTTTCCCACCGGCCATGTAAAATTTGTACGATCCGATAAAGTCTTCATGATGCCATCGACGCAAACACGTTCCAGTTAAATGATTTAATGCTCTCCACATCCTCCACTAGCTTGTAAAAAGCATTAGGAACTTCTACCGTGGAGTGTGGTGCAAGAACAGTGCCTAGAAGAACCAATATAATTCGACGCAGGAAATCATCATCATACAATCCACTAGTAGTGATGTCTTGTATAAGCTGGTCTATCATTATTTCATTCGTACTCGAATCTATGAAACGACTCGGCACCTTCACTTTCGCCTTTAGCCCCCCTTTACCTAAAGCTTTCATGGCATCTCTGCCCTTGTTCACTAGGCCAAAAATATCAAACACATCTTCAGCACGCAATGATATCACACCGTTTCTTGATGGCATAATGAACCTTTCTGTGTCCACTGCGTATGATTTAATCATAAACTTTAGCAGACACTTGCGCATGAGCACACTAGTGTTGGAAATATGCCCTAGAGGCAATAATAAAAGTATTATTATTATATTTCTGTGATCATGATAATTGTCTTTATTCATGCTATAACTGTATTATCCGGAAATCGTAATACACGTGTGAATACATAGACCATAATATGTCCCTAGTAAGCCTCTAGTTGACTAGCTCGTTGATCAACAGATAGTCATGATTTCCTGGCTATGGACATTGGATGTCATTGATAACGGGATCACATCATTAGGAGAATGATGTGATGGACAAGACCCAATCCTAAGCATAGCACAAAGATCGTGTAGTTCGTTTGCTAGAGCTTTTCCAATGTCAAGTATCTTTTCCTTTGACCATGAGATCGTGTAACTCCCGGATACCATAGGAGTGCTTTGGGTGTATCAAACGTCACAACGTAACTGGGTGACTATAAAGGTGCATTACAGGTATCTCCGAAAGTGTCTGTTGGGTTGACACGGATCGAGACTGGGATTTGTCACTCCGGATAACGGAGAGGTATCACTGGGCCCACTCGGTAATACATCATCATTATGAGCTCAAGGTGACCAAGTGGTTGATCACGGGATCATGCATTATGGTACGAGTAAAGTGACTTGCCGGTAACGAGATTGAACAAGGTATTGGGATACCGACGATCGAGTCTCGGGCAAGTAACATACCGATTGACAAAGGGAATTGTATACGGGGTTGATTAATCCTCGACATCGTGGTTCATCCGATGAGATCATCGTGGAGCATGTGGGAGCCATCATGGGTATCCAGATCCCGCTGTTGGTTATTGACCGAAGAGTCGTCTCGGTCATGTCTGCTTGTCTCCCGAACCCGTAGGGTCTACACACTTAAGGTTCGGTGACGCTAGGGTTATGAAGATATGTATATGCAGAAAACCGAATGTTGTTCGGAGTCCCGGATGAGATCCCGGACGTCACGAGGAGTTCCGGAATGGTCCGGAGGTAAAGAATTATATATAGGAAGTGCTGTTTCGGCCATCGGGACAAGTTCCGGGGTTATCGGTATTGTACCGGGACCACCGGAGGGGTCCCGTGGGCCCACCGGGTGGGGCCACCTGTCCCGGGGGGCCACATGGGCTGTAGGGGGTGCTCCTTGGCCTTCATGGGCCAAGGGCACCAGCCCTACTAGGCCCATGCGCCTAGGGTTTCCACCACGGAGGAGTCCAAGTGGTGGAAGGCACCCCGAGGTGCCTTGGGGGGGAGGGAAACCCTCCCCTGGCCGCCGCACCTAGGAGATCAGATCTCCTAGGCTGCGCACCCCCCCCCCCTTGGCCCTCCTATATATAGTTGAGGAGAGGGAGGACTTCATAGCTCAGCCTTCGGTGCTTCCTCTCTCCCCGTTACGTCTCTCTCTCGTAGTATAGGCGAATCCCTGCTACTGTGACGCCCTGCATCCACCACCACGCCGTCGTGCTGCTGGATCTTCATCAACCTCTCTTCCCCCCTTGCTGGATCAAGAAAGGAGGAGACGTCATCCGTTCTGTACGTGTGTTGAACGCGGAGGCACCGTCCGTTCGGTGCTAAGATCATCGGTGATTGGAATCACGTCGTGTTCGACTACATCATCCCCGTTCTTTGAACGCTTCCGCTCGCGATCTACAAGGTACGTAGATGCATCTAATCACTCGTTGCTAGATGAACTCCTAGATGGATCTTGGTGAAACCGTAGGAAAATTTTGTTTTCTGCAACGTTCTCCAACAACTAGGAATCATCAACATTTGTCCTAGTCTAGTGCTTGCAAATCGTTTTTTTTTTTGCCTAGAGGTCAGTTTGTTGACGAGGAGACACCACTTCTCAACAGAACAGAAAATCTGTCCGTAGTCCTCCATCACTATGGATAGGAGCAAATAACATATTAGCTACTTTTCATGTGTACATGATGAACATGATGATTGCATCGTTGAAAAAACATAAAAATTACCTCCCACCAGTACGGCCGTCGGTGGCCGTGGCGCGGGGGGGTGCTGGTGGTGATGACGATGCCGGCTGCGTGCTGTGGAACCGCGGCCGCCTACGTCAGAATCTTCGGCTGACATGATGTACACGGACGACCACGTTGGATGGCGTGCTGTCGATCGGTGGACGGCGGATTTAATGTTCTCCAACGGCGGCGGATGGACGGCGGATGAGGTGTTCTCCACCGGCGGCGGACATATGGCGGAGCGGCGTCACGGGGCCAGAAGGGGTGGATGGACGGCGGCGTGCTGAAGAGGATAGGGTGAGGGTGTGAGGGGATCGGGGGCAGATGGCGGCGTGGGTTAGGGCTTGGGGCAGGGCGTCGTGGGTGACGAGGGCACATGGCGGTGGGCGTGCCAGGTGCTAATCACGATAGATTCGGTCAGGCCCGCGTCGCTTCTGTCTCCACTGCTGTACGCAATGATTGGGCCGGGCCCCAGACGACACGTGTTGATTAGCGTCCGCATGCAGTAGTCCATGCATGGTCATATCTTATGATATTTTTTTAACTTCAAACGGAAAACAAATTATTTTTAAATATGGTTCCCAACTACTGTTTTTTTCTACTCCGTCAAACGTCATGACACTTTTTCCAAACGTTGCCATCACCATCCACAGCACACGCCAATTCTCGTATTTTTCCAGCGCTCGGCGCATTTGCTAGGGTTTTCCAGGTCGAAAATCGCAAAAACACTGCCCGGACGTGAAGCAACGTCCGTTTTGTGTCCGTTTTCGTTCCAACCTTGCGTGGGGGGCTACGTTGGCCGTGCCCACATGTACGGACACTTTGGTGCAATTGCATGCATGCGATCACGTAGCCCCAGTGCAACCAGCTACTTCTCGGTCTGCCGGGGAGGGGGTTCCCAACTACGGTTTTTTTTCTACTCCGTCAAACATCACGACACTTTTTCCACACATTGCCATCACCATCCACATCACACACGCCAATTCTCGTATTTTTCCGGTGCTCGGCGTATTTTCTAGGGTTTTCCAGGTCGAAAATCGCAAAAACACTGTCCGGACGTGACGCAACGTCCGTTTTGTGTCCGTTTTCGTTCCAACCTTGCGTGGGGGCCTACGTTGGCTGTGCCCACATGTACACACACTTTGGTGCAATTGCATGCATGCGATCACGTAGCCCCAGTGCAACCAGCTACTTCTCGGTCTACCGGGGAGGGGGTTCCCAACTACGGTTTTTTTCTACTCCGTCAAACGTCACGACACTTTTTCCACACGTTGCCATCACCATCCACATCACACATGCCAATTCTCGTATTTTTCCGGCGCTCGGCGCATTTTCTAAGGTTTTCCAGGTCGAAAATCGCAAAAACACTGCCCGGACGTGACGCAACGTCCGTTTTGTGTCCGTTTTCGTTCCAACCTTGCGTGGGGGCCTACGTTGGCCGTGCCCACATGTACGGACACTTTGGTGCAATGCATGCATGCGATCACGTAGCCCCAGTGCAACCAGCTACTTCTGGTCTGCCGGGGAGGGGGTTCCCAACTACGGTTTTTTTCTACTCCGTCAAACGTCACGACACTTTTTCCATACGTTGCCATCACCATCCACATCACACACGCCAATTCTCGTATTTTTCCGGCGCTCGGCGCATTTTCTAGGGTTTTCCAGGTCGAAAATCGCAAAAACACTGCCCGGACGTGACGCAACGTCCGTTTTGTGTCCGTTTTCATTCCAACCTTGCGTGCGGGCCTATGTTGGCCGTGCCCACATGTACGCACACTTTGGTGCAATTGCATGCATGCGATCACGTAGCCCCAGTGCAACCAGCTACTTCTCGGTCTGTCGGGGAGGGGGTTCCCAACTACGGTTTTTTTCTACTCCGTCAAATGTCACGACACTTTTTCCACACGTTGCCATCACCATCCACATCACACACGCCAATTCTCGTATTTTTCCGGCGCTCGGCGCATTTTCTAGGGTTTTCCAGGTTGAAAATCACAAAAACACTGCCCGGACGTGACGCAACGTCCGTTTTCGTTCCAACCTTGCGTGAGGGCCTACGTTGGCCGTGCCCACATGTACGCACACTTTGGTGCAATTGCATGCATGCGATCACGTAGCCCCAGTGCAACCAGCTACTTCTCGGTCTGCCGGGGAGGGGGTTCCCAACTACGGTTTTTTTTCTACTCCGTCAAACGTCACGACACTTTTTCCACACGTTGCCATCACCATCCACAGCACACACGCCAATTCTCGCAATTTTTTAACCCTCGACGCATTTTCTAGGGTTTCCTAGGCTAAAGTACCCTACACCGATGTCCGGAGACACACTGAGCTACGTGTGTTTCCTGTCTGATTTCGTTCATATCGTGCGTGTAGGACTACATTCGGGATGCACACACACTCGCAAAATTTTGTTCTGTTACATGCATGCAATCACGTACTTTAGCGTCCTTACTATTTTATTATGTTTTACCATATTTTCGTGTACACATTCATCATCAAATCAAAACTCTCGAATGAAAAGGACAAAAGAAATTTCACTTAAATTTCATTCAACATAGATAAAATATTTTACATAGTCGAGCGAACTCGATGATTACAAGTTCATACATAAAGTCTACTACTTAGGCTTACAACGACATAACCAAATTAAATAAAAAACATAGTAAAAAAACTACTCGTTGTCGTTATCAACAAGGTCAATCACGGTCGGGCCGTCGCCGCCGTCATCGTCGCTGCTGGACCGGTTGGCGAGGTCGTCCCAGTCCACCGGATCGTCGTCGGAATCCTCCTCCTTCGCCGGCGCCTTCTGCCACTCCGCCGGCGCTGCTCCCACTCCTGCTGCCACTCCGGCGGCACCTGCTGCCACTCCGGCGCCGCCATCGCCGCCTGCTGCGCCGCCTCGGCCGCCTGGATTGCGGCCGCAATCTCGGCGGCCTCCATCGCCTCCGCTGCCGCCGCTGCAGCCTCTGACGCCCGTACGGCCACGTGGTACCCCGACGTGTCATCCGGGTCGCCGTCCTCGCGGAGGATGACCTGCTCCGGCGGGAAGTCTATCCCCGGCGGCTAGGGAGGGGCGGCCGGCGCGGGGGCCGGTGCCGGGTGCACACCGTAGCCGCCGCCACGTCTGTGGCAATCGTGCGGTGGAGGCGGTGCGCGAAGACGGGCACTGCGGCCCATCAGGTCGGGGGTCTCGCCGGCCGCCGCAAGGCAGGAGGCGGCCATGACCTCCCAATAGTCCTTCCCGCACCAAAACCGCTTCCGGCCTTCGATATTGTGCCGGCCGCCACTGTGGTTGCGGAGCTCCTCTCCGTCGCGCTAGGAACTGGCGTCGCGTAGCCGTCCGCGTCGATCTTCCAGTTGCATGGAAGACAGCAGCCCGGCGGCACAAGGAGGCAGTAGCGGTGGAGCTCCAGCGTGTCCGGCACACCGATGCTCGTCGGCCATGCGCCGGGGACATCATCGTCGGCGCCGCCGCCGGTGCTGCTGCTGCCACGGAAGAACGACATCAAGTGCGGGCAGGCGGCGACGGGCGTCGGTGGGACGGGTGTGGGCGGGGGCGGGGGAGGAGGTGGGCAGGCGACAGCTGTTGGGGAACGTAGTAATTTCAAAAAATTTCCTACGCACACACAAGATCATGGTGATGCATAGCAACGAGGGGAGAGTGTGATCTACGTACCCTAGTAGATCGACTTTGGTTGATGTAGTCGTATGTCTTCACGGCCCGACCGATCAAGCACCGAAACTACGGCACCTCCAAGTTTTAGCACACGTTCAGCTCGATGACGATACACGGACTCCGATCCAGCAAAGTGTCGGGGAAGAGTTCCATCAGCACGACGGCGTGGTGACGATCTTGATGTACTACTGTCGCAGGGCTTCGCCTAAGCACCGCTATAATATTATCGAGTACTATGGTGGCAGGGGGCGCCGCACACGGCTAAGAATAAGATCACGTGGATCAACTTGTGTGTCTCTGGGGTTCCCCTGCCTCCGTATATAAAGGATCAAGGGGGGGTTGCGGCCGGCCAAGGGAAGGCGTGCCAGGAGGAGTCCTACTCCCTCTGGGAGTAGGATTCCCCCCCCCCCCAATCCTAGTTGGAATAGGATTCGCGGAGGGGGGAAAAGAGAGAGGGGGCCGGCCACCTCTCCTTGTCCTAATAGGACTAGGGGAGGGGGGAGGCGCGCGGCCCATCATGGGCTGCCCCTTCTCTTTTCCACTAAAGCCCACTAAGGCCCATATAGCTCCCGGGGGGTTCCGCTAACCTCCCGGTACTCCGGTAAAATCCCGATTTCACCCGGAACACTTCCGATATCCAAACATAGGCTTCCAATATATCAATCTTTATGTCTCGACCATTTCGAGACTCCTCGTCATGTCCGTGATCACATCCGGGACTCTGAACAACCTTCGGTACATCAAAATGTATAAACTCATAATATAACTGTCATCGAAACCTTAAGCGTGCGGACCCTACGGGTTCGAGAATAATGTAGACATGACCGAGACACGTCTCCGGTCAATAACCAATAGCGGGACCTGGATGCCCATATTGGCTCCTACATATTCTTCGAAGATCTTTATCGGTCAGACCGCATAACAACATACGTTGTTCCCTTTGTCATCGGTATGTTACTTGCCCGAGATTCGATCGTCGGTATCCAATACTTAGTTCAATCTCGTTACCGGCAAGTCTCTTTACTCGTTCCGTAATACATCATCTCGCAACTAACTCATTAGTTGCAATGCTTGCAAGGCTTATGTGATGTGCATTACCGAGAGGGCCCAGAGATACCTCTCCAACAATCGAAGTGACAAATCATAATCTCGAAATACGCCAACCCAACATCTACCTTTGGAGACACCTGTAGAGCACCTTTATAATCACCCAGTTACGTTGTGACGTTTGGTAGCACACAAAGTGTTCCTCCGGAAAACGGGAGTTGCATAATCTCATAGTCATAGGAACATGTATAAGTTATGAAGAAAGCAATAGCAACATACTAAACGATCGGGTGCTAAGCTAATGGAATAGGTCATGTCAATCAGATCATTCAACTAATGATGTGACCTCGTTAATCAAATAACAACTCTTTGTTCATGGTTAGGAAACATAACCATCTTTGATTAACGAGCTAGTCAAGTAGAGGCATACTAGTGACACTCTGTTTGTTTATATATTCACACATGTATTATGTTTCCGGTTAATACAATTCTAGCATGAATAATAAACATTTATCATGATATATGAGGAAATAAATAATAACTTTATTATTGCCTCTAGGGCATATTTCCTTCAGTCTCCCACTTGCACTAGAGTCAATAATCTAGATTACATAGTAATAGATTCTAACACCCATGGAGCCTTGGTGCTGATCATGTTTTGCTCGTGGAAGAGGCTTAGTCAACGGGTCTGCTACATTCAGATCCGTATGTATCTTGCAAATCTCTATGTCTCCCACCTGGACTAGATCCCGGATGGAATTGAAGCGTCTCTTGATGTGCTTGGTTCTTTGGTGAAATCTGGATTCCTTTGCCAAGGCAATTGCACCAGTATTGTCACAAAAGATTTTCATTGGACCCGATGCACTAGGTATGACACCTAGATCGGATATGAACTCCTTCATCCAGACTCCTTCGTTTGCTGCTTCCGAAGCAGCTATGTACTCCGCTTCACATGTAGATCCCGCCATGACGCTTTCTTTAGAACTGCACCAACTGACAGCTCCACCGTTTAATGTAAACACGTATCCGGTTTGCGATTTAGAATCGTCTGGATCAGTGTCAAAGCTTGCATCAACGTAACCATTTACAATGAGCTCTTTGTCACCTCCATATACGAGAAATATATCCTTAGTCCTTTTCAGGTACTTCAGGATGTTCTTGACCGCTGTCCAGTGATCCACTCCTGGATTACTTTGGTACCTCCCTGCTAAACTTATAGCAAGGCACACATCAGGTCTGGTACACAGCATTGCATACATGATAGAGCCTATGGCTGAAGCATAGGGAATATCTTTCATTTTCTCTCTATCTTTTGCAGTGGTCGGGCATTGAGTTTGACTCAACTTCACACCTTGTAATACAGGCAAGAACCCTTTCTTTGCTTGATCCATTTTGAACTTCTTCAAAATCTTGTCAAGGTATGTCCTTTGTGAAAGTCCAATTAAGCGTCTTGATCTATCTCTATAGATCTTTATGCCTAATATGTAAGCAGCTTCACCGAGGTCTTTCATTGAAAAACTCTTATTCAAATATCCCTTTATGCTATCCAGAAATTCTATATCATTTCCAATCAGTAATATGTCATCCACATATAATATCAGAAATGCTACAGAGCTCCCACTCACTTTCTTGTAAATACAGGCTTCTCCGAAAGTCTATATAAAACCAAATGCTTTGATCACACTATCAAAGCGTTTATTCCAACTCCGAGAGGCTTGCACCAGTCCATAAATGGATCGCTGGAGCTTGCACACTTTGTTAGCTCCCTTTGGATCGACAAAACCTTCCGGTTGCATCATATACAACTCTTCTTCCAAAAATCCATTCAGGAATGCAGTTTTGACATCCATCTGCCAAATTTGATAATCATAAACCGCGGCAATTGCTAACATGATTCGGACAGACTTAAGCATCGCTACGGGTGAGAAGGTCTCATCGTAGTCAGCCCCTTGAACTTGTCGAAAACCTTTTGCGACAAGTCGAGCTTTGTAGACAGTAATATTACCGTCAGTGTCAGTCTTCTTCTTGAAGATCCATTTATTCTCAATTGCTTGCCGATCATCGGGCAAGTCAACCAAAGTCCATACTTTGTTCTCATACATGGATCCCATCTCAGATTTCATGGCTTCAAGCCATTTTGCGGAATCTGGGCTCACCATCGCTTCTTCATAGTTCGTAGGTTCATCATGATCTAGCAGCATGATTTCCAGAACAGGATTACCGTACCACTCTGGCGCAGTTCTCACTCTGGTTGATCTACGAGGTTCAGTAGTATCTTGTCCTGAAGTTTCATGATCATTATCATTAGCTTCCTCACTAATTGGTGTAGGTGTCGCAGAAACAGTTTTCTGTGATGTACTACTTTCCAATAAGGGAGCAGGTACAGTTACCTCATCAAGTTCTACTTTCCTCCCACTCACATCTTTCGAGAGAAACTCCTTCTCCAGAAAGTTTCCGAATTTAGCAACAAAAGTCTTGCCTTCGGATCTGTGATAGAAGGTGTATCCAATAGTTTCCTTTGGATATCCTATGAAGACACATTTCTCTGATTTGGGTTCGAGCTTATCAGGTTGAAGCTTTTTCACATAAGCATCGCAACCCCAAAATTTCAGAAACGACAACTTTGGTTTCTTGCCAAACCATAGTTCATAAGGCGTTGTCTCAACGGATTTCGATGGTGCCCTATTCAACGTGAATGCGGCCGTCTCTAAAGCATAACCCCAAAACGATAGCGGTAAATCAGTAAGAGACATCATAGATCGCACCATATCTAGTAAAGTACGATTACAATGTTCGGACACACCATTACGTTGTGGTGTTCCAGGTGGCGTGAGTTGCGAAACTATTCCGCATTGTTTCAAATGTACACCAAACTCGTAACTCAAATATTCTCCTCCACGATCAGATCGTAGAAACTTTATTTTCTTGTTACGATGATTTTCAACTTCACTCTGAAATTCTTTGAACTTTTCAAATGTTTCAGACTTATGTTTCATTAAGTAGATATACCCATATCTGCTTAAGTCATCTGTGAAGGTGAGAAAATAACGATATCCGCCACGAGCCTCAGTATTCATCGGACCACATACATCTGTATGTATGATTTCCAACAAATCTGTTGCTCTCTCCATAGTACCGGAGAACGGTGTTTTAGTCATCTTTCCCATGAGGCACGGTTCGCAAGTACCAAGTGATTCATAATCAAGTGGTTCCAAAAGTCCATCAGTATGGAGTTTCTTCATGCGCTTTACACCGATATGACCTAAACGGCAGTGCCACAAATAAGTTGCACCATCATTATCAACTCTGCATCTTTTGGCTTCAACATTATGAATATGTGTATCACTACTATCGAGATTCAATAAGAATAGACCACTCTTCAAGGGTGCATGACCATAAAAGATATTACTCATATAAATAGAACAACCATTATTCTCTAATTTAAATGAATAACCGTCTCGCATTAAACAAGATCCAGATATAATGTTCATGCTCAACGCTGGCACCAAATAACAATTATTTAGGTCTAATACTAATCCCGAAGGTAGATGTAGAGGTAGCGTGCCGACCGCGATCACATCGACTTTGGAACCGTTTCCCACGCGCATCGTCACCTCGTCCTTAGCCAATCTTCGCTTAATCCGTAGTCCCTGTTTCGAGTTGCAAATATTAGCAACAGAACCAGTATCAAATACCCAGGTGCTACTGCGAGCATTAGTAAGGTACACATCAATAACATGTATATCACATATACCTTTGTTCACCTTGCCATCCTTCTTATCCGCCAAATACTTGGGGCAGTTCCGCTTCCAGTGAACAGTCTGCTTGCAGTAGAAGCACTCAGTTTCAGGCTTAGGTCCAGACTTGGGTTTCTTCTCTTGAGCAGCAACTTGCTTGCCGTTCTTCTTAAAGTTCCCCTTCTTCTTCCCTTTGCCCTTTTTTCTTGAAACTAGTGGTCTTGTTGACCATCAACACTTGATGCTCCTTTTTGATTTCTACCTCCGCAGCTTTCAGCATTGCAAAGAGCTCGGGAATAGTCTTATTCATCCCTTGCATATTATAGTTCATCACGAAGCTCTTGTAGCTTGGTGACAGTGATTGGAGAATTTTGTCAATGATGCAATCATCTGGAAGATTAACTCCCATCTGAATCAAGTGATTATTATACCCAGACATTTTGAGTATATGCTCACTGACAGAACTGTTCTCCTCCATCTTGCAGCTATAGAACTTATTGGAGACTTCATATCTCTCAATCCGGGCATTTGCTTGAAATATTAACTTCAACTCCTGGAACATCTCATATGCTCCATGATGTTCAAAACGTCGTTGAAGTCCCGATTCTAAGCCGTAAAGCATGGCACACTGAACTATCGAGTAGTCATCAGCTTTGCTCTGCCAGACGTTCATAACATCTGGTGTTGCTCTAGCAGCAGGCCTGGCACCCAGCGGTGCTTTCAGGACGTAATTCTTCTGTGCAGCAATGAGGATAATCCTCAAGTTACGGACCCAGTCCGTGTAATTGCTACCATCATCTTTCAACTTTGCTTTCTCAAGGAACGCATTAAAATTCAACGGAACAACAGCACTGGCCATCTATCTACAATCAAACATACATAAGCAAGATACTATTAGGTACTAAGTTCATGATAAATTTAAGTTCAATTAATCAAATTACTTAAAGAACTCCCACTTAGATAGACATCCCTCTAATCCTCTAAGTGATCACGTGATCCAAATCAACTAAATCATGTCCGATCATCACGTGAGATGGAGTAGTCTCATTGGTGAACATCGCTATGTTGATCATATCTACTATATGATTCACGCTCGACCTTTCGGTCTCCGTGTTCCGAGGCCATATCTGTATATGCTTGGCTCGTCAAGTATAACCTGAGTATTCCGCGTGTGCAACTGTTTTGCACCCGTTGTATTTGAACGTAGAGCCTATCACACCCGATCATCACGTGGTGTCTCAGCACGAAGAACTTTCGCAACGGTGCATACTCAGGGAGAACACTTCTTGATAATTTTAGTGAGAGATCATCTTATAATGCTACCGTCAATCAAAGCAAGATAAGATGCATAAAAGATAAACATCACATGCAATCAATATAAGTGATATGATATGGCCATCATGATCGTGTGCCTGTGATCTCCATCTCTGAAGCACCGTCATGATCACCATCGTCACCGGCACGACACCTTGATCTCCATGGTAGCATCGTTGTTGTCTCGCCAATCTTATGCTTCCACGACTATCGCTACCGCTTAGTGATAAAGTAAAGCATTACAGCGCGATTGCATTGCATACAATAAAGCGACAACCATATGGCTCCTGCCAGTTGCCGATAACTTGGTTACAAAACATGATCATCTCATACAATAAAATTCAGCATCATGTCTTGACCATATCACATCACAACATGCCCTGCAAAAATAAGTTAGATGTCCTCTACTTTGTTGTTGCAAGTTTTACGTGGCTGCTACGGGCTTAAGCAAGAACCAATCTTACCTACGCATCAAAACCACAATGATAGTTTGTCAAGTTGGTGCTGTTTTAACCTTCGCAAGGACCGGGCGTAGCCACACTCAGTTCAACTAAAGTTGGAGAAACTGTCACCCGCAAGCCACCTATGTGCAAAGCACGTCGGGAGAACCGGTCTCGCGTAAGCATACGCGTAAAGTCGGTCCGGGCCGCTTCGTCCAACAATACCGCCAAACCAAAGTATGACATGCTGGTAAGCAGTATGACTTATATCGCCCACAACTCACTTGTGTTCTACTCGTGCATATAACATCAACACATAAAACCTAGGCTCGGATGCCACTGTTGGGGAACGTAGTAATTTCAAAAAAATTCCTACGCACAAACAAGATCATGGTGATGCATAGCAACGAGGGGAGAGTGTGATCTACGTACCCTAGTAGATCGACAACGGAAGCGTTTGGTTGATGTAGTCGTACGTCTTCACGGCCCGACCGATCAAGCACCGAAACTACGGCACCTCCGAGTTTTAGCACACGTTCAGCTCGATGATGATCCCCGGACTCCGATCCAGCAAAGTGTCGGGGAAGAGTTTCGTCAGCAGGACGGCGTGGTGACGATCTTGATGTACTACTATCGCAGGGCTTCGCCTAAGCACCGCTACAATATTATCGAGTACTATGGTGGCAGGGGGTGCCACACACGGCTAAGAATAAGATCACGTGGATCAACTTGTGTGTCTCTGGGGTTCCCCTGCCTCCGTATATAAAGGATCAAGGGGGGGGTGCGGCCGGCCAAGGGAAGGCGAACCAGGAGGAGTCCTACTCCCTCTGGGAGTAGGATTCCCCCCCCCCCCAATCCTAGTTGGAATAGGATTCGCGGAGGGGGGAAAAGAGAGAGGGGGGGCGGCCACCTCTCCTTGTCCTAATAGGACTAGGGGAGGGGGGAGGCACGCGGCCCATCATGGGCTGCCCCTTCTCTTTTCCACTAAAGCCCACTAAGGCCCATATAGCTCCCGGGGGGTTCCGGTAACCTCCCGGTACTCCGGTAAAATCCCGATTTCACCCGGAACACTTCCGATATCCAAACATAGGCTTCCAATATATCAATCTTTATGTCTCGACCATTTCGAGACTCCTCGTCATGTCCGTGATCACATCCGGGACTCCGAACAACCTTCGGTACATCAAAACGTATAAACTCATAATATAACTGTCATCGAAACCTTAAGCGTGCGGACCCTACGGGTTCGAGAATAATGTAGACATGACCGAGACACGTCTCCGGTCAATAACCAATAGCGGGACCTGGATGCCCATATTGGCTCCTACATATTCTTCGAAGATCTTTATCGGTCAGACCGCATAACAACATACGTTGTTCCCTTTGTCATCGGTATGTTACTTGCCCGAGATTCGATCGTCGGTATCCAATACTTAGTTCAATCTCGTTACCGGCAAGTCTCTTTACTCGTTCCGTAATACATCATCTCGCAACTAACTCATTAGTTGCAATGCTTGCAAGGCTTATGTGATGTGCATTACCGAGAGGGCCCAGAGATACCTCTCCAACAATCGAAGTGACAAATCATAATCTCGAAATACGCCAACCCAACATCTACCTTTGGAGACACCTGTAGAGCACCTTTATAATCACCCAGTTACGTTGTGACGTTTGGTAGCACACAAAGTGTTCCTCCGAAAAACAGGAGTTGCATAATCTCATAGTCATAGGAACATGTATAAGTTATGAAGAAAGCAATAGCAACATACTAAACGATCGGGTGCTAAGCTAATGGAATAGGTCATGTCAATCAGATCATTCAACTAATGATGTGACCTCGTTAATCAAATAACAACTCTTTGTTCATGGTTAGGAAACATAACCATCTTTGATTAACGAGCTAGTCAAGTAGAGGCATACTAGTGACACTCTGTTTGTTTATATATTCACACATGTATTATGTTTCCGGTTAATACAATTCTAGCATGAATAATAAACATTTATCATGATATATGAGGAAATAAATAATAACTTTATTATTGCCTCTAGGGCATATTTCCTTCAACAACACGGTGG
Source organism: Triticum urartu (assembly GCF_003073215.2). Taxonomy (NCBI): domain Eukaryota; kingdom Viridiplantae; phylum Streptophyta; class Magnoliopsida; order Poales; family Poaceae; genus Triticum; species Triticum urartu. The sequence goes on along the minus strand of NC_053023.1, from coordinate 736,766,184 downwards.
GATGGGCGTGGGCGGGGCGGGGCGGGGGAGGAGGCGGGCGGGCGGCAGCGCGGCTATTAACGACGGCGCGTTAATTACCGCGCAGCAGGCGAGGCGACGCTTTGACCGTCGGGCGCCGCGAACGGCGCGTCCGGAGGGGGCAGGCCAGGCGGCGGGTCGGTCGGGTGGCAGCCCAGGCGATAGCGGCAGCGGTGGCGCGGCAGGCGAGGAGCCGACAGCGATGGCAGGCGGCAGCGGTGGCGTCCGGTAGGCGGCAGCGGAGGCGCGGCATGCGAGGAGACGACAGCGGCGGCAGCGGTGGCGTCCGGCAGGCGGCACACGCGTGCAACCGCCTACGTGCATGCGTGCCTCGGGCGCCGTGCTTGGCGGACGGGTGCGGGCTGGCGTGCGGTCGGGGGACGTGGGCGGGTGTTGCCGCGACGGGTGCGGCGCGACGCGTTGACTGCGGGGACTGCCGCTGTGATCGCGGGCGAGCACGTCTGCATGCCTGCCACGTCACCAGGCGCGTGCGGCCGGCCGGTTTAATTTTTTTCCCTCCTGGGCGGGCGGGCTGTATTCATATACGTATTGCTTCGCCTGTTTTTTTTTTGCGGGCGGTCGGGCCGATGGGGGAAGCTTTTTCAAAATATGTCCATCCCGCCCTCTGTTATGAAGGGGTATTGGGCAATCTCGGCCGTCCTTGTGTTTACAGGGGGTCTATCGAAGCGGAAGTGTTAGTTTTTTTATATTACGCATCTGATAGCTCAGCTGGTACTATTTTCGGTGCATTGTTCAATTTTTGGTGGTGCCCTTTTGTGATCGCCTTAATGCTATAAAAATATGCATGAAATCTTGACAAGTCCCTGTCTTTTTACCTCCACACTTTTCCTGCTCAAGTATTAAGTAGCAGATGGCTGATATGTTGTCTCACCTACATCATTGTTTCTTGCAGGAACCATCTTTTGTCATCAACTACAATATTCATTGGATTTCTCGATTGTGAGGTGTCATCTTCTCTAAGTATACTCTACAGGCACATACTGATTGGTTCCAATCTCAGCATGCCATCTATCTGAATTTTCTATGGTTTGCACAGTGCCAAGTTTCAAAAGGTGGAAATTTGTACATAGCCTTTCAGGGCATTTATATTTCAGAATCCCTGTTTTTAGGTGTTTGTATACATTTGTATTTATGTAGAACATATGAGATTATTCTGCCATATCACAACATTTAGTAAAAAATTGATCGAAAAATTCACACTTTCTATCTTTATAATTATACTTCCAGTACTGTGTTGTTCGCCGATTTTAGTCTTAAGATCATATACTATGCAAACAAAGTTATTCAGTTTATGTATTATTATGTGCAAGGACTAAGAATTCTCGCAGCAACGCGCGGGTAATCAACTACTTCCTCTATAAATTAATATAAGAGCGTTTAGATCATTAAAATAGTGTTCTAAATGCTCTTATATTAGTTTACGGAGGGAGTAGTTTATATCACTCCCAACCCCTGTTGTTTCCCCAAAAGTCGCCGCCTTGCCGTGGTTGCATCAGCAGGCAGCAAGAAAGGCAGCCATGTTCACTGTGTCGTGCCGTGGCCCTGTACGCGTCATGTTGATTGCCAGCGGCATCTTCGTCTTTGTTTAGCTGAAATCTTCGCTGCTACTAACACATGTTGTTTTCTGGTGTTAGTGTAATTATTGTCTTAATACTGGCTGTTACCAAGAAACTTCCCTGTGGAAAGAAAATAAATTGGAAATTATATACATAAATAGAAAGTGTTGGATGGAAACAGATAGTTGCCAATAATGGTCTTCTTTCTAGATGAGTTGAGGCACTTATTCTTTGATAAATATCCGGCACCAACGGATGAGCAAATTGAACAAAATTTGTATACCCCCTTTTGTTTTGCGGACAAAAAAAATTCTGTCACTCACAGCCACAGAGACAAACTACAAACACACAAAACAGAATAAATCAAATGTGTTTCTTGAAAAAAAATCAAATGTATTTTTGGAGAACAAAAAGGATAGCTGGATTACCCCTTATCAGTACAAAAAGAATCCTCCTATTTAGGTTCCACACGTGGGAGCACAACGGTGAGAGGTAAAAAGACGTAGAACCACAAGTCGAACTCCAAACAAGACAGCGGTTACCTTTATTCCACTGTTTTTTATAAACAAAATGCAATGTGTTCAAAATTTATCTTGCAAACTCTGCCACTTTGTTTTATTATTAGTTATCTACTCCCTCTGTTTCTAAATATAAGACATTTTTAGAGATTCTAATACGAACTACATACGGAGCAAAATGAGTTAATTTACACTCTAAAATATATCTATATGCATCCATATGTAGTCGTATTGAAATCTCTAAAAGGTCTTATATTTAGAAATCGAGGGAGTACATCTTGTAGTACATAGCACCTCTTTGTGTACGTAGTTAATACTTAAAAACGGCAGGCACGACCATGACGCGATCCTTGATACTGCAAAATATCGGATGAGAAGTAATGCTTACAACAAAAAATAAAATAGTTCTAATTCATAGTATAATTGTTTTTCATGTTTACAGAGTATAGTGGAGAAAGACGTACACCATTATATGCATAATAGAATAGGGTCTGGTCCAATATATTTGAATTTTTGATGAGTACAGCCTAAAAACAGAAACATGACAAGAACCAAAAATATGATATATAGGTAGCCATGACGGACTTCCCTAAAAAAAGATCATGATATATAGGACAAATGTTTTCTAGCACCTCGGTCCGATCGGCATACCACAGAGAGTTTGAACATCAGTTTGGCCAGCGCATTGTTTGAAAAGATGGGCAAGGAAACATGAGCACTGATGGAATTTGGAAGGAAATTTGGAACCTCAAAATCCCAGGTAAGATCACACATTTTGCGTGAAAGTCGCTAAATGGATCACTTCCTTGCTATGGAATTCTTGCAAATAGACACATACCACTAGCCCTCAATGCCGTTCTGTGCAACTGCAGTTGAGGACATCCAGCATTGTCTTTTTACATGTAAGAGGGTAAAGGAAGTTTGGACAACTTTATTGGTGCAGAACATTGTTGCGGAAGCGATAAGGCAGGACCGATCAGGCTCTATTACTGTTGAGATCCTAAGCAGGATAAACTCAGTCACGGATGGACTGCCGACCGCGGAACTTATGATGGTAGCAGCCTGGTACCTATGGTGGCAACGTCGTCAGCATATCAAAGTAGAGCCAATTCAAAACCTTGAAAGAGCCGTGGTTTCAATAAAAGTTTTAGCAACAAATTATACTCGAAGTTATATGACGAGTTAGCCTACAAGAAAACCATGATCATATGTGGAAAAGGCCGATTAGGGATGTGGTCAAAATCAATGTTGATGCTGCTTTTCGTGTTGAAACACTCTCAGATGTGCAACAGGTGCTATGGCCCGTGATGGAAGAGGGAACTTCATTGCTGCGGCAACATGGTTCGTTCCTTAGGTGACAAGCGTTGACTCAGCTGAGATGACAGCGATCCGGAATGGCTGAGAGTTGGATGTAACAAAGTGATAATTGAGTGAGGTTGTAGCTTTGTGGTGGAAGCAGTGCAGCAACCAGAAACACATGTGGGCTCAGATGTTGCAATGGTACTTGAGTGCAAAGCGCTGGACTTTGCGAGTGTCTCATATACATGCAGCAAATGAAGCGCCTCACAACCTAGCGAAGAACTCACTTAGTGAAAAATCTTATATGTTTTGGGTCTATAATCCATGATTTAATTTCTCAAACAAACGACATGTCTGTTATCTGACGAAAATCTGTTGCTTTTTTAAAAAAAGTCGATATTTGTACATGTATATTCTATTATTATTTTCAAAAAATAAAATGAATCACGTGCGCTAAACGGACCGGCCTGTGACAGGCCCATTATCGGCAGCGCTGAGAGCGGGCCTCCTTCCCTTCCCTTCCACACCTTTCTCTTCTCTTCCTCCCAGCCAGACCCTACTTGCCTCGCCGCCGACGCCTCCCCCCTCCCCCCCGCCGGCTCCCACCCCCGCCCGCCTCTCGCCGCTACCGCCCGCCCGCCGTCCCCGCTCTTCCCCGCACCGCTTTCTCGCTCTCTCCGCCCGCCCTCCCCCTCCGGCTCCCAGCACCCCGTCCCTCGCGGGCCGCCGCCGCCGCCGTCCCCGTCCGTCGTCCCGCGCTCCTGCCCACAGCCTTTGCCCACTTCCGAGGTACGCCGTTGCTCTTCTCCGGCGATTGGTTAAATCCCAACCGCACCTTCGCAACTTCTGGCCTGGGCGGGCGCGCCGCCGCACGCCCGGTCCGGCGCACCGTCTAGATCCGCCCCTAGTGGCAGCTCTCGGCCTCAAACGCTGGAAGCTGAACGCGCATCACCTATGCACCGCGCTACTGCAGACGCTCTACTGTTTATTGCCAACAATCCCACACCAAGTGCAGTTGCTGCACAGTAAAAATTTCCCCTTTACGATTGTTTCGGTGTGAGCTTGTAGCTCTACTTCCGCGGTCTCTAACAAGATTGTATCTTAGATATTTCTGTTGATTTTTCTTGCTGTAAAATCTGCCTCTGTTAATTCGTTGCACATTTTTTTGCAGCTGTCAAGGAAGAGAGCAATGGACGTCCACAGGGCAGAGCCTCCCCATACAGGAGCCGCTGCTCTAGACCCCCGACGGGCCGAGGCTGCCAACAGGCACGTGAGGGCACTGAATACCCAGTTTGCAAGGTTGGACACTTCTTCATCTTCTAGCTTGCCTCGCGTCATCTCAGTCACTTAATCTGAAATTCTGTGGCGTACATTTTGTCCTATCATGTTTATTGTTTCAGCTCTACTTAAAGTCGTTTCTGAATATCTAGTCCTCAGTCAGCCCATAAAGAATATTTTTTAGTTACTACCATATTTTTAGAGATCCCTGAATACAGTTTTTTAAAGTACATTTTCGGCATTCATGCTGCATATTCCCTCTGGTGCGAAGTGAGTAAACACTCATCTACCTGTTTATTTTGAGCAGCTGGGTGCAATCGCAGTTGCAAAACCATCCAGCCGAACTTTGGGAGGATGGCGTGAAAGATTACTTATCCCATGCTTCTGAAATAATGGTAAGCTTCACAAGCTTGTAAGGTGTTTTCTTTATTCAACAGTCCTTGACTAGAGATTTAATATTTTCCTGTGGCCATTGATAAAATGTATCGCTATCACAATTTGCTTTGTTTTGTGCATGGCGTGCATGTGTGGTGGATTTGTGGACGTTAGTATTCCAGTATACAGAGTATAATTTACTTCCTGACTTGCTAGGATTAGTTTAAAATTATTAGGAATTTTTGAACAAATAGACATCAACAGTGTTCACAACCAGACAACAATGTGAAGATGAACCATGTTATGAGTACGAATATCAAACTACCATATGCCCTCGTTTTCATTTAGATTTGTTGGATGTGCTAATTTTTCATGTTGACTGTGGAACTGTACTTATGAAATCATGTCACGTGGGGAGTACACTATAGCAGGCGAGAGCCCAAGCCAGCAGTAGGATTGCCTGCACCTTAGCAGCAGTTTGGATCAGAACAAGAGACTCCCTGTTGGATCCTGGAGTTGTATAGAGTCTGGACTGATACTAGATTGATAGGTTCATATCAGACCAGGAGAGTTCTGTAGGTTTCCACTCTATTGCTTTGAGTTGGACTCTCCAACTCCAATGTATAAGGAGCTAATACGCTGTATGTGAATCTCAAGTTATCAGTAAAGTTAGTCTTGTCCCTAAACTCTTCTCTTTCCTTGCTGCCTATTGTGGCCTCAACGGTGCCTACCCTTCAAGTGCTCGTCGGCCATCAAGCTCCTGCCTCACACCCTCTGAACTAAAGGCTCTAACGATCTGCTATCAGAACCGGGTTACAGCTTCTCGAGTGTGTAACTAATAAGTCAGCTGTCATCTCTTCAAGTGTGTTACTGATAAATATGATTAGCAGACCATCCAATTACTATCCTATGCATCCTTCCATGCAATAAAAAGCTATTTGTAAATTGTAATTGATTACCCCTCCTGTTCACAAAAAGGTGACGTTTTGGACATGTCTTAAGTCAAAGCTCTGAAAACTTTGTCCTTCTATGTTGTTTTTAACATTTAGACTGGAAACTTGAAAATCATATGCACGGATTTGTGTAAAGAACTATTTTCAGAATTTGAACTATTGATCAAAGCTATATTTGAAGACTGCCAATATCCAAACGTCACTTTTTCGTGAACTGGATGGAGTATTGTTTTGCCAGCACATACTACTTTTGAACTTGTCACCTATTGGTACTGCTTAGATGGTATTTTGGCACTCAGATGTTATGTCAGCAGTCAGTCAGATTTTTCTTAAAGTCATAATGTCTTGATCTCATGTTATTCTCTCCCCTTAGGAAAATTTCAAGGATGTTGTCAATTGGCTTAGGCAGAATAAATCAGGTACAACAGCTGTTTCATCCCCAAGTCCAGCCAATGAGGAGAAGACTGCTACGCCAGCAACTGTCAATAGCAAGTTTATGGTACAGCCAGGATCAGATAATGGACAGAAGAGTCCAACTACAGGAGCCAGCTCCCTAGCTTTTCAGAACTCAAGCTCACCGAATATGTTCTCACTCCCTTCTCAGAAGAAAACGGCACCTTTTGGCGGTATAACTATTCACCAGTTTATACCTTTATATGCCATATTGTATTTTGCTTGTTGTAACTTTTTCCAGACTTGGTAGTTATATATTTATTTTGTTGATTGTGTCATAATGATGTGCAGGCATATTTGATAACAAGGACACTCCTGGCGACAGCAGCAAATCGACTTTCCAGTTTGGTGGAAATAACGGCTTTTCAACACCAACTAACACGCCTGGTGATAGCAGCAAATCGACTTTCCAGTTTGGTGGAAATAACGGCTTTTCAACACCAACTACTCCGTCCATTTTTTCTACCCCTGGTTCCAGTTTTAACATGTCAACCTCAACACTGTTTTCAATGAACCAGCAACCAATTTTCACTGGTATTTTACTTCTCTTTTTCTTGGCATTAGTGCGTCCTTTATGATTGGTTGGTTCACGTGTATATTTCACATAATTGTATTTGTGGCATTTATTTGAATGAGGCCTGTCCACAATATTTGGAAGGGAATGGCAAAGCTTTGAATTGTAATGGCCTATTGTCATTTTAGCACTATGGTTGTATGATTGATGTATCGTCAACCCAACCAAATCCTACTGGGCCATGTTTGTTTGTGTTTCCCTATTTATTTCGTAGTCAACCAGTTCTATCCTTGCCAAACATGTATCTTCTGCCCCATGGAAACATTATATCCTATTTTGTGTAATGGCAATTGACAAACAAATCCATATCAGAGCTAATATTAATCAATATTATTTATCAAGTGCCCCAAAGTTAACCATGTTTCTGTTTACATTTGACCCAAACATACCATTTCCTACGCAGTTCAGAAAAGAAAAACATGTAATTGGCTTGATGCAATCCTTGGTTTTGCCTAACACACAGACACGTGAAACTCTGATGATGAAAAGGCAATTTGATCATTCTATTGACGGTGTTGTAGGAACTTAATTGATTTTGTATTACGAGTCCTCTAGGTCGATGGAATAATCAAATTTTCTTATTGTTGTTTTTCAGGATCAGGAAACAACAAAGCTGCTGAAGCTTCAGCTGATGCGGATGAAGGTGTGTATCTACCAATTTGTTAAGTTATGGGAAAGTCCAATTTGCCGCTCCACCCGTGTTATGACAATTCAGTGTACACCCTCAGCTATACAACCGTGTAAGGAACACCCTTGCTGTATAAGTCAACCCTCAATGGCATCTTGTAGGTGGTTTTCGCCTGCTGGCTGCAGGCACCATCTAACATTTCCACAGTGGCAAAAAGCATCTCCCACATCAGTTAATTGTACCACATCACTGTATCATCCCCAATCCCCCCCACCCACTGTCTCTCACGGAATGCTCAAGATTTCATTACAAGATGCAGTTTATCATTCAAGAGTGCGAATTTTTTGTCTTGATTGATCTAATGGCTTGGTTATCTTGCCCCATTGTCACATTCTAGGAGATCATGACTCTTAAAGCAAAAATTGAGTCCATCCCAAAATTTAATTATAGTCTACTTCATATGTCTAACGCTGCCAGTGAGCCGTTTTATATTCCTACTGCATTAATCCTCTTCCAAGGTTGACTTGTGAGGTGTTGAGGCCGACATGTTCGACATCGCAGCTGCTTTTCGTTTTTTTCCGCCTGGGTGGAGTATGAGCAGCGGATGAGGTAGTGTTGCACAATATGTCGAGCACTGCTGTTGCATAGCACAGGCTGGAGGCAGGAGTGTACTGTGGGGTAGTGGCTGAAGGTTTCAAAGCTGAGTGTCCACCAGCCAGTGAGTTCCAGGCCCAGCCACTCAAGATGCTAACCTGACTATTTACTGCTAATTTAGATATCATACTGACGTGTATTCCCTGGTTGGATTCCATGCCAGCAAAAAACAACGGTGGTTTATACTGAGGGGGTACCTATACTGTTTTTTAATAGATGATGGTGTAACATAAACTTTAGTAATAATTGACTTGAGCGCACGCACGGACAGGGGTGTATGGGTGAATTTTTCTTGTCTCTTTGATATCAGGAACTGTTTTACTTAAGCTAGGTTATTTTGTGGCCAACCCCTATCACTGGACTCGCTCCTCAATACTTAATTCTACTCTTGTTTGAACCCCTATCACTGGACGCGCTCCTCAATACTTAATTCTACTCTTGTTTGAATGGTCAGATGCTGAAGCCGAGCAACCAAGCAGCCCTTCTGTAAAGAAAGCAGAAGAGAAAGGAATAGTTGTTGTTCATGAAGCCAAATGCAAGGTGTATGTGAAGGTATCATTTCCACTCTTCCCTGTTTAGCATTGTACTTTTGTTCATAGATTTATAACTTATGTTCCCCAGTGCTACTATTCAAGTGTTCTGCAAAATATGCTTAGCATGTGATTTCACAACTTCTTTTTCCATTCATGTAGCACGATGATGCTACCAAGGGTTGGAAAGACATTGGTGTTGGTCAGCTCTCTATCAGATGTAAAGAGGGTGCAGAGAAAGCTTCGAAAGAGTCCACCCCAACAGTTGTTATCAGAAATGATGTATGTGCTCTTCCTTTTCTGCTGACATATACTAATCCAAGTTCATTTGTCTTCAGTTGCATCTCAAACGTGAAATGCCTGCATCTCATATAGTTTTGCAAAGTATTCCATTCCAGTAATTGTTTTACTATTGGTGTGTTTGCTGAACTTCTCTGTTTCTAAAATGTAGAACAGATTCATTTGTCCTGGGTTTCATACAGTATTTAGTGCTGTAGAATTTTTTTTCTTGGATATTTCTATCATCTTGGCTGGCAGTTTGTCTGAAATCGCCCTTTCCCCTTTTGCTATCTGTTATATTGCTGTCAGATTATTTCTGGTTGCGAACAAAATATTAATGACTGATTTCTGGTAGCAGGTCGGCAAGATTCTTCTGAATGCTATGATCTACAAGGGGATAAAAATGAGTGTTCAAAAGAACACGGTTGCCTCGATATTTCACACTTCAGTAAGTACCATCGTGCTATATGTGCAGCGCATATGTCACCCAGTATGACTCTGATCCGTGCTGTATTTTCACAGGATGCGCAGTCTGAATCAGATGGTGGCAATGTTGTAGCTCGAACATACTTACTCCGACTGAAAAACGAAGAGGCGGCTACAAACTTGTCAGCGGTGATCAAAGAGAACGCGCCGCTGGACTGATCCTGTATGGTCTGCATTAATTATTGTCTTGAAGGTTTGCGTTTGGCAATAGTGGTAATGTTTAGGGGGGCTCGATAACTTGCTGCGATGGGCGAAGGGATGCCCTGCGGAGTTTCTGTCCCCGAGCTACACACCTAAGAAGCACACCTGGATGAATTTTTGTTGCCTAGTACGTTTAGCTGGTCGTGTTGTACCACCTGTTCGTTATTTATTGATAGTGTGTTGTAGCACCTGTTGGCTCCAGTAAGGTTACGCCTTGTTAATGCTAACGAGGCAACGTATCTTGTCAGTGGCCCGAACTACACAGTTGGAAACCATTTCGAGGCCATTCTGTGATGTTCAGCTATGGAATTGTCTGTTGCTTGAATCTTGCAATCTGGATTTAGGGAGAATATCATATGGAAAACGGTGGAAAGTGGTGAATTATCTCGCTATTGCGGAACAAGAGAGCAATTTCATTACTCAGTTTGCTGAAATGTTTTTTTTTTTGAAACGGAGGCAAAAGATTTGCCCCATTCATTAAATAAGAAGGAGGTTTAACAAGGTTTTCAGGCACCGGCCAAAGGCCGAAAAGAAAATACAAGCCGTTACTCTCCCGGCATCAGAGGACCCAAATGTTTTGCCCCTGCCAGGACCCATAGCGTCGCCTCGTGCTTGATTGCTTGGAGGGTGGTAAACATTGGAGCGGAGCGGCCTCGAAAAACCCGTGCGTTCCTCTCATCCCAAATTGCTTTCGAAACGAGCATGGAGATAGACGGCATCACTTTTTTATGAGCACTGTGGGCGGAAGCCGATTCACACCACCACTCATGGATGCTCCTGTAAGCCGCCCAACCTGAAGTATCCAAATCAATGAGTTGAAGCCAAGCTCTGACCATCTCCCAAACTCTCAAGGTGTATCTACATTGAAAGAAAATGTGCTCAACGGTCTCTTGCTCACGCCTACAGAAGGTGCACGGGCCACTGTTTGGCCACCCTCGCTTGGCCAAGCGAACGGATGTCCATAACCTGTCTTGGATGGCAAGCCATGCAAGAAAATTTTACTTTCGGGGGGGGGGGGGGGGGGGGGGGGGGGGGGGGGGGCAGGCTGTCCAGACCACCTTGTACATGGCAGAACGGGTGATTGTCAAGTAGTGCACGTTATAAGCCGAAGACGCCGAGTAGCTCCCACAGGCCGTGTGTTTCCACAAAATGGTATCCTCCACGCCCACTTGTAGCTGCACTCCGCGAAGGAGGATCCAAAGATCCAGGAATTGCCGAATGTGCTCGAGTGTGAATATTGTCGTCATATTGATCTTGGTGATCCAGACATTCTGTGATAATGCCTCCCTGACCTTCCAGGTTTTCCTCTTGGAGGCGTCAAAAATAAGCGGGGCAATATCTTTTGGTTTCCTCCCATTGAGCCATGGGGACTCCCAAAAAGGGGCGCGCGCCCCATCCCCAATCGTGATAGTAGTGGAGGCATAGAAAAAAGCTTTGTCGTCCTTGTCGCATGGATTTCCATGCCCAACCCACAATTGAGAAGGGTCCGTCCACTCGAGCCACAACCAGCGGAGTCTGAGTGCTTGGCAAAAAATCGCAAGATTGAGCACACCAAGGCCGCCACACTCCTTAGGCCTACAGACGCTTTCCCAGTTGACTTTACATTTGGCCCCGGTCGTTTTGCTAGACCCCGACCAGAAGAAGGCACGCTCCAACCTAGTGATGTTGCTTAAAATGCCGGGAGGGATGACGAGGGCCGTGGCAGTGTAGACCACCAAGGAGGTCATGACCGACATGACCAAGACCCCACGACCCGAAGCAACAATATATCTTCCCTCCCAAGGAATAAGCTTGGTAGCCACTTTATCTTCGAGATATTGGAAGTCCACACGCTTGAGCCTCCGAACTGACAAAGGAAGGTCCAAGTACTTCAGGGGGAAGGAAGCCCGCGCCGCCGTGAGCCCCTGGAGGATGTTGTCAAGATCATAGTTCTGACAGCGGATAGGGACGACTGAGCTTTTGTGAAGATTAGTGCAGAGACCGGTGACCTCTCCAAAGCAATGCAGAATGGTGGCAAGGTTGGTTACATCGTCTTTTATTGGCTTAACAAAAATAGCCGCATCATCGGCGTAAAGGGAGGTACGAAAGGAGGAGCCACGACCCCTAATCTTGTGCAGTAGCCCTTTAGTCGTGGCCAGATCTAGCAATTGCTGAAGCGGGTCAATGGCGAGGACAAATAGTAGCGGGGATACCGGGTCACCCTACCGTAGGCCCTGGCCGTGCTTTATCGGTTGTCCCGGCACCCCGTTCAGCAAGACTCTGGAAGAGGAGGTACAAAGAAGTGCAGCGATCCAATCCCGGAAAATGCTTGGAAAATCCCGTCGTTGTAGAAGATCAAGAATGTAGTCCCAGCGCACGGAATCAAAGACTTTCCGGATATCTAGCTTGAACAACAAGGATGGTGTTTTGCCTCGGTTGAGACGGCGAGCCATATTCCGCACATACATGAAGTTATCATGAATACTCCTCTTTTTTATGAAAGCGCTCTGGGCGTTGGAAACGAGTCTATTCATGTGCGGGCTGAGCCTCATTGCAAGCATCTTGGCTATAATCTTCGCGATGGCATGAATCAAACTAATCGGTCTGCAGTCGGCGATGCCCTCCGCCCCCTCCTTCTTTGGGAGAAGAACCACATTTGCTGAATTTAGCCACTGCAAGTTGGAGGTTTGCAAATTCCCAAAGGAGTGAATTACGTGCATCACATCCCCCTTGATGATCTCCCAACAGCTTTTGAAAAAAGCTCCAGTGAAACCATCTGGTCCGGGAGCCTTGTCGCTCGGCATTTCATTAATGGCTGATTTGACCTCATCCTCAGTGAATGGGGCACCAAGCTCTTGTAGCTCCAGCTCCGGAAAGTTTAGGTTGTCCCAGTTGAGGTCTTTTTCTCTCCGGGCGCCCCGCCCAAGGGCATTGGAGAAGTGATCAAAGATAATCTCCTCCTTGCGCTCATGCTCGGTTGCCCACCCGTTGTTGTGCTTGAGTCGCAGAATGTGATTTTTACGCCTCCTAGCATTCACCCACAGGTGAAAAAATTTCGTATTGGCATCGCCCTCCTTCAGGCTGGTGATACGTGCACATTGCTTTTTCCGAGAGCGCTCGAGCACCGACAAACTGATCACCCTCCTCTTGAGTCTGGCACGGAGGTCTTGCTCCCCGGCGGAGAGTAGCCTGGATTCTTGCGCTACATCCAATTTAAAAATAATCATTAGCAGTACCTAGGTCGGGTGGCTGTGATGTATTCTTCTGAGATATATTACCTTTGTTCCAAATGTTTTGAAGTCTTAGGTTTGCCCTAGGTCAAAATTCGTAAGTCTGACCATGTACATAAAAAATATTTAATATTTACAGCATGAAATATATACAATGCTTAAGTACGTTGTAGAATGAATCTGATAAAACTAATTTGGTGTTGTAGATGTTTGGTCAAACTTGAAGATATTTCACTTAACAAACAGAGAGCTTCAAATATTTTGAAACGGCGGAGGGTTTTTCCAGGGATCTTCCCAGATATTTTGCACAGCACGATATTCTCATGCTTCTTTCAGAACTTGCAGATTCACATTCTTGTAGTGCAAATTAGCTACAGTTACTATAGGAGTCTCACGCATGTGAGCCGTCGCGCTCCCAAAGGCGCCAATTCAAACGTTCCGTTCATGCACCGGAGTGGCCTGCCAGGCTCCATGCAGAGGCTCCGACGCATGAACAAAGTAAATGCATACGAGGCTCCCATACCAATCCCATGCATTGCACCACCAGCTCCAGCTACAAATACTACATTGTGCACGCACCACATCGATCACCAGTACAACTTGTACTTGACCAAATACAATGCTTCGTGCTCTGCTTCTCCTGCTCGCCACCGCCGCACTGCTGTCCGGCCATGCGGCCGCCGGCACGAGCAGCGGCAACAAGCCGACCCCGACGTGCTGGCCCGCCGACCGTGCCGCGCTGCTGGGCTTCAAGGCCGGCATCACCATGGACACGACGGGCACCCTGGCGACGTGGGCCGGCGACGACTGCTGCGGCGGCGGGTGGGAGGGCGTGGCCTGTGACGCCGGCACAGGGAGGGTCGTGTCGCTGCGCCTGGAGTCGCAGCCGGGGCGGCACATGGCGGGCGCCATCTCCCCGTCCGTCGGCGGCCTCGAGTTCCTGGAGTCCCTGGTGATCCGTGACATGGGGCCGATCGGAGGCGCCGTCCCGGACGCCCTCTCGCGGCTCACGCGCCTCCAGCAGCTCTACCTCGAGGGCAACGCGCTCGCCGGCGGCGTCCCGGGGAAGGTGCTGTCGAAGATGAGCTCCCTCCGCTACCTGTCGCTCGCCGGCAACCGGCTGGAGGGCCCCTGCCGCCGGAGCTCGGGGGCGTTCGCGGTCTCGAGCAGATCAACCTCGCCGGGAACCGCCTCACGGGGGCGATCCCGTCGAGCTACGGGAACCTGTCCAGCTTGGCGTACCTCGACCTGAGCGGCAACCTTTTGTCAGGCGTCGTCCCGGAATTTGTAGGGCGGTTCAAGAGCCTGGCGCTGCTTGACTTGAGCAACAACAGCTTCTCCGGCGAGATGCCGGCGTCGCTCGGCGACCTGCGGCACCTTGCCGACCTGTCGCTGAGCCGCAACAAGATCACCGGCAGGATTCCACCGCAGATCGGCAACCTGCTCGGGTCTCTGAGCTCTCTCGCCCTCGACGACAACCTGCTCGTAGGCCCCATTCCGAAGTCACTGTTCGGCCTGCAGAAGCTGTGGCGCCTCGACCTGTCCAAGAACATGCTCACCGGCGCGCTGCCCGACTTGGACGGCGGCGGGAGCCTGAAGTGTCTCGACGTGTCGAGGAACGCCATCGGTGGCCAGATACCGAGCTCGATCTCGAAGCTGCATGGCCTAGAGAGGCTGGACATCTCACGGAACAGAATCGGGGGCGTCATTCCCGCAACCATGGCGGCCATGGCGAGCTTGGAGTGGCTGGACCTCTCCCGCAACGCCATCGTCGGGAGGATACCGGACAACTTCAGTAGGATGGCGGGCGTCCGGCACGCGAGCTTCAGAGGGAACAAGCTGTGCGGGCAGATACCGCAGGCCCCGCCGTTCAACCGGTTCCCGGCGGCGGCGTACGCGCACAACCTGTGCCTGTGCGGCAAGCCGCTGCCGCCGTGCAGGAAGATTAGCTAGCTAGTGTCATGCAGTGCTTCGTGTGTCAAAATCAATTGCACCACACACTCATAATCCAATAAGAGAATGAAAATATGCTTATCATACATGCTGCAGTTGGTTAACTTTTTTTTTGGATTTTTAATAATAATTATCATCATTGTTGCTCAACCTTACAAGTCCTTTTCCAGTGTAAAATGGTACTTGGGCACAAGTGTTGAAATGCCTGCCTCTCTTCATCAGTTCGAACTATTTTTACAACAAGAATGAGTGTTAAATGTCAATTATACCCTTTATGTATTTGAAATACTCTCTTTTCCTTCCAAATATGTACTCTCTCCGTTCCAAATTACTTGTCGCAGAAATGGATGTATCTAGAACTAAAATACAACTAGATATATCAATACCTGCGGCAAGTAATTCGGAAGGGAGGGAGTACAATGGATGCCAGAGTTGTAGATCGTATCCAACCATTAACAGTAACATGTGAATGTAGTAGTAGTATAACAACAGAACCTATGGTCATTGAAATTGAACCCAAATTCAACAACTCTTCAATGAAGATAGAGTTCCATGACATGAAGTAGACAAACAGCGAACCTTCAATGAAAATGCAGAAGGAAATAAAAGAGTGAATTCTGGTTTTTACCCTCTATTTTGATGTTTTTGACACTAATTACCCTATTTAGCAGGATTTCATCCATTTTATCCTATTTAGCAAAAGTTTTGCCACAATTTACTCATTTTAAAATTTTGCGAGCATTCTGATGAGCAGGTCCCAATTGTTAGGTCCACCTAGCATGCCCCATCAACAGTTTTTACCTACCTATTTTTCTCCACGTTGAACCAGTCCTCGCAGCTTCGCTCGACTGGGCTGGCCTGATATGATCGCCAGAGCAGGTCGCTCGCGTCCAACGCACAAGGCGTAAGTTGGGCCGCACCACTCTGGCCTCCAATATTCATAGCACACATTGTTCGCCTTCCTTCGAATCACACACACGCTGCAAACAAAGAAAAAAAAAGAATTTCAACAATATTCAAAATGGTGAAAAAACTTTAAATCAATGTACGTCAGTTATAGATGGGTAATATGTATACACATGATCTTCTAATAAGCATTTTAATTCTGTCTGAATCAAACGCCTCACCGGCCAATGCATGAGTCAGGAAAACTTCATAATACACATATGATGGAGATGGTCAAAATCATGTGGAATGGGGTACGACGTGAGGGCTTGCTTGTTCACCAACCTCGCTGATTTGTTGGACGAGCGGCCCCCATAGATCTGCAACCGAGCACAACCTGATGGGGGCATGTACATGGACGCGCCCACGCCGACGTCGGCGAGCTTGATGGAGCCGGATTACATGGGGTCATTTCTTGCCTTGATGTCGCGCCCAGACTGCTGGAGATTGACGGAGCCGGATTCCACGGGGTCATTTCTTGCCTTGATGTCACGACCATATATAACGCCGCTCGAGGAGGTATGAAATCACGCCGCTGCCGTTGCCTGACAATCCCTAACCATAAGTTCGAGCGAGCCTGATGGGTACGTGTGGGCAGAAGCCTGGACGGGCGATGCAATCTATTAGGCGTGAGTAAGGAGCGTGGTCGACTCAGGCATTATGCGTTGGACGAGACGCAAGTGACCTCCATCGGACCGGTCCGGTCGGGAGAAGCCGTGAGGACTGGTTCACGAGAGAGAAAAATAAGCAGGAAAAAACCATCGATGTGGCATGCCAGCTAGACTTCACAATTGGGATCTGTCTGCCAGAACACTCATAAAATTTTAAACAGGGTAAATCGTGGCAGAACTTTTGTTAAATGGGGTAAAATGGATGAAATTTCGCTAAATGGGGTAAGTAGTGTCAAAAATGTCAAAATAGGGGTAAAAACCGGAATTCACTCGAAATAAAATGCACAAATGAGGTCTGAGTTCTAGTTTTATTTTACATCTAGCAAACTGCAAAAAAAGGCCCATGTACTAATAAGCCTAGTCCCTATGAACCATCGTGAAACTTTGCTCTGCTTCTCCTAGGTTCCTGAATTTTATTGTGCTTGCTTGATGTGGAGAAAAGACAGGTGGCCAGACCATGGTAACTGGATACACGAGGATGAGTTCATCGTTGTCCGGGTCCCTCTGGCACACCTTCTCCATTATCGTGCTCCCTAACCACATCAAGACGAACATGCCACTTTCCACCGCCAAAAAGAAGAACTCTGCATTGTCCCTGACCCCGACCATCGATAAACCCACGACTGTTTGCTGCTCAAGATGGCCACACGTCTTACCTCGGCCGGCGTTGTCCCGTTCTAGGGCTAGCGGCGCCATACCTGCAAAAATGCTACACTTACGGGTAGCATTGCACGGTTTGCCCCTACGGACTCTCTCCCCACCAATCTTTTTGCCCCCTGATTTTCACTGTGGGGTTCTTCTCATTCCAGCTTCCAACCAAATGTTGACACACTTTCCCGTAACAACGACCCCGTATGAATTGGGCGTAAGTGTAGCATCGTTGGCCATACCTGCAGCTGAAACTATCCGCCACATGGAAAAGGTAAATGTTATCACCGTCACCAGAGGATTCATGGTGGTTGTCGTCACGCTCATATCCTCGGGACAGGACCAAGCTACTGAAGTACTGGTACCTGACGCCGTCCGGGAGCTGTACAACAAAGAAGCTCGCCGTGGCCAAGTCTAACCCGAGGATGTATCCAGCCGTGGTCACCATGTAGAGCTGCCGCGGAGGAGCACAATTATTTTGGGGATTCCGTTTAATGGCTCTGGGAGCTTTGCTTTGGCGATCTGGACTATCCATGATCTTAGATCCGGGAAGATCTAGAGATGAATTTAAGGGAATTGGGGACGAACTCGAGATGTATCCAGCCCGAAGAGGCTTGTGTTTCTCGATATAAGTAATTTAGTATAATAGTTGAGTCATTAGCTGGAAGATAGGATACGCTACAGTCCTCTTGGATGGTTGTTATATATCCTTACATGTTAACAAGTAAAACAGTAGAGTAAGTGCACTGTATCCATCAGGCGAGCCATGTGAGCCATTGGATGGCAATCTCGCCTGGACTATGGGTCGTTGTATATAGTGAATGAAATGGTACATGCTTATGACAAGTGATGCCTGACATTGTTCCGCCGTAAATTGCGACATCTCCTCACGGCGATGAAGCTTGGATACTCCATTACCACTGCTGAAAAAACTGTGGGAAAGTGTACTCGATATAGTCAAATCCTCCTAGGTTGACTCTTCCAGCGACACTTCCAGAGACAAATTTGTCCACTGAACCAAACACTGGACCACCGGAGCATTGTTGCGAGGTATCTGATGAACCTGTAAAACAATAGCTGGTGAAATCTTCAGTGTGCCGTCCTCGTTTACCACTGGTAAGTAAGGACTACGAATGGCTTTCGGTCCATGGTGCTATTTTAGTTGCCTGACTTGGAAAGACATGGTGTATGCGGACGTGTTTAGGGAATTGTAGTTTGTATGCTATATTACCCACTCACTAAATGATCATGAATGACCCATAATATTTATGTTGGAGCTTCAATGTGCAACAAAAGCCAAAAGCAGCCATTCGATAGCTAGGGAGCCATCTTCAAGTAAATGAGATCTCCCACTTTGAATTGAAGCTCACTCCTCGTAAGATCTACACATCTTTTCATGAGATATTGAACCACCTGGAGGTTTTGTTTCACTTTGTAGTCATCTTTTGTCTGACTTCTAGGAATTCTACAACATCAAGTTTAGGAGGGATGGTATGACCATATAAATGAGAAGGAGAGGTGGAAAACTAGTCATTGCTTCAAAAGCAGAGATATTCAAGGCTATATGATATGTTGTATTGTACCAATACTCTGTTGGTGGTAATCACGCCACCTATTTCTTTGGAGCTGTAGAGGTCATACACGTAAGGTAGTTTTCTAGACACTGGTTAATTCTTTCAGTTTGTCCATCTATTTGTGGGTGATAGGATGAGTTGTATTTCAGTTTTATGTTGAATTCTGTGAATATGTTTCTCCAGAGAGTAATTATGAAAATTTTGTCCCTATCAGAAATGATCACGGAAGGAGGGCCATAAAGCTTAATGATGTTGTCAATAAAGGTTTTTGCAACATATTGCTCTATGTAGGGTGTGCCATGGGAAGGCAATGAGCATACTTTGTGAATTTGTCCACCACTACAAGCATAACTCTTTTTACATCGGAATTTTGCAAACAATTTTGTATATGGTGCATTACAATTTAGAAATGAATATTCCCCATATATTTATAATAAACTTGTTTACTTTGTTTTTTACCTCAAAATGCACTAAACAAATACACATCATGTCTCCAAATTTAATATATCATCGACAGAAAACATATGAGAAGCCTAAGGGCATCTCCAGCCGCGCCCCTAGGAAGGCCTCCCCAGGCATTTCTTTTGCGCCGGCGCCGAAAAAACGGCCCAGTCGCGCCCCCAGGAGCCCGATTTTCGCCGGCTTGGGCCGAAAACAGCACCGGCGGACCCAGGCCGAACCCGGCGCGCTGGGGGGCGCCCGGGGCGCTGGGGCGAACTGTTTTGGCGCGAAACAGCCGCGGGCCCGCCGCATCAGCGAATCTATCCTCTTCTCGCCCCTTCGTCGTCCTCATCGCCTCGTTTCCCGTGGCGAATCAATGCCAAAGCTGCCGCGCTGCCACGCCGGTCAGCCTGCGCCATTGATGCTCACGGGCGGCGCAGTGAAGGCCGGATGACGCGCGTCCCTCGCGCGCCACGCGTGCTCACGGTGGCTCGCACACGGGGCGGCGCCTCGGGCTATATAAGACGCGCCCCAGCGCACTCGGCGACTCGTACTCTCTCGCCGTCGTCGTTCCTCCCTCTCCTCTCTCGCCGTCGTCGTTCCTCCCTCTTCTCTCTCTCACCGTCTCCAGCACCCATGGCCGAGCGCTTCCCAGGAGACGGCGCGGCGGCGAACGGCTTCTGCCGCCGCCATCTCCACGAGAACGAGGCTCGCCTCCTTTTCGAGGCCGAGTACCCGGTCCCGCCGGACATGCGGGTGCCCGGGGCTTGGAGGATCAGCGCCGGCGGCGTGCCGGTGCCACCACCACCCACCGGGGCGGCGCGGCGTGCGGAGATCGCACGCATCCGCGCGTCCCTGCCGCGGGCGGCGAGGGAGGGGCCACGGTACGTCCCCGACAGCCCGCTCTGGGAGCCCTACTTCCGCCGCCGTCACGCCGAGCAGCTCGAGGCCACCAACGGCGTCGTGCCCTCCGGCAGGCTCAACTCCAATGGCCAGCACCGGTGGTGGGGCATGCCCGGGCGCACGTTGGAGGCCGTCCTCGAGTACATCGAGGGCGGCAACACGCCGCGCCTCGAGTACCCCGCTCCCCCGTCCTTCTCACGCCACCGGGGAAGCTCCTGGACCCCGAGGCGCATGGAGACCAGGGGGTCCTCCTCCTCGTCTGGTGGCTCGCCCTGCCTCCGCCCCGTCAAGCCGGAGCCCCAGGGCACGCCGGTCAGCGTGCGCACCCGCAGCTCCGGCGTCCGCATCGGCGCCAACGCCTCCCCACCCACCAGCCGCTTCGAGCTCGTCGAGCCCAAGCCGGAGCCCGGCCTCCCCGCGGAGTACGAGGAGATAGCCTGGCGCGGCATCTCCGACGAGGACGCCCTGCGGTGGGCGCGGGACGACTACCTCCGCGACGAGATGGTCCGGTTGTTGGGGATAGTAGTAATTTCAAAAAATTTCCTACGCACACGCAAGACCATGGTGATGCATAGCAACGAGAGGGGAGAGTGTTGTCTACGTACCCTCGTAGACCGAAGCGGAAGCGTTGACGCAACGTAGAGGAAGTAGTCGTACGTCTTCCCGGTCCAACCGATCCAAGCACCGTTACTCCGGCACCTCCGAGTTCTTGGCACACGTTCAGCTCGATGACGCTCCCCGGGCTCTGATCCAGCAAAGCTTCGGGGAGGAGTTCCGTCAGCACGACGGCGTGGTGACGATCTTGATGTTCAACCGTCGCAGGGCTTCGCCTAAGCACCGCTACAATATGACCGAGGTGTAATATCGTGGAGGGGGGCACCGCACACGGCTAAGGAACGATCACGAAGATCAACTTGTGTGTCTATGGGGTGCCCCCTGCCCCCGTATATAAAGGAGTGGAGGAGGGGAGGGCCGGCCCTCTCTATGGCGCGCCCTAGGGGAGTCCTACTCCCCCCGGGAGTAGGATTCCCCCTTTCCTAGTCCAACTAGGAGTCCTTCCATGTAGTAGGAGTAGGAGACAGGGAAAGGGAAGGGAGAAGGGAAGGAAGGAGGGGGCGCAGCCCCTCCCCCTAGTCCAATTCGGACTAGGCCTTGGGGGAGCGCGCGGCCTGCCCTAGGCAGCCCCTCTCTCTTTCCCGTATGGCCCAATAAGGCCCAATACTTCTCCCCGTATTCCCGTAACTCCCCGATACTCCGAAAAATACCCGAACCACTCGGAACCTTTCCGATGTCCGAATATAATCGTCCAATATATCGATCTTTATGTCTCGACCATTTCGAGACTCCTCGTCATGTCCCCGATCTCATCCGGGACTCCAACTCCTTCGGTACATCAAAACTCATAAACTCATAATATAACTGTCATCGAAACCTTAAGCGTGCGGACCCTACGGTCGAGAACAATGTAGACATGACCGAGACACGTCTCCGGTCAATAACCAATAGCGGGACCTGGATGCCCATATTGGCTCCTACATATTCTACGAAGATCTTTATCGGTCAGACCGCATAACAACATACGTTGTTCCCTTTGTCATCGGTATGTTACTTGCCCGAGATTCGATCGTCGGTATCCAATACCTAGTTCAATCTCGTTACCGGCAAGTCTCTTTACTCGTTCCGTAATACATCATCCCGCAACTAACTCATTAGTTGCAATGCTTGCAAGGCTTAAGTGATGTGCATTACCGAGAGGGCCCAGAGATACCTCTCCGACAATCGGAGTGACAAATCCTATTCTCGAAATACGCCAACCCAACATCTACCTTGGAGACACCTGTAGAGCTCCTTTATAATCACCCAGTTGTGACGTTTGGTAGCACACCAAAGTGTTCCTCCGGCAAACGGGAGTTGCATAATCTCATAGTCATAGGAACATGTATAAGTCATGAAGAAAGCAATAGCAACATACTAAACGATCGGGTGCTAAGCTAATGGAATGGGTCATGTCAATCAGATCATTCAACTAATGATGTGATCCCGTCAATCAAATAACAACTCTTTGTCCATGGTTAGGAAACATAACCATCTTTGATTAACGAGCTAGTCAAGTAGAGGCATATACTAGTGACACTCTGTTTGTCTATGTATTCACACATGTATTATGTTTCCGGTTAATACAATTCTAGCATGAATAATAAACATTTATCATGATATAAGGAAATAAATAATAACTTTATTATTGCCTCTAGGGCATATTTCCTTCAGTCTCCCACTTGCACTAGAGTCAATAATCTAGATCACATCGCCATGTGATTTAACATCAATAGTTCACATCTTTATGTGATTGGTTCACATCTCCATGTGACTAACACCCAAAGGGTTTACTAGATTCAATAATCTAGTTTACATCGCTATGTGATTAAGACCCAAAAAGTGATCATGTTTTGCTTGTGAGAGAAGTTTAGTCAACGGGTCTGCCACATTCAGATCCGCATGTATTTTGCAAATTTTTATGTCAACAATGCTCTGCATGGAGCTACTCTAGCTAATTGCTCCCACTTTCAATATGCATCCAGATTGAGACTTAGAGTCATCTGGATCAGTGTCAAAACTTGCATCGACGTAACCCTTTACGACGAACCTTTTGTCACCTCCGTAATCGAGAAACATATCCTTATTCCAGTAAGGATAATTTTGACCGCTGTCCATTGATCTACTCCTAGATCACTATTGTACTCCCTCTCTTAACACAGTGTATGATATACAATAGATCTGGTACACAGCATGGCATACTTTATAGAACCTATGACTGAGGCATAGGGAATGACTTTCATTCTCTTTCTATCTTCTGCCGTGGTCGGGCTTTGAGTCTTACTCAACTTCACATCTTGTAACACAGGCAAGAAACTTTTTCTTTGACTGTTCCATTTTGAACTACTTCAAAATCTTGTCAAGGTATGTACTCATTAAAAAAACTTATCAAACGTCTTGATCTATATCTATAGATCTTGATACTCAATATGTAAGCAGCTTCACCGAGGTCTTTCTTTGAAAAACTCCTTTCAAACACTCCTTTATGCTTTGCAGAATAATTCTACATTATTTCCGATCAACAATATGTCATTCACATATACTTATCAGAAATGTTGTAGTGCTCCCACTCACTTTCTTGTAAATACAGACTTCACCGC
The DNA here is from genome assembly GCF_003073215.2 of Triticum urartu. Lineage (NCBI taxonomy): Eukaryota > Viridiplantae > Streptophyta > Magnoliopsida > Poales > Poaceae > Triticum > Triticum urartu. The sequence goes on along the minus strand of NC_053023.1, from coordinate 736,742,823 downwards.
AAGTCTGTATAAAACTATATACTTTGATCAACTTATCAAAGCGTATATTCCAACTCCGAGATGCTTGCACCAGTCCATAGATGGATCGCTGGAGCTTGCATATTTTGTTAGCACCTTTAGGATTGACAAAACCTTCTGGTTGCATCATATACAACTCTTCTTTAAATCCATTAAGGAATGTAGTTTTGTTTATCCATTTGCCAGATTTCATAAAATGCGGCAATTGCTAACATGATTCGGACAGACTTAAGCATAGATACGAGTGAGAAACTCTCATCGTAGTCAACACCTTGAACTTGTCGAAAACCTTTTTCGACAATTCTAGCTTTGTAGATAGTTACACTACTATCAGCGTCTGTCTTCCTCTTGAAGATCCATTTATTTTCTATGGCTTGCCGATCAACGGGCAAATCCATCAAAGTCCATACTTTGTTCTCATACATGGATCATATCTCAGATTTCATGGTCTCAAACCATTTCGCGGAATCTGAGCTCATCATCGCTTCCTCATAGTTCGCAAGTTCGTCATGGTCTAGTAACATGACTTCCAGAACAGGATTACCGTACCACTCTGGTGCGGATCTCACTCTGGTTTACCTACGAGATTCGGTAGTAACTTGATCTGAAGATACATGATCATCATCATTAGCTTCCTCACTAATTGGTGTAGTAGTCACAAGAACAGATTTTTTGTGATGAACTACCTTCCAATAAGGGAGAAGGTACAATTACCTTATCAAGTTTTTCTACTTTCCTCCCACTCACTTCTTTCGAGAGAAACTCCTTCTCTAGAAAGGATCCATTCTCAGCCACGAACATCTTGCCTTCGGATCTGTGATAGAAGGTGTACCCAACATTTTTCTTTTGGGTATCCTATGAAGACGCACTTCTCCGATTTGGGTTTGAGCTTATCAGGTTGAAACTTTTTCACATAAGCATTGCAACCTCAAACTTTAAGAAACGACAGCTTAGGTTCCTTGTCAAACCATAGTTTATACAGTGTCGTCTCAACGGATTTAGATGGTGCCCTTTTTTTTCGTGAATGCAGCTGTCTCTAATGCATAACCCCAAAACTATAGTGGTAAATCGGTAAGAAACATCATAGATTGCACTATATCCAATAAAGTACGGTTATGACGTTCGAACACACTATTATGCTGTGGTGTTCCAGGTGGCATGAATTTGTGAAACTATTCCACATAGTTTTAATTGAAGACCAAACTCGTAACTCAAATATTTGTCTCCGCGATCAGATCGTAGAAACCTTATTTTTCTTGTTACGATGATTTTCCACTTCACTCTGAAATTCTTTGAACTTTTCAAATGTTTCAGACTTATGTTTCATCAAGCAGATATACCCATATCTGCTCAAATCATATGTGAAGGTTAGAAATAACGATACCCGCCGCGAGCTTCAACACTCATCGGATCGCATACATCAGTATGTATTATTTCCAATAAGTCAGTTGCTCGCTCCATTGTTCCGAAGAACGGAGTCTTTAGTCATCTTGCCCGTAAGGAATGGTTCGCAAGCACCAAGTGATTCATAATCAAGTGATTCCAAAATCCCATCAGCATGGAGTTTCTTTATGCGCTTTACACCAATATGACCTAAACGGCAGTGCCACAAATAAGTTGCACTATCATTATTAACTTCGCATCTTTTGGTTTCAATATTATGAATATGCGTATCACTACGATCGAGATCCAATGAACTATTTTCATTGGGTGTGTAACCATATAAGGTTTTATTCATGTAAACAGAACAACAATTTATTCTTTTACTTAAATGAATAACCGTATTACAATAAACATGATCAAATCATATTCATGCTCAACGCAAACACCAAATAACACTTATTTAGGTTCAACACTAATCCCGAAAGTATAGAGAGTGTGCGATGATGATCATATCAATCTTGGAACCACTTCCAACACACATCGTCACTTCACCCTTAACTAGTCTCTGTTCATTCTGCAACTCCCGTTTCGAGTTATTACTCTTAGCAACTGAACCAGTATCAAATGCCGAGGGGTTGCTATAAACACTAGTAGAGTACACATCAACAACACGTATATCCAATATACCTTTGTTTACCTTGCCATCCTTCTTATCCGCCAAATACTTGGGGCAGTTCCACTTCCAGTGACCAGTCCCTTTGCAGTAGAAGCACTTAGTCTCAGGCTTAGGATCAGACTTGGGCTTCTTCACTTGAGCAGCAACTTGCTTGCCGTTCTTCTTGAAGTTCCCCTTCTTCCCTTTGCCCTTTTCTTGAAACTAGTGGTCTTGTCAACCATAAACACTTGATGTTTTCTTGATTTCTACCTTCGTTGATTTCAGCATCACGAAGAGCTTGGGATTTGTTTCCGTTATCCCTTGCATATTATGGTTCATCACGAAGTTCTACTAACTTGGTGATGGTGACTAGAGAATTCTGTCAATCACTATCTTATCTGAAAGATTAACTCCCACTTGATTCAAGCGATTGTAGTACCCAGACAATCTGAGCATATGCTCACTAGTTGAGCGATTCTCCTCCATCTTTTAGCCATAGAACTTGTTGGAGACTTCATATCTCTCAACTCGGGTATCTGCTTGAAATATTAACTTCAACTCCCGGAACATCTCATATGGTCCATGACGTTCAAAACGTCTTTGAAGTCCCGATTCTAAGCCATTAAGCATGGTGCACTAAACTATCAAGTAGTCATCATATTGAGCTAGCCAAACGTTCATAACGTCTGCATCTGCTCCTGCAATAGGTCTGTCACCTAGCGGTGCATCAAGGACATAATTCTTCTGTGCAGCAATGAGGATAAACCTCAGATCACGGATCCAATCCGCATCATTGCTACTAACATCTTTCAACACAATTTTCTCTAGGAACATATCAAAATAAACACAGGGAAGCAACAACGCGAGCTATTGATCTACAACATAATTTGCAAAATACTACCAGGACTAAGTTCATGATAAATTTAAGTTCAATTAATCATATTACTTAAGAACTCCCACTTAGATAGACATCCCTCTAATCCTCTAAGTGATCACGTGATCCAAATCAACTAAACCATGTCCGATCATCACGTGAGATGGAGCAGTTTCATTGGTGAACATCACTATGTTGATCATATCTACTATATGATTCACGCTCGACCTTTCGGTCTCCGTGTTCCGAGGCCATATCTGTATATGCTTGGCTCGTCAAGTATAACCTGAGTATTTCGCGTGTGCAACTGTTTTGCACCCGTTGTATTTGAACGTAGAGCCTATCACACCCGATCATCACGTGGTCTCTCAGCACGAAGAACTTTCACAACGGTGCATACTCAGGGAGAACACTTCTTGATAATTAGTGAGAGATCATCTTAAAATGCTACCGTCAAACTAAGCAAAATAAGATGTATAAAAGATAAACATCATATGCAATCAAAATATGTGACATGATATGGCCATCATCATCTGGCGCCTTTGATTTCCATCTCCAAAGTACTGTCATGATCTCTATCGTCACCGGCATGACACCATGATCTCCATCATCTTGATCTATATCAATGTGTCGTCACGTAGTCGTCTCGCCAACAATTGCTCTTGCAACTATTGCTATCGCATAGCGATAAAGTAAAGCAATTATTGGACGCTTGCATCTTATGCAATAGAGAGACAACTATAAGGATTTTGCCAGTTGCCGATAACTTCAACAAAACATGATCATCTCATACAACAACTTATATCTCATCACGTCTTGACCATATCACATCACAACATGCCCTGCAAAAACAAGTTAGACGTCCTCTACTTTGTTGTTGCAAGTTTTACGTGGCTGCTACGGGCTTAGCAAGAACCGTACTTACCTACGCATCAAAAACCACAACGATAGTTTGTCAAGTTGGTGCTGTTTTAACCTTCGCAAGGACCGGGCGTAGCCACACTCGGTTCAACTAAAGTTGGAGAAAATGACACCCGCCAGCCACCTGTGTGCAAAGCACGTCGGTAGAACCAGTCTCGCGTAAGCGTACGCGTAATGTCGGTCCGGGCCGCTTCATCCAACAATACCGCCGAACCAAAGTATGACATGTTGGTAAGCAGTATGACTTATATCACCCACAACTCACTTGTGTTCTACTCGTGCATATAACATAAAACCATAAAACCTGGCTCGGATGCCACTGTTGGGGAACGTAGTAATTTCAAAAAATTTCCTATGCACACGCAAGATCATGGTGATGCATAGCAACGAGAGGGGAGAGTATTGTCTACGTACCCTCGTAGACCGAAGCGGAAGCGTTGACGCAACGTAGAGGAAGTAGTCGTACGTCTTCCCGGTCCAACCGATCCAAGCACCGTTACTCCGGCACCTCCGAGTTCTTGGCACACGTTCAGCTCGATGACGCTCCCCGGGCTCCGATCCAGCAAAGCTTCGGGGAGGAGTTCCGTCAGCACGACGGCGTGGTGACGATCTTGATGTTCAACCGTCGCAGGGCTTCGCCTAATCACCACTACAATATGACCGAGGTGTAATATCGTGGAGGGGGGCACCGCACACGGCTAAGGAACGATCACGAAGATCAACTTGTGTGTCTATGGGGTGCCCCCTGCCCCCGTATATAAAGGAGTGGAGGAGGGGAGGGCCGGCCCTCTCTATGGCGCGCGCTAGGGAGTCCTACTCCCACCGGGAGTAGGATTCTCCCTTTCCTAGTCCAACTAGGAGTCCTTCCATGTAGTAAGAGTAGGAGATAAGGAAGGAGAAGGGAGAAGGGAAGGAAGGAGGGGGCGCAGCCCCTCCCCCTAGTCCAATTCGGACTAGGCCTTGGGGGGCGCGCGGCCTGCCCTAGGCAGCCCCTCTCTCTTTCCCGTATGGCCCAATAAGGCCCAATACTTTTCCCGCGTATTTCCGTAACTCCCCGGTACTCCGAAAAATACCCGAATCACTCGGAACCTTTCCGATGTCCGAATATAGTCGTCCAATATATCGATCTTTACGTCTCGACCATTTCGAGACTCCTCGTCATGTCCCCGATATCATCCGGGACTCCGAACTCCTTCGGTACATCAAAACCCATAAACTCATAATATAACTGTCATCGAAACCTTAAGCGTGCGGACCCTACGGTTCGAGAACAATGTAGACATGACCGAGACATGTCTCTGGTCAATAACCAATAGCGGGACCTGGATGCCCATATTGGCTCCTACATATTCTACGAAGATCTTTATCGGTCAGACCGCATAACAACATACGTTGTTCCCTTTGTCATCGGTATGTTACTTGCCTGTGATTCGATCGTCGGTATCCAATACCTAGTTCAATCTCGTTACAGGCAAGTCTCTTTACTCGTTCCGTAATACATCATCCCGCAACTAACTCATTAGTTGCAATGCTTGCAAGGCTTAAGTGATGTGCATTACCGAGAGGGCCCAGAGATACCTCTCCGACATTCGGAGTGACAAATCCTAATCTCGAAATACGCCAACCCAACATGTACCTTTGGAGACACCTGTAGAGCTCCTTTATAATCACCCAGTTACGTTGTGACGTTTGGTAGCACACAAAGTGTTCCTCCGGCAAACGGGAGTTGCATAATCTCATAGTCATAGGAACATGTATAAGTCATGAAGAAAGCAATAGCAACATACTAAACGACCGGGTGCTAAGCTAATGGAATGGGTCATGTCAATCAGATCATTCAACTAATGATGTGATCCCGTCAATCAAATAACAACTCTTTGTCCATGGTTAGGAAACATAACCATCTTTGATTAACGAGCTAGTCAAGTAGAGGCATATACTAGTGACACTCTGTTTGTCTATGTATTCACACATGTATTATGTTTCCGGTTAATACAATTCTAGCATGAATAATAAACATTTATCATGATATAAGGAAATAAATAATAACTTTATTATTGCCTCTAGGGCATATTTCCTTCACCGGCAGCGCCTGGCCCTGGAGGAGATCGCCGCCCGCAAGCGTGGGCGCGAGGACGAGCACGGCGTCATGGTCCTCGACAGCGACGACGACGACGACGACGGCGGTGACTACACGCGGTTCTACAGCCTCCTTGGCATGTAAAACCGCGTGGGCGGGCGGCGAGGCGGGCGGCGAGGGAGACGGCGGGGGTAGCCCGCGGAAGTTTTTTTCTTTTTTGTAAAATATGTTTAAGTTTGAACGAACTCGCCGATGTTTGCGTTAAATTTGAGTCGTTTTTGCGCCGTTTTTGACTTTTTTTGACTAACCGTGGGCGCCGCGACTGGGGGCATCACGCCCCCAGTGCGCGGTTTAGCGCCGGCGCGCCCCCAGGGGGCGATTTTTTGCCCCTCCTGTGGGGCCAACGGCTGGAGATTCCCTAAACAATATAAACACAACTTCAAATATATGGCCATTGGGACTCTAATATACCTCTCAAGGGATTGTACCTCTACTCTTGTAATCAAGTGAGCAAGGCTCACTTTCTGTACTAAATATTTAAAATAGTGATGTCTGTTTTTATAGTGTCCTATAAAGATAAATGTGCTAAATTTAAATAAAATATGTTCATAGAAATTGTGTTAGTCTTCATAAAATTTTTAGTGGTGTTTAACAGAACAATTTCTTCATAAAAGTAAACTTTTCTATAGATCGAAGAACATTACAAAGCAGTATAGTATTATAGTTTCTTTAAGTGTTATGTCTCTAGCTAGCATCTTTAGCTATTGTAAATGATAGTTCTAGAGCACACATGTCTAATAAATATCTTGACACACTTTTGTTCGGTATGAGTATTTAGCTTAACTTTAACTTCAATAAATCATTTATAGTGTATGATTCTCTTTTTGTTGCTCAAACAACGTGGTTGAATCTCCTCCATATTCCCTCAGTTGTTGCCTTGTTGGTGTTTTAATTACTTTGTTCTTTATTGGTCAACACTAGTAGAAAACAGGGCTATGGTCCAGGCCGGCTTAGCCCATTAGTCCCGGTTCAGTCTAGAACCGGGACTAATGTGAGCATTGGTCCCGGTTCGTGCGGCTAAGGCATTAGTCCCGGTTCATCTGGACCTTTTGGTCCCGGTTGGTGGGATGAACCGGGACCAATGGGCCTCGCTCCTGGCCCACAACCATTGGTCCCGGTTCGTGCCACAAACCGGGACTAAAGATTAGACCTTTAGTCCCGGTTTGAGGCAGGAACCGGGACTAATGGGGATGAGACCTTTAGTCCCGGTTCGTGCCACGAACCGGTACTAAAGGTCCCATTTTCAAACTCTACCCCCCCCCCCGTTGGACCGCCTTTTCAGTTTAAAAAAAAAAGAAAATGATGGAAATGTCAAAAAAATAAAAGAAAATAAGTTTCACATGTGATATGTGGTCTAGTTGTTGGGAAAATTTACAAATATGAATTTCGACTTTATTTACAAAATCTCTCTCGAATTTGTAAAATGGGCACAAACTTTTGCATACGAACTCGGATGAAAAAGTTTTTTATATGAAAAATCATCTACTCGAAAAGTTACATCCGATGGGGACCGCCTATGGCCTGTTTGCAAATTTCTAGAATCCTCAAATTCCAAAAGGAAAAAAAGTTATGCTCAAATTTCAGTTTTTTTAAATTTTAGTTTTTTTAAATACTTATTCAAGAAGTATTAGTGTTACTAAATAATTATTCAAGAATATTAGTGTTATTAAATAATTATTTCACCTTTTTTGAATTTTGGTCAAATCTGGTCAAACTATGGTCAAACTGTGGTCAAACAATGGTCAAACTACTTATTCAAAAATATTAGTGTTACTAAAAAATTATTGTTTTTTAGAACAATAGTTTTAAACTCAAACAGTGAAATATGTGACTTCATGCTCAAGCTAAATTCCTGAGGGTTAATAGGATTGACATCTTACTATTGTCAGGAAAACAACAAGTGCAGACTTGGAAACGAGGGAGAATAGAACCCGGAAGTTAAGCGTGCTCAGGCTGGAGTAGTGAGAGGATGGGTGACCGTTCGGGAAGTGAGATGATTTGGAATGATGAGGGGTGATTAGAGATTAAATTGAGCAGTGATGAGGGGTGATTAGAGATTAGAGGTTAAAATAAATCAGAAATTTGAAAACAAAAAATTTCAAAAAAAAAATTCAAAAAAAAAATCAGGAAATTTCCTTTAGTACCGGTTGGTGTTACCAACCGGGACTAAAGGTGGACCGGCCACGTGGAGGGCCTTTAGTCCCAGTTCTAGATTGAACTGGGACTAAAGGGGGGAGGTATTAGTCCCGACACTTTAGTCCCGGTTCCAGAACCGGGACTAAAGGCCCTTACGAACCGGGACTAAAAGCCCTTTTTCTACCAGTGCAAGTCTATCAGTTACATTCTCAAGGCTTGATTAATGGATTAGAAATGTGTGCATGCTTCTCCTGGAGTGAAAGGATACACTACGGAGGGATTTAGAGCACATTCTAGGAATTTAGCACTAGAGCATCACTATTTGGTGAATGAGCTTGGGTCTTTTACGCCCTTAAACAAATTAGCCTCACGAACACCATCTCACGAGAGGAGAGCCATTGAGCTACCATAATTTGCCCATGTTCTTCTGAGCACTAACCTCTTCTCTGGCATAGCCCTAGAAATCATGGAGCTCTTCCTGCTGAACAACGAGTCAATGTCAGCTTCTCCGGCGAGATGTCTGCTTCTGTAACTGCCTTTCCCAACCTTACCGATCTATCTTGAGCCACAATGATATTAGAGACGGGATTCCACCGCATATCGCAAGCATGTTGTCTTTTCACTAACAATGTGTCCGCGATGTATTCTGGAATCTTGCTGCCAATGAGCTTGTTCTTTGACATATTGAAGTGCTCATAGGCTCCATTCCGATGTCATTGCTTGGCTTGCAAAAATCCTGGGCGCGCCTGTGGCATCTTAACTATTAAAGAGCAAGATCACCTTTGAACCGCCTAAATTAATCGGTTAGAGTCTGAAGCGGGCCATTGTTTTAAAGAACCCAAGGTGTGAGATACAGAGCTGGATATCGATCCTGGCGAACTGCATGTTCCGAAGAGGCTAGAGATCTCCCGAACCGAGTCAGTGTCATCATCCCAACAACCCTGGTGGTGATCGCAAGCTTGCACTGGGTGGACCTCAACCACGAGATTGGTAGGGTGCCGTCATTGGTACCCTACCAATCTCGTGATTCAGAAGAGTGGTGGGATTCGGCAAGCGTGATTTAGAAGCAATAAGCTATGTAGGAGGATATGTAGACAGTGCCATTCAACCAGTTCCCTATGGCGGCATCCGTGCACAACTTATGCTTGTGCAGCAAACTACTGCCACCATGAATATCGAAGGTTACAAATAGAAAGAGGTCTCAACCACGAGAGAGCGACTAGATGGCTGATCGGTTCCCAATATAGCTATTAAATAGAATCTAAATATTATGTTATTTGGATTATTGCTTTGAGTATAAAAAAAGATGGCGTCTGATATAGTGTATGACATTAGAGTTGAGAGGGATTTTAACAAGCTAGAGTGGTCAAATGTAGGAGAAGAATTGTGAGGAAATGTTGTACTATTAAATTATGAGGAAATGTATTACATGTTTGTAATTAAGTATCACCATTTCTTAAAGTATGTCCAGCCATTGACAGTAACAGGTGAATGCACTAGTATAGGAACTTAATCTATCATCATTGAAATTGACATCAAATCCAACAAACTTCCATAACAATAGAGTTCCATGACATGAAGTAGCAACCAATGAACCTTCAACAAAAATACAGAAGATAATAGAATACCCAAATGAAGTCTGAATTATATTTTTATTTTATATATGGCAAACTAAAAAACCAATTTAGGCCCATGTGCTCAGTGTAATTCCTATTTTCAGCTGTAAGAAATTGTCCATTTAGTTAGTTCACAAATGGATAAATTGATTAGTGAATGTTAGACTAACATTATAATTAAGAAGTATAGTAAGCACCACACATGATGCCATTGGAAAGCAACAGAAAAAATGCAAATAAGATCAACATATAATATTCCGGGACACGTCTACGATGCCAGGGGAAGCCCTAGGACACGTCTGGGCAGCAGCGTCGTCGGGGTCGCATTCCTTCTTGGAGGTGATGCTTGGTACGCTGCGGATCGAAGCCTTGGACTGTGGTGGGTCGAATCTGGAGGGCGCATCGATGGCGGGCCATCCGCGCTTTGTCGAGCTGCCGTTGTTGGCATTTGTTTCTTCTTTGTTATTTCTCTTTTCTTTTGGGCTTGTTGTGCTACTCGTCTCAGCAATTGCTATGTAATTGGTGTTTGTTGGTTTGTAATACAAAGCGGGGGAAATCCTTTTCCGGTAACTTTCAATCGCTAAAATTTGTAGTAGTATACAGAAGTCAGTGAAACATACTGAAGCTAGGCTTAACTCTTCTCTGCTTGTGTGACATTGCCGCAGAAATCATGGAGCCTCGCCCTGTTGAACAACTAGTCTACGTTACTACGTAGCTTGAACAATGAGTCAAAGATATCTTCTCCAGTGAGATATCATGTTCTAACGGTGGCTTGCCCAACTTTATCAATCTGTCGCCAAGCCATAATATCAGCGGCATGATTCCACCACACGCGCATCCTTAGCCGCCGGCGATCTCTGAATTCTCTTTCGCTGAGATGTGCGGTCGAATGTTGCCGCCGGCGAGCTTGTTCTTTGATAGTTGGAGGCGCAGAATGACTCCTTGCTAATAAAGAATATTTACAAAGTTATCAACTGACATTTATTCCTTGAGTGAACTAGATACGGGAATAATTGCCCTGCTAGCAGTTGTAGAAGTTGTGGCGTCTTATAACCCGTTAAAGAACAGGCTCATTGGCGCAACTCAGAATTTTAATTCAGAAGATGTTCTTATGCAAGGATGCATAGAAGGATCATCATCACAAGCGAACTTTTAATCACTAAAAATTACTGTAAAAATCACAGAATCATTCTTTGGCCAGGCTTAGCTTTGCTCTGCTTGGTCCGGGGGCGGGGCTTGGAGATATCCTCGGTGTCTGAATCCGAGTCATCCGAAAGGGATAACTTTTCCCTTTTGGATGCCCTCGCCTCCGGGTCTGCGGAGGCCGCCCTATTTTTCCCTTTGAGAAGAGGGTTATCTTCTTCTTCCTCCTCCTCGTCCTTGTTTCCGTCTCCCTCGTGAGAGGAGGGAGCCTCGGTCCCTACGGACATAGCGTCCGAGGTACCTTCATGGTGGAGGACACTTTCGGCCTCCTTGTTCTTCTTCTTGTCCTTCTTTAATGGCACCTGGTATGGCGCCGGGAGCAACATCCTCATTAGGAGGGAATCGGTTGAGCCTTCGGGAAGGGGGGGCGGGCACCTGATCCGCTCCGCCTTCTTTGTCCAGACCTGTTTAAAGGATGGAATGGTTAGTGTATCCCCTGGATTAACATACCAAGCTATAGGCGGAAGCTTAGCCCTTACCCGGGGCGCTGGATGGTTGCAGTCAAGACCAACGTCTTCGGACGTCTCCGACCACGATTTTTGTGATTTAAAGAGCAATTTGCAGATCTCTTTGTGCGTCGTGCTGAAGAATTATCCAGAGTTCGCGTCTCTTCCGGATTAAACTCCCATAAACGGAGAGGCTGTCGCTGGCCGGGAAGGGTTCGGCGGATGAGCATCACCTGAATCACGTCAGTGAGGCTGGTGTTCTTCTCTATAATACTTTTGATGCGCTTTTGCAGCATCAGCACCTCATCGGTCGATCCCCAGTCTAGACCCTTGTTGGTCCAAGAAGCAAGTCGCAGGGGGGGGGGTCTGGATCTAAATGCAGGAGTGGCCGCCCACTTGGTTCCACGGGGTTTGGTGATATAGAACCACTCCTGCTGCCATGTCTTGACGGTATCCACAAAGGCCCCTTTAGGCCAAATGGCGTGAGGAAGCTTGCTCACCATGGCTCCGCCGCAATCCACGTGCTCCCCGTCGATCACCTTCGACTTCACGTTGAAGGTCTTGAGCCACAGGCCGAAGTGCGGAGGGATGCGGACAAATGCCTCGCACATGACGATGAATGCCGAGATATGGAGGAAGGAGTTCGGGGTTAGATCATGAAAATCTAGCCCGTAGTAGAACATGAGGCCGCGAACAAAGGGGTGAAAGGGAAACCCTAGCCCGCGGAGGAAGTGGGGGATGAACAACACCCTTTCGCCAGGCTCTGGAGTAGGGATGATTTGCCCCTTTGTCAGAAGCCTGTGTGTGATTTCCGCAGTTAAGTACTTTGCCTCCCGGAGTCCCTGGATACCCTTCTTCGTCACGGAAGAGGCCACCCACTTGCCTTGCGAACCGGATGCGGACATGGTCGGAGAGCGTGGTGGCAATAGAGAAGGATTGAGACTTGGGCGCTAGAGCTCAAAGATGGGAAGGCCGAGGAAGGAGAAGGCATGGTGTAAAAGATGGGTCCTTATCCCTTTATAAAGGCAATGAATGTCAAGCGACCCCGCACAAGCCTTAAAATTTGCCTATTCCCAAGGGATCGAGCGGATGGCGTGATTGGATTACCCAACCCATCATTGATGAAAATACCGCAATAAGGGGGCACGATCTCTGCTTCGACAAGACGTGTCATTGGAAGTTGCGTCTCGAAACATGAAACGGGAGGTCGAAAAATGATTCGAAATAATAATAAGGCCAGGACACAAGGCCTCGCCGAAAAAGTTGTCAGAAGACATATCCTATTTTTGTTTAAAGTGTTTTGCCCTCGTGGCCCAGGGTTGTAACTATTGTACAGAGCTGGATGTAGTTCTTTTTGATCAACTACTTTGGAGTATTGGGAGGAGGAACCCGCCTTGCAATGCCGAAGACAATCTGCGTGCCGGACACATCGTCATTAAAGCCTGGTTCAGGGGCTACTGAGGAAGCCAGCTGCTATGTGCTATATGCTTATGTGATGATGATGCCGCCGTCTGCTGGCTCATAGAGTTTCATATAAATGGAGGTAGACGGCTGGCTTTATGTGCAATATTATTATGTGATGATAATGTCAGCCGCCGTTTATGTGCACATATAAATGCAGGCGGACGCCTCCTCGTTTGCTAAAAAAAATTGACTAGAAAAAAAACAGCCCGACCTTCCCTTGTGGACCCAGGGACTGTGCATCCAACCAAAATCTAGCCGACAGGCGACTCGGGCGGTAGATGCGGACCCCACAAGGGCCCACAAGTAGGCCAACGGGGCTGACAAGGAGCTTGTAGCAGAGGAGTTCGAGAGAAACAGCCGACGCGGCTATTTAGGCCGGTCGGTGCGCCCTTCCGTTGGCGAGGTGGGATTAAATAAGGCGATGCGGTCGACGCAACACTGACGAGGCTCCATTTCTTGCAACGTCGCCGCCCGGCCCATGTCGGCCCAGTATGACAGGGCCAGCCTCGCCCCTCCCCAGCCCAGTCACTATCGTCTCGCACGCCCGACGAAGGAGTTTAGTCCCACCTCGGAAGCTGATGGGGGTGAGGACCAGCTTAAATATGCCGGCGTGCTACACAGGTCGAACTCCTCTGCTAGTACTGCTTGAAATCGCCGCCCCGTTGGACCCGGCTGTTGGGCCCTTGATGGGCTTTATATGGACCTCCCGAGTCGCCTCGTTGGCTTGATTTGGGTTGGGAATATAGCCCAACTTGCGGTCCAGCAGCCGGTCGGGCATTTTTTTGCACAAGACGGTCGGCTATGTTTTTTTGCACAACGACGGTCGGCCATGTTTTTTGCAACAGGTACAGTAACAAAAACGCAGCATATTAAAACTGTGAACTCTTTCACATAGCAGTACAAATAATATGGCAATTCATTAAACAAATATGATGTGTCATATCACATATGTTCACATAAGTATTTTCATCACACATAAATAAATCGAGACATAAAGTTTTCTGCCACACAAGTACGAACAAGAAACAACATAGTTTATTCGGACTAGACTCATGCGACCGTTTTTATTCTTCCAACATAGCAAGATGCTTCTCTACGCCCAATTCCTGAACATAACATAAAAATATGGGTGAGAAAAATATAGTTTGTAAAACCGAAGTACCAACATAACAAAAAATAATAAGGTAGCATCTTACTTCTGGTTTTTTCGACATGTAGCCTTGTTATGACCTGGTAGACTACACAGACTGCACAAAGGACCACTTTTTTTCTCTGTAAAATCTTTTGGCCTACCATTCTTTGTAACATCGGGGCCCCCCTTTGACCGCCCCTTCTTAGGTGCACCCTTTGTCGAAACTTTCTCAGGATCACCAATACCAGGCTCAACTTGTTGCGCTTGACTTGCCTCCTTCTTAAGCTTAGCATACCTTCTACTTCCTATAAATTCCTCCTCTGGTATCTTTTTCTGCGCTATTATGTTGTCCAGACACTTCATCAACTCGTCAAATAAGAAGGGATCATTTGCTGCAACATGAGCTGCCTCTGCGGTTTTTATGCTTATTTGACTATACCGGTCTCTCTCTAATGGCCCTGACCAACCCCATCCAAACATATCACTCTTCCGCTGCACAGGCAATCCATCTCACGCATTTTTTGACAACCGATGAAGGACACAACACTTTGGTATTTCAGTTATGCTCAAATGATGGAGAACAAAAAGAATGTGTTTGCATGGCAGGCCTTTCCGAACCATCCTAAGACAACTGCATGTTATAGTTTCTTCTGAGTTACCTGGTTCATAAACAACATTATACATGAACTTGTGGTTATCCTTCCATGTCACCATATATGTCTGACACTCAATTCCCACGAGCGTCTCAAATATCTCCAGCTGACCCATCTTGTGCAAATCATCTTGCAGGATGTAAAAATTAGCAGGTGTGAATACTTTGGCGGCATGCTCCTCAAGTGCCTTATATTCAGTAACCGACGGTGGTTCTTTTTGGTGTGCCTCACAGTCATCGTACGCCTCATTCTCACACAGGCGAACTATACAGTTCTCATAATGCACAACCAAATCAACTATTGTCATACCGTAGTCCAGGTGTAGGTGAAGGCAGGAGTTGAGGCTTTCGCTTCTCTGGTTACTTCGCATACCAAGGAAAAAACCATCGGAAAGATATGAAGATGCCCAAAGTCTCTTCTTCGTGTACATCCTGTCAAGCCACTCTTTAGTTCTATCCGTCTTCCACTTATTATAGAAAGCGGTCCATCTCTGCTCAAAGTTCGCTTGAGAGGTGGCATAGTATAGGAGCGATCTGAACTCATCCAATGACTTGTAATGCAGGTGCCTCTGCATATTTTTCTCGATATGCCAGGAGCAAAGACGATGGAAAACATCTGAAAGCACAGTCCGAATAGCCCGGATCATTGCAGCGTCACCATCTGTGATTATTAACTTTGGCTTCACTTGGCAGTTTGCCTTCATAAATGTCTGCAGCAGCCACACATATGTCCCTTCCGTCTCGCCAGCAATTATGGCACATCCAAACACTGTGGTGCAACGGTGGTTGTTAACTCCGACAAAGGGGACGAACGGCATACCATATATGTTCATCTTGTACGTGCTATCAAACACAACCACATCTCCGTAGTCCTGATAGTCCCTCCGCGACTGTGCATCACACCAAAACATACTCTTCAGTCGCCCTTCCTTGTCACGCACATACTCAAAAAAAAACTCAGGGTCCTTCTCCTTCCTGCTCCTCATAATGCCAACTGCCGTCTCTGCGTCACCTTTTGCTATGAGCTTCATCTTTTCTCTGCAACAAAGATTGTAAATATCCCTCCTGATAAGCCCGCACTTATCGTACGAACCGTATCTGCTGATAAAGTTGTCCATTATTATATGCTTTCTTATCCCGGCAGCTTCCAACGCCAATATCTCTGCCCTCGTGCCTTCTCCAATCCGTCTGTGAGACCACAAAAAACAAACCTCGTCGGGTCTAGCCATCGCGTGGTTGTGATCATCCACGAATGACGCAACAAACCAAACACCACGTTCTCTGTCCAGCTTCACCACCATATGTGCACCGCAATCGCAACGAGTCTCCGGTCTAAGCCTGCGCTTGCGGCTCTCCATGGTTATAAACTTGCTCTGCCTTCTACCTGCCCTAGAGCAATGAAATCTCCGGTACCGTATCATTCCTGAAGCACCTCGTTTGACTTTCTGTTTTCTGATGCTAAACCCGTTCTCTTTGGCATGATTGTTATAGAATATGTATGCATCACCTTGCGACCGAAAGGTCATAGCCATCACCTTCCAATGTGTATCCACCATTTGCTGCTGCCTTCGAGCCTCCTCAATGTCGATCTCCCCCTCATCGTGATCACCGCTAATACCATCTGACTCCTCCTACAAAATTCATATGAAAATGTATATGTTAACTACTATCATTTAATTCATAATATTCATCGATGTACAACATCTATCTACGAACCTGGCTCAAGTTATCCACGAATGATTCCTGTAAACTATTTTCCACATTGTCAACATCCACATCTTCCTGCAAATTTGTATACATAGAGAAATAGTTAGCCATGCCATACATTGCAGGTTCAAAGATGAAATCAAAATATACGGCACTTATGTTTTCACTATTTGTGCCATGTTCATTATGATCAAAATCCTCCGGAGGCAAGATATCAAATGACGACACGGAATCGTTGTCGCTGCTGTCATCATCTTCATTAAAAATATCGTTATCATTCCGAGTCACCTTATTAGTACCATTATCATCCCCCATCAATGCGGTTTGTTCATCCATGGCAACACGCCTAACTGACCAAACTGCATAACATTGTGAATTCATCACGTGTTAAGTTTGTACTGTGGATCATGCCCAACTGCAACTCTATCTGCCTACAACATGCGGTCGTCCGGGGAGGCGCCGCTGCGACGGCATGTTTACTCAACCATAAACCCTAGATCACTATGTGTGACTCATATATCCTAGCATGCTAGGTTTAGACGAGGAGATTAGATGGAAAACCTTCGGCCGCGGAGTAGACAGCGGCGACGTGCAACACGGGGGTTAGATGGAAGACGGCAGCGACGTGGAAGACAAGGGCCGCGGTGTAGACGTCGCCGATGTAGGTCGACGCAGGGCCGGATCCGCGGCGTGCGAACGACAGCGCGGTCAGTCGCAGCCGACAAGCCGTCCGACGGCGACGTGCAAGACGAGGGTTAGATGGAAGACAGCGGCGACGTGGAAGACGGGGGCCGCGGTGTAGACGTTGCCGGCGTAGGTCGACGCGGGACGGATCCGCGGCGACGTTTAGATGCGGCGTCGGATGGGGTTCAGTCGGCGGCGATCGCACAGTTAGAAACTGGGCGTGATCGACGTGCGTGAACGTCGGGCGGGCGAGAAGATCGTGCAGCTGACTTTTTTCCTCTACACGTGCGGCGGTTTTTTTTATTCGTCAAGGTATACGGACGTCGGTCTATACGGTATGATAGGAGGTGGGCATATGTTTCTTCCGTATGACCATTATGCCCTTCTACATTTTGTTGGGGGTGTGGGGGGTCTACCGAAGCAAGCCCCAAAAACTAATTGCAGAGCTCGTTTCGATCATGGGTGTCAAAGTTTATGTGGAGCCATTCAATAAGAATATCCCTAAAATGCAGTAGGGGTACTAAAGGTGCGGAGGTGCAGAGATACCAAATTAATTGAAAAGGCAGATTCCTCCTCTAGAAATAGTGATAGAATTATTATTATTATTGACTCTCTGTAGTGATAGAAATTTCATCTGCAAAAGAAAAAAAACTATCTTTAGAAATCATAAACATTCTAGTACTAAAGAGGCGAATGTCCTTGGAAATGAAATAACTGAAATTCCAGCTTTCGGAGAATGGAACAAATAGAATAGCAAATGCACCTATATAAGTAAAAAACAGTTGTGTATGAAAGATCAAAATAAAGGCACAACTAAATCTTGTAATATGAGATGACTCGTGGTATTGGCGATGGAGGTGAATCCCAAATAATCCATTGCTTTGTTGCAGAAATATGTTAGGTATATACTATTTATTATCTTTAACAGGACAAACTCACCTAGTTCTGGGACTTTCCTGCCCGTGGGGAGGAGTGAAACCAACCATGAATCTTTGACACAGATTTTTCCTACAATATGCAAATTAAATTAATTACATTCGTCAGGCAAGAGAGCCCAACTGCAAAGAGACACCTCTTCTTCCTCCCCCATCGCAAGCCAGGTTCACCCGGCGCTCCACGCCGGGGCAAAGGGAGGAGGGGCTAAGGGGCTGCATGGCAGGTTGCAGCAAGTTCTTGGGTGACGCTGGAGTGAATTGCAGAAAACTACCACATTGAAGGCTAGGGTTGCAGAAAAGACTCTTCTACGTTTTTGTGCCAGAAAACACTGATTTCACACCTAATCATTTGCAGAAAACACCTAACCGTCTGTTCAGGCAGTTTAACCTCTATTATGACAGGTGGGGCCCTGTTTCGTCTACGTGGCGTCACGGTCGCGAGTTCACGCTGTCTAACGGTGCTACAGTGGCAACGGCGTGGCGGCCGCTACTGCTCCGCCGTGTGGATAAAAACTGGATCGATCCAGCTCTCTGCTCACACTCTCGCCTCTGCCTCGCCCTCTCCTTACTCTGTTCTTCCTCCCCGGCGCCGCCACACCACCAACCGCCGTTCTGCTGCTCCGGTGCCATGGTGTCGTGGAGCGACGAGCCCAGTGAGGATTCTGTCCTGAACATCTCCTCCTCTTGCGATGGCATCATCAAGGTCAGTTGGTTAGATAGCTAGAGCTAGGGTTAGGGTTAGTGAATTGGGGATTTTGTCACTGAGCTCGATCTGAACATAGCCTTCTCTTTGCTTGCTCCCGTAGCTTCCAGCTACGATGCATGATCCGAATTTCAATGGCACTGATGCAGATGTGAATGTCTTGTGTGAACACGATGAGCCGGCCGAGCGCTTTGTAGCATTTGAAGGGATGCACACGGGCAGGAGGTTTCTTGGATGTGCTAAGAAGGTATGATTCACATCCTGTGTAAAGGAAGATGTTTCCTTAATGCTTTGTTTATCAAGCTATTAAGATTTTTTTAGCTTGGCCTTTGTTTAGCTTGTTCTGACATGCCTTGTCATTAGTGGATTGTACACATTGTTTATTGTGGTAAGTGCTTACTCCTTTGTTTATCAAGTTGTTAATTTGCCTTCAAGTTGTTTATTGTGGTCAGTGCTCTGCCTTCAAGTTGTTAAGCTTGGTTGAGTGCTTTGTCTTTGTTTAATTTGCTTTAGCCACTGTGTTGGAGTGTGTTCTCATTAGTGGATGGTAGTCATTGTTTATTATGGTCAATGCTTAATGACTTGTTTACTAGTGGGCATTGTTAATTTGTCTGTTGTATGGTAAGGAACCTGTCAGTGCTTACTGACTAGTTTATTTGTCTTTTTAACAGTGCACATATTAGATACCTGAACCTGTTGGTTTGATGGTCTTAGACAATTATTTATTCTTTTTTTGTTTATAATACATTAAGGCATAAACTGTGCAGTAGTTCAATGGATTGATTTTGAATGGTCAGACTCAATGGAGAAGGCATTGGCCAAGCTATGGGATATGTATGATGAGATTAAGTCAGCTAGGACCAATGACAATCTAGAGAGTTCCTTTGCAATTCACAACCTGACAGAAGAGAAGAAGAAACTACAGGAGAACTATGACAATTTGTATGCTGATGTGAATGCACTTTTGGATGCCCAACAGCAGAGGAGTGTGGAGTTAACCAATCAAAAGGAGCAGAAGCAATATCTTGAAGTGAAGATTTCTGAGCTAGAAACTGTAGTTTGCAACTTGAAGGCAGAGCTTTCAAAGAAAGAGGAGGAGAAGAAGAAACTACAGGAGAACTATGACAATTTGTATGCTGATGTGAATTCTCTCTTGGATGCCCAGCAGCAGAGGGGTGTGGAGTTAAACAATCAGAAGGAGCAGAAGGAATATGTTGATGTGAAGATTGTTGAGCTTGAGACTGTAGTGGGGAACTTGAAGGCAGAGCTATCAAAGACAGAGGCGAGGAGAAGAAGAAGATGCTGCAAAACTATGAAACTCTGAAGAACCTGACATGTGCTCAAGCCAATGTGATTAGGAACTTGAAGTTCAATCATTTGAAGGAGAAGGAGAGGTTGACAGAAGAGAGGCTTAAACTGAAGTGTCACATTTCTGAGCTTCAAAAGTCTGAGGAAAAGATAAAGTTGAAGCTTCAGGGTGTGAAGGCCATCTTAGATGAGTAGGGTTCCTTCTAGTATGATAATCATCTATCCGTTTGTAGATGATAATCTTGTATCCAGTACTTTAGTATGACTTTGTGACCCAAGTACTTCAGTGATGAATTTTTGATCTATGGTGTTGGATCCAGCAGTGTTGTAATCTAGATGATAATCATCTATTAAGTACTTTAGTATCTATTTCTGAACCTTTATGTATGTATTTTGTGAGATTAGGTGTTGGATCCAACCTTGATGAACCTTTATGAATGTGAGTGCACTTTGATTGTTATGTGGTGTTTGTGCTTAGTAGAATCACATGTGCTCAAGCCAAGGTGGTGCATGTGCTAAGTTAGTAAATTCTATCATATAGATTCATGGATTAACCTTGAGGGTCGTTTCATTGATATATGGACAAGGTAACCATAGTGACACCTTGAGCCTCATCTTGTCGACATATCGATGAAATGACCCTAGGGTTTACCTTGAGCCTCATCTTGTCGATATATCGATGATTTGACCCTAGGGTTTACCTTGAGCCTCATCTTGTGGACATATCAATGATTTGACCCTAGGGTTTACTTGAGCCTCATCTTGTCGACATATCGATGATTTGACCCTAGGGTTTACCTTGAGCCTCATCTTGTCGATATATCGATGATTTGACCCTAGGGTTTACCTTGAGCCACATCTTGTCGACATATCGATGATTTGACCCTAGGGTTTACCTGAGCCTCATCTTGTCGATATATCGATGATTTGACCCTAGGGTTTACTTGAGCCTCATCTTGTCGACATATCAATCATTTGAGCCTAGGGTTTACCTTGAGCCTCATCTTGTCGACATATCGATGATTTGACCCTAGGGTTTACCTGAGCCTCATCTTGTCGATATATCGATGATTTGACCCTAGGGTTTACTTGAGCCTCATCTTGTCGACATATCAATCATTTGAGCCTAGGGTTTACCTTGAGCCTCATCTTGTCGACATATCGATGATTTGACCCTAGGGTTTACCTTGAGCCTCATCTTGTCGACATATCGATGATTTGACCCTAGGGTTTACCTTGAGCCTCATCTTGTCGATATATCAATGACTTGACCCTAGGGTTTACCTTGAGCCTCATCTTGTCGACATATCGATGATTTGTCCCTAGGGTTTACCTGAGCCTCGTCTTGTCGACATATCAATGATTTGACCCTAGGGTTTACTTGAGCCTCATCTTGTCGATATATCAATGATTTGACCCTAGGGTTTACCTTGAGCCTCATCTTGTCGACATATTGATGAATTGACCCTAGGGCCATATTAACAATCCAACAACAGTGCATCATATAACAATTACTAGTTTAGCCTAAACTAGTGAACATTGTAATGGCCATAATAACAAGCCAACTTGACACAAATAGAGAGGCTTAAGTACAGTGCATCATATAGATTCATAGATTACAGTACCATATCACATCATCATGAAACTAGATCCAACAACATAGCAATTACTAGTTCAGCCAGATTACAGTACCATAAGTTGTTGCCAAAATAGATCTTAGCAATTACTAGTTTAGCTAGATCACATCATCATCAAGGTTCAACATCAGTTCCCAGAAGCATAGAAATAGTCTTTCAGCCTGCTGAGTTGCTTTCTCTGTCTTGGTGGGTTCCAAGAAGCTCTCCTAGCAGCAGTTGAGCTGGCTGCCCTTGTTGCTGCACCTACAGTTGAAGAAGCTGCCCTTGGTGCTGGAGCTATTGAAGAAGCTGCCCTTGGTGTTGGAGTTGTTGAAGAAGCTGCCCTTGGTGTTGGAGTTGTTGAAGAAGCTGCCCTTGGTGCTCCACTTGTTGATCCCCTTGGTGCTGGAGTTGTTGAAGAAGCTGCCCTGCTTCCTTGTGTGCTACCCTCCTCTGTGTTGCTAGACTGCATATATGAATTTTACCAAGTTAATACATTCAAGTGTTAGAATTGTGGCAAGTTAATACATTCAAGTGTTAGAAAACAAAATGATGTGTGTCGTGGAATTGTCACGACAGATGTCCTTAGTGTCAGGACTTAGTCATGAGGCCAACGCATCTTTGTAGTAGCTTGAGAGGGGTTGAGCGGAATCGAGAGACGCAACACAAGACAAGGATTTAGGCAGCTTCGGGCCCCGGGAAACATCATCCGGTAATAGCCCTACATGCTGTTTGTGGCTAGATCTTATTATGCTCATGAGAGAGTCGCCGCATAAGCTGGCTCCCCCTTGGTGTCTAGCCCTAGAGATTTTTTCTTGTTGTTTGTCCCTCTTTGGGGAGCCCTGCCCCTCCTTATATATGTTGAAGGGGTGAGTTACATGACTAATCCTATTAGGATTAGGATTACTCTATTCCAAATGGAGTTGTAACATCCCAAATTTTCAATTTGGAATGTTATACATTAGATCATCATGCATATCATATTTTATTTTGCTTTTGGTTTTGATCCTAGAAAATCCTAAGCAACTCAAGGACCCACAGAGAGAGTTGGGGATTTCGTTATTTACATATTTGAGTTTTCTCAAATCGTGTAAACAGGATCATTTGATTTTATTTATTTTATCATCAATTATTTCTATTACAAAAATATGAGAGAGGGAATAAAATGACTTTCCCAAAATATAGAAATATTGAGGATTTAATAAAAAAATCAAATAAGATTTATTTCGGAGTTTTTCGGTATTTTTATTTGAATTTAGGAAAAATGCGCGTTTTTCAAAGTTGTAGTTTGGGCCCAAATAAATGTTCACTTTATCGGGCTCGATTTTAGAAACCCAGCAAAATTTATTTCGTGATTTTTGGAGTCCGTTTAGTATTTCTTTTTATTTTTTTCCGAGCGAAATTATTTAAAAAAAAACCGGAACCGACTTTGGGCCGTACTCGGCCAGGACTCTCCTGGCCGGGGCCTTTATAAGCCACCGCCGCCCGAAACTCTAACCCCAGCGCCGCCGCCGCTGGACCCCCCGCCGCCGACTCGCCGGAGTGCGCGCCTTTTGAGGTTTGCCAACGCACCTCGATTTCCATGCAGTTTTTTTTTAAAAAAATATTTATATTTTTTTTCTTTTTCCGGTCGTCGTTTTTCTTTTTCGTCGGATTTTCCGCGGTTATTTTCTAATCGCGATTTCTGATCCGATTTTCGTTTTAGTATAACTTTTCGCTCGTTTATCGGAATCAGGCGATTCAAGCGCCTAGAGTTTCGTCTCGAAACCCTCTTTCCGAATAATGAACTTAAACAAGTTTTTGCTACTGTAAAATTTGACTTAGATCCAGATTACTAGAACGAAGTATATTTCTTTCGCCATTTGATTTCTTTTGCTTCGTTCGATTTGATTCTTTTTGCAAACCAGGGTTCTTAAGTTGAACTTTCTGGTTAGATCTTCTATTTGAGTTTTACCTGTGCATTAGATGAGTATTTATTGTATGCTTGTTTGTTTCTCTGCGATAGAATACCCGGAGTGCGCCGCCTGTTACTTCGAATCTCTAGGTTTCACGGATCATCAGCAAGGCAAGTAACACTTTGATCATACCTTTTCTACAACCCAGTTTTATTGCATTAGATCAATCCTCACACATTGCATGATTAGGATCTAATTAAATTATGGGATGGGAAGTAGATGAGGTAGTACCTATTACCTGTTTATTATCAAACCTTTGGGAGTTACTTCTACGTTTGCTTATTATGCCATGCTATGCTAGTAGACGTGGATTGGTTGAGTGATATCCATGACAGATGTGAGTTTGTTAATTTTAATGGTTTACTTAAGGTGGCAACTTAAACACACATCTGGGTGGATTGAGGCACCTGGTTTCTCAGGACTTGCCTGTTTTTCTTTTGGACCGCCACCCAGGCTCAAAGGGATCATAATATTCATACTAGAAACTTCCGTGTGCAGCCACAAGCCATTATGGGCTCTGGCATAGTTGATTAAGTCATGCGAACTCTTACAGGGTAGACTAGCAGATGTAGGGGAAGTAGGTGTACCGGTCTACCAACGTAAGGTGCTAGCGCTTCTGAAAGACTGTCTCGGTCATCCGTTTCTCAAACACCATGTAGTGCGAGAAACAACGGAGGCGATCGAGTCTTGTGGGGAAAAGTGCGCAAACCTCTGCAGAGTGTAATAAACTAATCATGGTTAGCCGTGTCCCCGGGTTATGGACATCTTGAGTATCTAGTACCTGGATTATCATGTGAATCTCAACATGTTACTCTAAAGATAATTTTGATGGGTTTGTTTAATGATGATGCTTAATTGGGATTGAGAATGCTGTCAACCATTCTCAATGTTTAACAACCACCATGATAGTAATTAATTTTATTCCTTTGAAGTAGGGAAAAATTGGCTTTACTCAAAAACTGTAACCATAGAGCTTTCCACCAGCCAAATATGCATATAGTATAGTTGTTTCATTTCATTACTCTCTATGTGTTACCTTGCCAGCATATTTCATGTGCTGACCCGTTCTCGGGCTGCAACGTTAATGTTGCAGACTTTTCAGACGACGATTAAGGAGTTTTAGGTCGTGGTTCTATACTCAGTGATGCCGTTGGAGTTGATGGACTCACTTATCTTCCAAGCCTTCCGCTGTTATCGTTATTAGATGGCCTTAAGCCATATCTATTGTAATAAGTTCTCTTTTGAGACACTCGATGTAATAAGTGTGTGATTGCTACTCTGCTATAAATCCTCCGAGTACTGTGTGGTGTCAGCATTACTGATCCAGGGATGACACCGGGGCACAGAGATCAGACTGTTTGAGGTCTGGTCGCTACAGAGATGGTATCAGAGCACACGCTGACTGTAGGACACGACCACTAAGCTAAAAGACCTAGATCACTACTCACTCTCTTCTCTTCTGACTTCTCATCTTTTCTACTCTTTAGGATGGCGGATGCGAGGAATAAGTTCACACAACCAGATGAAGATACACCCTTTGGACGCCACTTGAAGGAAGTCACTAGATACCTGAACATAGGAGTACCAAGCTTCACGGGAACCTACAACGCCACTTTACCTGAAGAAGAGCGCTGGATGATTCAAGTTCAAGTTCCAGGAAGGACGTTCATGCCAGTCACTGAGCCCATAGAGTTTTCTTTTGACGCACCAACTTGGAGTCTAGGAAAGAGTATGGCAGCTCACATCACCATGGGACGCATTGGAGAAGTCTACCGCAAGGATATCAAGGATACTATCTACCAGATTTGCGGACGCCGAGATGAACACTGGGAGATGATCAGCACCAGGAAGGATAGATCAATTGCAGCTTTTATCCAGGAGTTAAACCAGCACATTCGACGACAGGAGAATCAGATGTGCGCCGACATGATAGATCTGAAGAAGGCTAAGACTAGAATCAAGGAACTGGAGGAAGAACTCAAGGCTACACGTGAAGATTATGAAGAAGAAATTGAAGTATTGGTGGAGAAGAATGACGACGTGATCAAGAAGATTGGAATATTTATGGGAGGCCCGACACCAGTAGATGAAGACAAAGAACCCAAGGAGATTAGCTCGAAAGACTACATCATCATCGACGGCACCGACTCAGAAGCAGATAGTAGCGATGATGACTATGTTGATGAAGCTGGAGCCGATATCATGGAATCTACAACCGTAGAATATTTATAGTAGACCACCTCACCAATAGTAGTAGTCCCCCAGGTAAATTTAGTAGTCCGAGCACTTTTGCGATAGCTAGATCGATTGTATGCCTTTGTTTGATTGAATGAGTGAATTGTTTTCTTTTGCCTCATGTGCATATGGGTAGTGTTTTCTCTTTAGACCCCCTCTATTCGTATATCTCATCTTTTCTAAACCCTCAGATGCCTCCGAGACGTGACCCCGGATTTGCTTTTCCGCCGGAGCTCACCCAGTTGATCCAGCAGCAGAACACCTTGATACAGTTGCTAGTTCAGAATCAGAGTCAGGGGAACAACAACCCACCACCACCACCACCACCTGTTGACCACTTAGCCCGTTTTCTTAGGCTGAATCCACCGGTGTTTTCCAGTAGCACCGAGCCAATAGTAGCAGCAAGACAGCTAGGGAGTTGACCACAGCAGGATGCACAGATGCGGAGAAGGTGAAGTTTGCCGCACATCAGTTAGAAGGACCCGCAGCATCATGGTGGGAGAATTTCACAGCCACCTTCCCAGTCGACACTGTCACATGGGACCAGTTTCAGCAGGCTTTTCGTACTGCCCATGTTTCAGCAGGAGCAATGGCCATGAAGAAGCGTGAGTTTCGTAACTTGCGCCAAGGAGGACGGACAGTTGGCCAGTATGTGGAGGAGTTTAGTAAGCTAGCACGTTATGCCCCAGATGACGTTGCTATGGATGCAGCTAAGCAGGAGAAATTCCTTGAAGGACTGAATGATGAGTTGAGCATGCAGTTGATGGTAGCCACCTTCAACAACTACCAGGAGTTGGTAGATCGTGCTCTTATGATTGAAGGGAAGCAGCAGCAAATTGAGAACCGCAAGAGGAAGTATGGACAAGGAAAGTATAATTCAGTAGCTCAGCAGAAGCCACATTTTACCCCTAGACCGGGAGGACATTTTCAGCATACCCATGGAGTAGGTAGCTCACACAACCACAATGGCACCAAGAATGGTAATGGGAATGGAGGAAGCAATGGACAGAACCGCAACACCCCATCAACCCCAGCCAAGAAGGACCTGAGCCAAGTCACTTGTTTTAAGTGTCAGAAGACCGGACATTATGCCAATGAATGTCCTGAAGGCCAGAATGGCAATGGAAGCTCTGGAAAGAAGCCGAACCCTTTCAACAGGGGACAGGTGAACCACGTTAACGTGGAGGAGGTTGAAGCTCAGCCTGATGCAGTAATAGGTAAGTTTTTGGTTAAGTCATTTACTGCACTCATTCTTTTTGATACTGGTGCATCGCATTCATACATATCAAGGGAATTTGTGGAAAAGTATAGCCTACCCACTAGGGTTCTTAAAACACCGATGCTAGTAAGCTCACCAGGAGCAGAGTACATGGCCAGTCAAGGATGTTTTCAAGTGCCATTAAGTATAGGACGGCATGTTTTCCCAACAGATTTGATTATTCTGGAATCTCAAGGCCTAGATGTGATTCTTGGTATGGATTGGCTGTCGATGTATGGAGGAAACATCGATTGTGCTAGTAAGTCAATTTTGCTCACAACGCCAGAAGGAAGAAGGATCAAGTATGTATCCCGGCATATGCCAAACAGGACACAAGTAAATTCCTTATCAGGAGTTGTGCAAGAGGAGGTACCAGTGGTAAAGGATTTTCCTGACGTATTTCCAGAAGAGTTGCCAGGCATGCCACCGGATAGAGACATTGAGTTTTTGATTGAGCTTTTGCCAGGCACTGGGCCAATATCGAAGTGACCATACAGGATGCCCGCAAAGGATTTGGTGGAGATTAAGAAGCAGATTAAGGAGTTACTGGATAAAGGTTACATTCGCCCAAGTTCTTCGCCTTGGGGATCACTAGTACTACTAGTGGAGAAGAAGGAAAAGCTAAGGGATTTCGTGAGGATGAGCACGACACCCTATGGTTTGAAGACCGTGTTTATGTACCCAATGACCCGGAGATCAGAAAGTTGATTCTGCAAGAGGCACATGATTCACCGTATTCGATTCACCCAGGAAATACCAAGATGTATTTGGATTTGAAGGATATTTTCTGGTGGACCGGAATGAAGAAGGATATTTCGGAGTATGTAGCAGTTTGTGACGTATGTCAGAGAGTAAAGGCAGAGCATCAGAAGCCAGCAGGATTGTTGCAACCATTGCCGATACCCGAATGGAAGTGGGATAAGCTAGGCATGGATTTTATCACGGGATTACCAAGGACTCGTTCAGGCTATGACTCGATTTGGGTTGTAGTTGATCGATTGACGAAGGTAGCTCATTTTATCCCAGTAAAGACCACTTACACCAGTGCTAAGTTGGCAAAGATATACATGACCAGGATCGTATGTTTGCATGGAGTTCCGAGGAGTATCGTATCAGATAGAGGAACCCAGTTTACCTCAAAGTTCTGGAAGCAGTTGCATGAGACTTTGGGTACTAGGCTAGAATTTAGTACAGCTTTTCATCCGCAGACAGATGGACAGACCGAGAGAGTCAATCAGATTTTGGAGGATATGCTGAGAGCTTGTGCGCTAGATTATGGATCCAGTTGGGATGATAATTTTCCATATGCAGAGTTCTCTTACAATAATAGCTATCAGACCAGTTTGAAGATGGCCCCTTTCGAAGCTTTGTACGGAAGGAGGTGCAGGACACCGTTGTCATGGGACGAAGTTGGAGACCGCCAGTTGTTTGGACCAGATCTGATTAAAGAATCTGAACAGAAGGTGAAGTTGATTCACGATAGGCTCAAGGTAGCCCAGTCCAGGCAGAAGAGCTACGCAGATTCTAAACGCAAGGAGACGGTTTACGAAGTCGGAGACAGAGCCTATCTTCGAGTATCCCCACTTCGAGGGATTAAGCGTTTTGGAGTTAAGGGGAAGTTAGCGCCACGATTTGTAGGTCCATATCGAGTTTTGAAGCGTATGGGAGAAGTGGCCTACAAGTTGAAATTGCCAGAAGGATTGGCAGGAGTTCATGATGTGTTCCACGTTTCTCAGTTGAAGAAGTGTCACGCGGAGATGGCTGACATACCTTTGAGAGACACAGTGCCATTGGGAGCAATTCAGTTGGATAACAATTTGACCTATGAGGAGAAACCAGTCAAGATTCTCGAGTTTGCCAGCCGAGTCACTCGCAGTAAGGTTATCAAGTTTTGCAAAGTTCAGTGGAGTCACCACACAGAGGATGAAGCTACCTGGGAGCGAGAGGAAGATTTGCTCAAGGACCACCCTCACCTATTTTCTAGCCAACCCGAATCTCGAGGGCGAGATTCATCTTAAGGGGGGTAGGTTTGTAACATCCCAAATTTTCAATTTGGAATGTTATACATTAGATCATCATGCATATCATATTTTATTTTGCTTTTGGTTTTGATCCTAGAAAATCCTAAGCAACTCAAGGACCCACGGAGAGAGTTGGGGATTTCGTTATTTACATATTTGAGTTTTCTCAAATCGTGTAAACAGGATCATTTGATTTTATTTATTTTATCAGCAATTATTTCTATTACAAAAATATGAGAGAGGGAATAAAATGACTTTCCCAAAATATAGAAATATTGAGGATTTAATAAAAAAATCAAATAAGATTTATTTCGGAGTATTTCGGTATTTTTATTTGAATTTAGGAAAAATGCGCGTTTTTCAAAGTTGTAGTTTGGGCCCAAATAAATGTTCACTTTATCGGGCTCGATTTTACAAACCCAGCAAAATTTATTTCGTGATTTTTGGAGTCCGTTTAGTATTTATTTTTATTTTTTTCCGAGCGAAATTATTTTTAAAAAAAACGGAACCGACTTTAGGCCGTACTCGGCCAGGACTCTCCTGGCCGGGCCCTTTATAAGCCACCGCCGCCCGAAACCCTAACCCCAGCCCCGCCGCCGCCGCCGCCGACTCGCCGGAGTGCGCGCCTTTCGAGGTTCGCCGACGCGCCTCGATTTCCGTGTAGTTTTTTTTAAAATATATATATATATATATTTTCTTTTTCCGTTCGCCGTTTTTCTTTTTCGTCGGATTTTCCGCGGTTATTTTCTGATCGCGATTTCTGATCCGATTTTCGTTTTAGTATAACTTTTCGCTCGTTTATCGGAATCAGGCGATTCAAGCGTCTGGAGTTTCGTCTCGAAACCCTCTTTCCAATAATGAACTTAAACAAGTTTTTGCTACTGTAAAATTTGACTTAGATCCAGATTACTAGAACGAAGTTGATTTCTTTCGCTTCGTTCGATTTGATTCTTTTTGCAAACCAGGGTTCTTAAGTTGAACTTTCTGGTTAGATCTTCTATTTGAGTTTTACCTGTGCATTAGATGAGTATTTATTGTATGCTTGTTTGTTTCTCTGCGATAGAATACCCGGAGTGCGCCGCCTGTTACTTCGAATCTCTAGGTTTCACGGATCATCAGCAAGGCAAGTAACACTTTGATCATACCTTTTCTACAACCCAGTTTTATTGCATTAGATCAATCCTCACACATTGCATGATTAGGATCTAATTAAATTGTGGGATGAGAACTAGATGAGGTAGTACCTATTACCTGTTTATTATCAAACCTTTGGGAGTTACTTCTACATTTGCTTATTATGCCATGCTATGCTAGTAGACGTGGATTGGTTGAGTGATATCCATGACAGATGTGAGTTTGTTAATTTTAATGGTTTACTTAAGGTGGCAACTTAAACACACATCTGGGTGGATTGAGGCACCTGGTTTCTACCAGGACTTGCCTGTTTTTCTTTTGGACCGCCACCCAGACTCAAAGGGATCATAAGATTATTCATACTAGAAACTTCCGTGTGCAGCCACAAGCCATTATGGGCTCTGGCATAGTTGATTAAGTCATGCGAACTCTTACAGGGTAGACTAGCAGATGTAGGGGAAAGTAGCTGTACCGGTCTATCCAACGTAAGGTGCTAGCGCTTCTGAAAGACTGTGTCTTGGTCATCCGTTTCGCAAACATCATGCAGTGCGAGAAATCCAACGGAGGCGATCGAGTCTTGTGGGGAAAAGTGCGCAAACCTCTGCAGAGTGTAATAAACTAATCATGGTTAGCCGTGTCCCGGGTTATGGACATCTTGAGTATCTAGTACCTGGATTATCATGTGAATCTCAACATGTTACTCTAAAGATAATTTTGATGGGTTTGTTTAATGATGATGCTTAATTGGGATTGAGAATGCTGTCAACCATTCTCAATGTTTAACAACCACCATGATAGTAATTAATTTTATTCCTTTGAAGTAGGGAAAAATTGGCTTTACGCAAAAACTGTAACCATAGAGCTTTCCACCAGCCAAATATGCATATAGTATAGTTGTTTCATTTCATTACTCTCTATGTGTTACCGTGCCAGCATATTCCATGTGCTGACCCGTTCTCGGGCTGCAACGTTAATGTTGCAGACTTTTCAGACGACGATTAAGGAGTTTTAGGTCGTGGTTCTATACTCAGTGATGCCGTTGGAGTTGATGGACTCACTTATCTTCCAAGTCTTCCGCTGTTATCGTTATTAGATGGCCTTAAGCCATATCTATTCTAATAAGTTCTCTTTTGAGACACTCAATGTAATAAGTGTGTGATTGCTACTTTGCTATAAATCCTCCGAGTACTGTGTGGTGTCAGCATTACTGATCCAGGGATGACACCGGAGCACAGAGATCAGACTGTTTGAGGTCTGGTCGCTAAAGGAGTCCTAGTAGGATTAGAACTAACTTATTCTCTTATTACAAGTGGGATACAAGTACGGGTTTTGCTTCCTCGTAAAGGAAATATTCCTCATGCCTTCTGTCTTGAGCCGGCCCACAATAACATGAGCCGGCCTACTGGGCCTTGGGCCCTTGTCATCCCTCTGACCCACCATCGGGGCTATCATTAAGTCGCCAGGCTCGTGAGTCGTCACACCAATGAACCGCCAGACCTGTGAGTCGTCAATCCTTCGGCGGGTTACGATGAAGCGCCAAGTCCGGCCGGGTCATACTTCCGGTCGGGCGATTTGATAATTTGCCACCCCTTACTTCCCCCTTTCACAATTTGCCACCCATTGTCTCAATGACGGGTGGGCCCGGGCCCCACCTGTCATTCTCAGGGGGGCAAATTATGAGAGGGGGAGGTAAGGGGTGGCAAATTATCAAATTTGCCCTTCCGGCCGGGTCATACCGCGGGGTATATCCCCGACATTAGCCCCCAGTTTAATTTGGATTTATCCATGTTAAACTGATCCTGTAAAATAAACACAAGAACAAACTTGATAGGTTGTGCTCCGGTTTAAATTTTTTCCTGAACCGGCACCTGATCATCTTTAAGTCCTTATCATTTCCTCCTGGATGCATATTCAAGATCTTATAGCAAATCTCTTTTAACAGATATGTCCAAACCTTGCCAATGCAAAAATCCAGGCACTTCTTCTAAAAAATCCGGGTCAATAGGCTAGCTTCATAACCAATTTGCTGACATGGGCTCTTGTAGAGAAATATTATATGGAATAATCCATTTGAGTCGGCCTTCAATGCTCTGACTTGACAAAAATATTGGTCTTTGAAATATTTAACTGATATTCAGCCGGCTTAAAGATGAAGATCTTGCCGATTTATGATTGCCAAAATTGCCGTGTTATAAATAAATGATGTCGGGTCATGATTGTTGTAGACATCAGGTTAATCTGGTCTACTCCAAACTGAGAATTTGAAGATTTTTTTCCCTTATATGCATATCACCTGTAGCCCCCAAGTGTCGGGTTGTCATGCTTGCAGCAACCTGGGACTTGTAATTGCCTTATGCTCATGAAAATTCAACCAGTGTAGCCCTCAAGGGCCGGGTCATTAGGCAATAATGAGCAGGGACTTTGTAGATATAACTATGTAAACTTTAACAACAACGTGTAGCCCCCAAGGGCCGGCTTAGTAAGATAATACTGAGCTGGGACTTTGTTTTTATTGATAATAACATCATATAATATAATCTCCACCATGGGGCTTGAACCCACGTCCACAAGGTTAAGAGATTTGTACTCTACCAACTGAATAGTGGACCGTTCAATATAATGGATTAATGCTTGTGTACCTTGAATTTTGACAGGAGCAATTGGTAGCCCCCAAGGGCCGGCTCATTACAATGGGATGAGCCAGGTCTTCAATAAGGCCAGTAAAAATGACTTTGCATTAGCCCCCAAGTGTCATGGTGCATGCTTGCAGCGACATGAGACTTGCATATTTGATGTAATCTCAATTTGAATAATGTAGCCCCCAAGTGTCGGGTCGTAAGCCTGCAGCGACTCGGGACTATTCCTTACATTGTAGAATACATCATATCCATTGACAATACAATAGCAATTGCGCTAAAGCGACTTTGAAAACCTTATCTGTTGACAAGTAAATCCGGAGTTTAAATATCCGGCGGCTCTTGGCCGATGGCGATTTAATATGCCTCCATTGTAAGCCGGAATTTTTATAACCCGGCGGCTTGTAGCCTTTGAGAAAATCCAGAACGGATAATCATTTTGAAGCATCAATTTTAATGAAGAGCTTGGACTTAAGCATTTATATAAGTCATAGTCCTGCAAATCCTGCACAGAGTTTAAACAACATACGCCCTGGCAACTTAACATCAAAAGCCAGGGCGGGTAACAACCGAAACATAATATAGTCTTTATGCAAGTATAGAAAATACTAGAATTAAGGCCATTCAAGCCTAAACATACTGGCGATTTAACGTCAAAAGCCAGGGCGGGTGATCAAACCTCGCATATTTATATAATCAGGAAAACATACATGTGGAATTGGCTCATACCGCCGGCTTATATCACCGTATCCAATAAGGGCAATACTCCAATGATTGATATGTGCATGATTCCAACGGCGCAATTCAAAATATACCGGCGGCTTAAAATCCATAGCCAGGGCCGGTTTAAACATAATCATGTATAAACAATATCATACCTGTGATATTGAAATGTACTGCCGGCTTATGATACCTGTGCAGTAAGGGTGATAACCCAAAACTTAGAATCCAAACCTTCCAAGTATTAATATTGTCATATGCTGGCGACTTGTCGTCAAAAACCAGGCCGGGTTAATAGAAACCACATATATATGCTTCAGATATGAGCAAAAAGTCTCAACACAAACCCAAAAGACTGTTTTCAAAAAACTTAAGTCAAACAGAGAGAAAATTTTTGAGGCTTCTGATTCGAATACAATCAGTAAACCGAACCAAAGGGGTTAAGCTAGGATTTGAATACGATCATGTAGCCCCCAGTGACTTTGGCGTTGCGCTGATCAAGAGGGTACCGACAGCTATGTTCTCTTTGGTTCGAATACGACCTATGTTTGAACAGGAAGCCCCCAAATGACCTTGAGAGTTTTTTAACGACTCTGATTCGAATATGATTAAAGTCGGACCCAAAAGGGGTTAAGCTATGATTCAAATACGATCAAGAAGCCCCCTAGTGGGTTTGGCATTGCACCGATCAAGAGGGTATCGACAGCTATGTTCTCTTTGGTTCGAATACGACCTATGTTTGAACAGGAAGCCCCCTAATGACCTTGAGACTTTTTTAACGACTCTGATTTGAATATGATCAAAGTCCGACCAAAAAGGGGTTAAGCTAGATTCGAATACGATCAATCCCCAATGGTCTTGTAAGCAGGGTACCTATGTTTGAGTTGTGCTTTGCAACAAACTCTCTTTGGTCCCTTTAATTTTTCCTGAGAACTCGAACTTTGCGAGAGATAAATTCTTCTTGAGCCGGAATTTTAAACCGGATATTGAGAGTTTCAAAGCTTTGTGGGAGACAGGTTTACCTTGAGCCGGATTTTAAACCGGATATTGAGAGCTTCAGCGCTTTGTGGGAGATATATTTCCCTTGAACCAGAATCCTTCTTTGTAAGCCGGAAATTTTCTGACGACCTTTAAATATTCGCCAATAAGGTAGTAGCCTCTGGAGCCGGGTTATTTTTCCCTCCAATGATCCGGAGTTCTTGAATATGCTTTAAATCATTTACTGAGTCATGTCATCGTAGCCCCCGAGTCTCAAGGCGACTCGAGGAGTTGTGTTGAGATTCTCCATATTTGACCGTGATATAAACCGGTATGAGTCAGTCAACAGCTCAGTGATATAATTTGTCCTGCATTGGAGAACTTGCAAGCCAGAGTAATTGATCTTTTAAAGAAAATCAATATATAATATAAAAATATACTGGATGTATTTCACCTGATATGTTA
The DNA here is from genome assembly GCF_003073215.2 of Triticum urartu. Taxonomy (NCBI): domain Eukaryota; kingdom Viridiplantae; phylum Streptophyta; class Magnoliopsida; order Poales; family Poaceae; genus Triticum; species Triticum urartu. The sequence goes on along the minus strand of NC_053023.1, from coordinate 736,707,828 downwards.
AACCAAAAATTATCCACCCCGGAGTTGAAGATCATCATGGTGAAGCTGAAATAAATCACGAGCGAGTCGGTCGTGGGAAACAGACAAATGAGTCGGCCGCAACGTTGTAAGCCGGTGCGGACGAGCAAGTTGTCCTCCTCGTTGTAAGCCGGCGTGGACGCATGAACCGGCCGCGAGAGCGGACAAGCGAGTTGGCCATGGGCACGAACTACAAGTCAGTCACGTGTGTTGATGTAGTGGGGGTGGCAATTTGCACAGGATGAGCGCTAGTGCAAAAATAATATTTTCTCATGCCCCTTTTGCGGCACCTTTTTGTAAGGGATAATGGTCATGCGAAAAAATATTATAGATCAAGTAATTGTTCTTTGATGAAAACAATATGTGTTAATAAAATAAATTTAGATAGATAACACCTGATTGTTCGGATGACGGATGATCCATTCAACGCAACAGAGCTGGCTCAGGCAGACCGACAACTCAATATGGTCCCGATGGCTTTAACACAATAGAGGCGGCTCAGTGCGACCCCGGCGTCTCAATACAGTAGCGAAACAGAGGCATCACCATGGCGGCGGCTCAAAAACAGCAGCGGTAGCGCGTTTGAGATGGCGGAGGCGGCGATCTGAATAGCTTGAATCGGACGCGAGTCAACCCGAGGGCAGGCGGCGTCTCATCGTGTGACGGCGGCTCTCCGGTGGCGGCTCAATGCGGGGAGGCAGAGATAGCTTTACGACGGGGACGATGTGCTACTTGACTTGCAGCTTTTAGCTTGACTTGATTTCGAATTGGCTCGCAGGTGGCTCGAGGCGGCGGAGACGGCTCACAGCAGGTGAGGCAGGTCACAGCAGGGCTCAATCCGGGCGGCTCAAGGTGGGAGCATCCGCAGGTTACTGTTGAGGTGAGGGCTGCGGACACGGCTTAGTCTGCACGAGGTCGACACCGACGAGAAAAAAATCTGCAGCATAAGGATCCGGGCGGCTCGACAGAGCCAGAACCACGGTCGGCAGGGATGATGGTTCAGACGGCCATAGGGTTGGCGACTCGTTGGCAGCGGGTGATAGGTCGATGAGGCGATAGCCGATCAACGGAAACACGGCGACGAGGCGATCCGACGAGGCCACAAGCAGCAGAGTCCGAATCCAAGCCTCCCTCCACGTCCTTTCCGGGTCGTGATTGCTTTGTTTTTTGGACGAGGATAGCTAGCGGCCGGCTGCTCGCTGGCTTTCGCGAGTGGCCGGCCAAAAGTAGAATTTGTTTTGTCCCTTAATAATGATTAAATAGTGATAATTGTCTCTTAATTTTATAAAAAAACAATTATAATTCATATATTAGAAAAAGTACTATGTAAACAGAAAAATATTATAAAAGTATCCATGTAAACAAGTGTGAATATATTTAATTTGAGTTTTAATTTTTTTTAAAGTCATAATTTTCAAACCGCACATCGGAATTAAGATCCGTTTTTACCGTTGGAACCATGGTGGTATGCTCTTCGAAATTAGATCTCGCATAGGTATGTTTCGTTCAACTTTTTTGTGTGCAATTTAGTCTTCGTTTGATGCTATTATTTAGCCGTCGATGTGCAACTAGCTAACAGTCCATGTGCAACTTTTTCCTCTAACTGTGGATATGCAATTTTGATGACAGCACCCGATACTACTCTCTAACAATGAAATTGTAATTTCGTCAGCTGCCTCGGTGCCCTGGACAACTGCCTGGTAGTCATCGCGCGTGTGCAGCCCCTGCAGCCGCGTTTGAGGGACTATCCTATAAGATTATGCCACCCCGCAGTCCATGTGTGAGCAACTATGCCGGCCAGGGTGTGCACTCCGTAGTAGCGCGTGAGCAACTACCCCATTGTACATGTGCAACTCCCGCATCAATATGTGTGCGACTATGCGAATGAGAGTGTGCAACTCCACAACCACACATGTGCGATTATGCTGACAAAAGTGTGCAAGTCCGCATCCGGGCGTGAGCACCTCCCACAACAATTCATGTGCGACTATGCAGATGAGATTGTGCCACTCCGTGACCACGCATATGCGACTATGCCGTCGAGAGTGTGCAACTCCACGGCCGTGCATTAGCACCTGCCATAGCAGTACATGTGCGACTATGCGAACGAGAGTGTGTAACTCCGCGGCCACACATGTGCGACTATGCCGACGAGAGTGTGCAACTCTGCGGCCGTGCATGCGCTACTGCGCCAATGAGAGTGTGCAACTTCATGGTCCTGTGTGTGCAACGATGTCGTCGCACGTGTGCAACTCCTGCAATCTTGCGTGAACTACTATACCAACGAGAGTGTGCAACTCCCGCAGCGAAAGAGAGTGGGCATCTATACCGATGAAAGTGTGCAACTCTGCGGCCGTGCATGTGCGACTATGCGAGCGAGATTGTGCAACTCCGCTGTCACCGTGTATGCCAATGAGAGTGTATTACTCCACAGTCATACGTGAGCTACTACACTAATGAGAGTTTGCAACTCCGTGGTCGTGCATATGCGACTATGCTGCCATATGTATGCAACTCCCGTAGTCATGTGTGAGCTATTATGCTGACGAGAGTGTGCATCTTCTTGACTGTGTGTGTGCGACTATGCCGACAAGACTATGCAACTCTGTGCTCATTCGTGCGACAGTCTTTCAGTGTGCAGCGGTAGTTGATCGAGCTTACAATGTCACCCGTCTAGCTATACTTGAGAAAGCAATGCAAGCATAAAAAATCATCTAACCATCTTTGTATTGTCATGTTGTGCAACTTTCTAATGATCGTAACCAACTAAGAACTACTACATGTGCAACTATAACTACTGTGGATGCCAACTAAAAATATCACAAGCAAAAATAGATCAACTTAAGCGAAAAATATCTAACCTACTTAGTATCATCGTGTTGTGCAACTTTCTAAATCATATATACAACTAAAAACTACTATGTGTGCAACTAGAAGGCTACAACTATTTAACAATTTACTCAAGCAAAAAAGCACCACAAATGTAAGATCATGATATTCAACCAAGACTATGCAAATGAGAGCGCGCAACTCCATGGTCGCGCGCGTGCAACCTTCGGCCGCGCATGTGCACCTCCTGCAGCCATGTGTGTGCGACTATGCGGACGAGAATGTGCAACTTTCTGACCACGCATGTGCGACCATGCCGGGGAGAGTGTGCACCTCCGCGGTCGCGCATCCATCACTATGTTGTCGAGAGTATGCAACTTCATGGTTATGCGTGTATGACTATATGGACGAGAATGTGCAACTATGTGGTCATGCGTGTGCAACTATGCCAACGATAGTGTGCAACTCCACGTCCCGTGAGCTAATACGACGAGAGTGTGTGGCATATAAGTCATGCATACAAAAAAAAAACAAGATGACATGTCCAGCATACAGGAAAAGAAAAACAGAATGCATCCGGGCATCATGTCCAACATATAAAGAAAAAAAGCATTGCGAGACAAGTTACAAAAAACAAGCATCATTCATGCACAAATAAAACAACCTTGGATCTGTTCATTCATTAATATTTTTAGTTCATTAAATCCGTTGAATATGCATGGTGGGTGACACTTTCATGTTCCTATTTCATTCTCTCTCGCACAACTTGAATTGGAAGTGCATAAATTGCAGTTACTCTTGGTCACTATGTACATTCTATAGTAGTGTGAATTCTAATAGCAATCACTGATCAAGAAGAATCATACCTTTAATCTAGGGCCATCAACGCAATCTCCTTGGTGGGGCAATTAATCGAACATCTTCTGGGCGCATGAGGGCCGGCTATGGCTGGCTGGCTGAGGAGATGGGCAGAGTAAGAAGTCTGGCGAGAGGAGCAACCAACTTTGGGTGGTGGATGGCCAAGCCGAACAGCGGCGGCATGCCTGGCTTGCAGCCACGAGCCCATAACCATGGCGTGGTGGTGCGAGTCTGCGTTCGAGTGCGTGCATGGAGGGAGCCGCGGGAGGCAGGAGAAGATGAACGGGAATAGGATGGCGCGGAGGACGACGGCGCGCTCCGGCGGCCGGTCGGCGGCGGTCGCCGGACGCGACGGAAGTAGTGGACACGCGCGTCCGCCCCGCCCTGGTGGTTTGTTGGTGGCATGATGTGAAGCAACCAGGGTAGCGAGGCGAGCAGCGTGGATCGAACCAGAGCGACGCGTACGCTGCCGACCAGGTGGCACCTGAAGGAGGGATGCACACGCGCGATAGAAATCATGCGGTTCCCAGCCGGCCGCTCGGTGTGGTTAAAAAGTGCGCGTGCACTTATAAGATTTTGGTTTTTTTCTTCTTCTTCTTCGTTTTCAACTCCGTGTCCTGTTCATCCTTGTGTATGCTCAATGCGTGAACCTTCCACGCCTCAGCCTTGTCACATTATTGCTAGTTTCTCGACTCCCAATCGAACATGCAATGAGCAGAAAGCACCAAAACGCCCTGTTCCTTGTATAGCCCGTACTAGCACAATAATAACTGTTCAGTAATCTATCTTCACGTCAATTGCGGCTGGCTTGCTGTGATGTAAACAACGGCAGTTGATTTTGACCACTGGGTTTGACTGACAAAACACCTCCTTGTGCATAGATTTGCTTTAGTAAGGATTCGTAAAATAGTGCTTAATCCACAAATAAGTTCTCCTGGGAACCTGTGCATGTACGTGGCGATGTATTGGCCTGGCATATTACCTTTTTTTCAGATGGATTTGACGCGGAGGTCGCGTGCACCAGCTGCAACTTCCATCAATCAGACAATCCTCGGGACTTGAAACAAATCCGCGTACATTGCCTGCCATGGATGTAATCTGCTTCACGCAGTGGCGGACCTACAAATAAAATGAAGGGTGTGCACACTTTAAAAAAATTAAAGTCTATTTCAATTAGCTTGCATGGACCTTAAAAATAAGCTAATTTTTACATGAGAAAAATGTTTTCCAAAAATCTGGGTGTGCTATGGCACACCTGGCACACCCCCTGGTTCACGTGCCCTGCCTCTCGCACTCGCAGTAGAGAACGGCAATTAAACAACAGAATACTCTGCGTCGGTCTCGGACTCGGCGGATCACCACGGCGCGTCTGGCGGCCGTACAATATGCAACCCTAGAACAATCTCAATCTCATACATGCTGATCCAACTGCTCATTGATGGCGAAGATCCTCATGCTGGCTCTTGCTTCATCCGAAAAATTGTAAACTCCTCGATCCCTAAAAGAGATCCCTCCGAAAACTCAACACCACCGCGCGCAAGCCCCACGGTGGGCGCCAACTATCATGGAATTGTCACGGCAGATGTCTTTAGTGTCAAGACTTAGTCGTGAGGCCAACGCATCTTTGTAGTAGCTTGAGAGGGGTTGAGCGGAATCGAGAGATGCAACACAAGACAAGGATTTAGACAGCTTCGGGCCCCAGGAAACATCATCCGGTAATAGCCCTACATGTTGTTTGTGGCTAGATCTTATTATGTTCATGAGAGAGTCGCCGCATAAGCCGGCTCCCCTTTGGTGTCTAGCCCTAGAGATTGTTTCTTGTCGTTTGTCCCTCTTTGGGGAGCCCTGCCCCTCCTTATATATGTTGAAGAGGCGGGTTACATGACTAGTCCTATTAGGATTAGGATTACTCTATTACAAGCGGAGTCCTAGTAGGATTAGAACTAACTTATTCTCTTATTACAAGTCGGATATAAGTACGGGTTTTGCTTCCTCGTAAAGAGAATATTCCTCATGCCTTCTATCTTAAGCCGACCCACAATAACATGAGCCGGCCTACTGGGCCTTGAGCCCTTGTCATCCGTCTGACCCGCCGTCGGGGTTATTATTAAGTCGTTAGGCTCGTGAGTCGTCACACCAGTGAACCGCCAGACCTGTGAGTCGCCAATCCTTCGGCGGGTTACGATGAAGCGCCAAGTCTAGCCGGGTCATACTTCCGGCCGGGTCATACCGCGGGGTATATCCCCGACAATGTGTATCTGTGATGCTTGTACAAACCTGATGCTTGTTCTTTCTCATTGCTAAGCCTGATTTTAGAGTCTGTTTGCATGATGTGTATCTGTGACCTACAAGCTGACAGTTGTTGCATGTAATTGAAGCCATCCTAGATGTATCTTTGGGTGCTGGTGGCTCAAACTGGCTCCTTCACCTCTTGGTTTGCTTCTTCCCTAGCTTATCCTTGAACACTGGAGGTTCTATGTCTCTGGTATTGGTCTTGGGCCACAGATCTTGTCCTGGTACAGAGTATATGATGGGGTTGTATGCTGCCAGATACATTGGCTTTTTGAAAAAGTCATGTACAAAGTCTTCAGGCCTCAGTTTGGCTTTGGTGATAGCTGATACTGCATGATTGCATGGGACTGCAGTCATATCCCATTTCCTGCACCCACATGTCCTATGCTATAGGTTAACTGAATAAGTTCTCTCATTGCTTGTCACTTGGTAGATATTTGGCCCAGCCATCAATGCTTGACAGTTCCTAGAATTTTTCTTTGCTTCTTCAAGCAACTCAACATATGTTGGGCATATATCCCACTTGGCTACCTCTGTGTTAGTCCTATTGCCATTGAACCTAACCATCAACTTTGTCCTGATTCCATCTATCATGCTCTTTATTGGTTTGCCCCTCACATCTAATATCATCTTGTTAAAGACCTCACTAATATTGTTGACAACTAGGTCAGTTTTACAATTGAAGTCCATTGCAAATCTAGCCCAAGCAGCTCTAGGAACTTTGTTAAGCCAAGCCCAAGCAGCCTTGCACTCACTTTTAAGAGCATCCATTGCAGCAAGATGGTCATGTTCAGTATAAGAGTAACTAGCTTTATCCATGTACTTCTTTAATTCTGACCCCCTAAAACTAGCAGTCTGAAAGTTTTGATAGATGTGTCTAAGGCAGAATCTATGTGGGCAGTTGGGGAATACATTGTTTGCAGCTTTAAGAAGGCCCTGTTTGGAGAAATCACCATAATCACAACTAAGCAATATATATGACCAACAACTAATTAAGCAATTATGTACTACACAATTGTGAACTATGCAATTATGAACTAAGCAATGTATATTATAAAATACTACTAAACATGGGAATTACCTTCTGTCTATTAGAGATTATGGTGTAATAACCAAATCTCCCCGATTCTCCACCAATTGCTATCTTCAGTTCAGATAGAAACCAAGTCCAACTTTTTGTGTCTTCTTTGTCCACAACTACAAAAGCAATGGGATATATGTTATTATTCCCATCCCTTCATGTGGCAGCCAGGATTTGTTGGCCAGTAGACAGCTTGATGAAGCATCCATCCACACCTGCAATGGCACACAACACAAGTCAGAAACAAGGCATTCAAACAAGGCAAACTAAACAAAGTAAAGTAATCACCTATGAATGGTCTACATCCATTCAGAAATCCTTCCTTGCAAGCATTCAAACAGAAGAACAGGCCATGGAACCTTGGATTTTTGCTTGGATGTTCCTTCAAGAACTTAGAAGTGACAATGCACCTACTACCTGGATTTGTGTCCAAGACAGCCTGCAAATAATTCCTGATCCTGGTATACTGACCCCTCTGATCTCCTTGTACCATCTCAACTGCTTTGTTCTTAGCCCTGTAGGCCATATGAGTGCTGATCTCAACTCCATACTTGCTCTTCAGATTTTGCATTATTGTAGTTATTGATGTGTTCAAGTCTATTCTTATTGCTTCTAACACCTGATGTGTGACCCACTTGGTAGTCACCTTGGTGCTCTCTGCTACAGCTGGACATGTGTGCAAAAAAATTGCCTTTCTAATGCAAAATGTTCTCTCATTTGCCAACACAGAAGCTGCAATGAAAAAAGGGCAATCTTCATGTCTGCAAATAGCTATGATTCTGTCATTGCAGTTTCTATGAAACTGATAGTTTCTGTTTTGAGGTATGTGGAATGTGAGAAGTGCCCTTCTAAATTGGTAAACACTTTCAAAACAAAGCTTCTTTACAAACTGCATCTCTAGGCTCTCTCTATCCTCAGCATACCAGATTCTTGGTTTTGGTTTTTTGGCCCTACTCTTATTGCCAAGCACAAAAGCTAGGGGTACTGCCCCATCATGCTCCTCCTCCTTCAAATCACCAGGATTTGGATCCTCATCAGATGATGGCATCCAAACATCCTCAAATTTTTGCTCCAAACTTGCATGTGATCTACTAGTTGGCCCATTTCTTACTTTCAACTTCTTCCTCTTTTCCCCTTGTGGTACCACCTCCTCTTCAATGGACGCCTCTAGCGGGTGGCCGGTTGCCCGCTAGCGTTCCGCAGTGGCCAGCTAAAAAAGGAAATAATCTGTCCCCCTAATCTATATTAGAAAAAGTGAATATGTGTGAACATGTTTGAACAGGATAATAAAAAGTACATTAATTGCAAAGAACCTATGTGAACATATGTGAATACATTTAATTCGGGTTTTCAAATTTTTAAAAAACCATAACTTTGACACCGCGCATCGAAATTAAGATCCGTTTTCACTTTTGGAACTCTCACGGCGTGCTCTTCGAAACTAGATCCCGCATGGGTATGTTTTGACGAAATTTTTTTTGTGTAATTTTCTCTCCGTTTTGTGCAACTGCCTAGCATTCGGTGTGCAACTACGTGACAGGGATGCACAACTTTCTCCTATACCGTAAACATGCAGTTTTCAATGATGGTATCTTCACCCCCAAACTACCTCCTTCCAATGAGATGTGAACTTCGTCTGTTGCTCAGACCATCTGCATAGTAGTTGATGTGCAACTTTTCCCTGTCCGTGGATGTGCTTCACTGTTTGCTGCATCGGCCAACTGCCTAACAGTGGATGTGCAACTTCAGATACTGCCACGGCCAACCGTCTAACAGTGATTTGCAATTTTCTCTCGAATCCCCATGGATGTACAGTTTTCCTGCTAGCACACGGCCCAAACCACCCTTGCTAGTGAGATTTGCAACTTTAGCACTCTGTTTACACGCAACTTTTCAGTACCCTCATGAATGTCATTTCTTTACCATTCAACTATCTCTGCCTGTGAGATGTGCAACTTTGTATGTTGCCCTGGCCAACTACCTAGTAGACTATATGCAACTCTGTCTGTTTCCTCCGCCAACTGAAAATACATGTCCACAAATAGGGAGGGAAAGGAATTGCACATTGACTAAAAGGCAGTTGGCTTGAACATTAGACTAAGTTGCACATATCGCTTCCAGGGGGTGAGGGTAGGGTGTGCCAACAGTGAAAAACTACGCATCCACGAATAGGGAGGAGGGTTGCACAATGACTACTAGGTAGTTGGTCGGGACAGTAGACTAATTGCACATCAAACTTTTCATGTTGCTAGACTACAACCTTATGGAAGTTGAATCATGCAGATCCAAAAAATTGGTTTTGGAAAAAGTTGCACAATGTAGTACTAAAGTTACACAATACAGTACTGAAGTTGCACCATATAGCATGAAAGTTGGCATCGAAAAAATTTCTTCAAAACATACCCATGCGGGATCTACTTTCAAAGATCTCATCACGAGGAATCCAACGATGAAGACGGATTTGAATTCCGACACATGGTTTGAAAAATATGGCTTTTTAAAAATTTGAAAACCCGAAACAAATACACGTGGATCTGTTTTGTCCTTCACATGTTACAAGTCTGACCGCATTTAATGTCAGTAATCACATGCACTACCAGACAACGGTATGCATACATGCGAGTGACCGAGCGGCCGCTCGTCCTCTCCAACGAGCGTGCGCGCACTTTTTAGATTCCAGGCTCTTCAATTTCCTCATCCTCTCCATGCTCCTCATCCTCTCCATATTCCTCATGCACTACCTCTTCTTCTAGCTCATAAGGTTCTTCAACATCAGTGTCACCTTCAAAGTGTAAAAATGGGTCATGTCTCTGCCTCCTCATCTCGGCCATCCTAGCCATGAAATCCTCATCTTGCTCCAAGTCAGAGTCATCTTCAGTTAGTAAAACAGGAAGTTTTCTTTTAACTGCCTCCACCCTCTCAACACTCTTCTTATGCTTCTTATACCTCTGTATTTTATTCCTCCTCTTAAGCTCCATAGCTCTTTCCAACTCCTCTTGCTCCAAATCAACATCTCCTGCATTTCCTTGATCCATATCTTGTGCCTCCTGCTCATCAACTTGTGCAACTCTCCTTGTTTTTTTGGATGGTAACCTGTACACCACACTTTCCTCACTGACCTCATACACAACCCTCTCTCCAACACTGCCTATAGGGACTTGCTGCTCACAAACATGACCTATGTTTAAATCTCCAGGTCTGGGCTCACTACCCCTAACTACTTTAAGATTAAATATGGTCTGATCTCTGTTGGCAATGTGGTCTAGCATCTCATCAACCTTGTCATCATCACATATCTCTTCCAAACCAGCTACTCCCAAGCCAGCATCCCTAACAAAGTACATGTAGTCATCCTCTCCATAGCCTGCTGTCTCTATTAGTGCTATTAGATTCAGAAATGTTACGTCTGGAACACACATGGTCCATTCCAAATTGCCCCTGTCATGAAAGTGGAGCCTAACTTCCCACACATCATCACACAAACTACAAAGCAAAGAAGCTACACATTAATTTCTATGCATACATTTCTAATAAATAAAATCAATAACAATGCACAAATAAATATTACAAATTACTGGTGAAACTGATACATATTCAGTTAACTAAAATCTTTTGAACACTAAAAAATTCAGTTAAGTTCATACATACAGTTTCAATGGACTGACTACACTATATACAGTGCATATTCAGTTAACTGAAATATTACAAATGAGAAAATTCAGTTAACTATTCAGTGCATATTCAGTTAAATATTACAAATGAGAAAATTCAGTTAACTGACTACACTATACACTATAAACATTGCATATTCAGTTAACTATTGACACTAAACAATATTCAGTCAACTGAAAACCTTTTGTACACTGAGAAAATTCAGTTAACTTCATACACTGAACCAAATTCATCTAACTGATAGGATACATATCAGAGGTTAGACTACAAACAATAATGACCTACAGTTCATTCAAATCGAAGCCTAACTATTGAACTATGAGAAATTGAACCCTAACCCTAGAATCCACAGTAAAAGAGGGGGAGAACTTACTCAACGCCACCAAATGCAGAAGCCCATTGATGGCTACCCGTCGGAGTAGCTTGCACAGCACGGGCAAGAGCGCCGGCGGCGCGGTACTCAAGCGACGGTGACGGCGCTCTCCTCTTCGGGGCCCGACTAGGGTTTGAGCTGCCGCACACCTCCTCCACTTCGATCAATTCACCGCCAGGAAGCAACCCTCCGCTGCAGCCTCCATCCACTCCCCCGCCGGTGGCATCCACTCCCCCGCCGTCGTCAGGGCTCGCCGTTGCCATGGAGCACGGGGAGAAAGAGAGACAGAGGAGAGTAGAGTGGTGAAAGGGGGAGAATGAAGTGGATAAGGGACCCATGTTGTTTTGACCGAGACGGCACGTCCGTTGCCACTGTAGCACCGTCAGACGGCGTGAGCTCATGGGCATTACGCCACATCCTCAAAATCGGGCCCCACCTATCATAATAGAGGTTAAACTGCCCGAACAAACGGTTAAGTGTTTTCTGCAAATGATTAGGCGCGAAATCAGTGTTTTCTGGCACAAAAACATAGAAGAGTCTTTTCTGCAACCCTAGGCTTCAATGTGGTGGTTTTTTGCAATTCACTCGTGACGCTGCGACGGGGCGTGGTGGGGTGTGGATGGCAGTCGCGGCTGGACGAATCTGATGTAGATGGTCGGAGGAGACCGGCTGGCAAAGACAACGCAGGGGACCATGGAGGCACTACGGGCGTGCGGCGACGCCGTTTTGGAGCGGCGCGGTAGGAGGCATCAGGCCCCCTCTTTGAGTGGTGACGAGGTCGCCCATGCCGGAGCTCGTTCCGGCGGTGCCCAGCCGCGGGACACCATCGAGGCACTGCCGGCGGACGGCGGCGCCGTCCAGAAACGGACGTGCGGCGGTCCTCTATTGGAGTGATGACGAAGTCGCGCGTGCGGAAACACAATTCCGACGGCAGCAGCTTGAGATGTGTAGCGCTAAAGGCCACTAATGCGATGGTGAGGAGGATACAAGGCGATGCATCTGATCTAATCTGGTCTCTTAGACTGCCTCGTCCGTTACATCTACTACCCCTATAAAAGCACGAAAGGGTGGAGAACCAAATCATCTCATCCATCAAATCATATGATCTAATGGTCTAAATTACTCCAACATATCAAACACGTTTTACACTTTAATTACCCACCTTGCCACTCCTAAACACCTCCGCCTCTTTCTGAGAAAAACTGCTTCCGATCTCACGCACATCTCCGCGCGCCGCACACCACTTCCTCCTTGCAGGTTTGCACGCACAGGGGATGTGGGCGCTCAATCCCCAACCTCCCTCCTCTCCCTGCTCGGACCCTCACCTCCCCTGCCCTGCATCCCCTGTGCCCCACTGCCTCCTCTCCTCATCACCACCTTCTCTGGTGCCCACATCACCGCCCCTCGCTTGCCCGTCCGCGCCCCGCACGCCGCCCCTCGCTGGCGGCCCTGACCGACCCGCCCGCAAACTCGCGATTAATCTCCTCACCGCCCCTCGCTTTCGGCTCTGCTGCCCCTCTTTCACCCACCACGCCCGCAGGAGCCTCTCGCACGTCGACCCTCCGCCCGCGTCACTCGTACGAAATCTCCAAAGCCCGTCGCTCGCACTAGACCAAGATGAGGATGAAGTCCAGAAGCGGCCGGCGTAAGGACGGGAGCAACAGTGTGTTCATCACGGACCTGATGGTAATACACTTATGCTTCCTCTCTTCAATCAACATTTTTTAGTTCAACAATTTTTTGAGAAGGATCCATTATACATACTGTTGTAATGTGTGTGAGATGGAATTGAAGAAAAATATATCAGCTGATCTCATTCTATTTCATATTACAATGTGATAAATGCAGCAATTTTCAGATAAAGGGAGAATTAAGCCTACTTAAATTCAGATATAGCAAGGCATCAACTACTTAATGTGGGAGATGGGATTGAAGAACAATCTCTTTGCACCGTGCTGGCCCCAATGTTTTTATTAGTAATGCTGTTTCCCCATTGATTTGGTTAATTGGATTCTGGGTATACTAATTCCCGTAGCTTGTATTTTACGTACACAGGTTTCTCCCAGTCGCTGATCGCATTGGTGCATTGGAAGCGAACCGCTGTGGGACTCACGGCGACAGTAGGGCTAGGAAAGGCAGGCCAACAACGCAAGGCCAGCAACTGGTTGTACCGGCGCAGCAAGGCACAACAGCAGCCGGCCAAGATTGCATACGCAATAAGGGTAACTGGAAGTCTGGAACCAGCCGATAGGCCGTTCGTCAGGTGCTAGCTTTGCGTCTATCTCTACTTGTAATTTTGGATTTTCAACTATGGCACCTATTCATTACAGATCAACAAATATATGAATTGATTCGATTTTACATGTGGCAACATCATGAAGGTTAATTTCTGCAATAAGTTAAGGAATATAATGGAGATGATACCCTTTTTCTCTAAGATAGATGATGGTGATGATTTTTTTTGTTTTTTGCGAAAAATATTAATTTCATTTCAACCAAGGTGATTCATTACAATCCTCTTGGCAAAGAGTGCTGATTTCGATGATGGTGATGATATGATGAGATTCTCATAGTAATATTCATATATGTGAATTTCAGACTTGATTATTTTATTTATCTACTTCTGGTAATTATGAATCTAATTCTACAGCTTTTTGGTAAATTATAGACATGTAAATTGGCATGTTACATTTGTGGTTTAAAAAAATCTTATTGCCCCACACTAATGTAAAATCTTAGATCCAACACTAACACCTGAGATAAAAAAAGATATATGACGCCCCACCTTCGTCCGCTGCCGTTCACGCAGTTTCCATGCTGCCAGTGACTCCGGTGTGGTTGCCCTCGACGCGGTGTCCGTCCCACTCTAACTCGGGTACCGCTGCCATGCCCTCCATTGTATTATATTTTCTGTTACTTACGAGCTAGCACTTTTTCCCCTGGGTGAAGGTCTATAACCTATGTATTAAATTTAAGGAGAAGGACGAACGTGTAGATAATACTCCCTCCGTTCCGAATTACTTGTCTTGGATTTGTCTAGATACGGATGTATCTAGACTCATTTTAGTGCTAGATACCTCCGTATCTAGACAAATCCAAGACAAGTAATTCAGAACGGAGGGAGTACAAGCTTAAGGGTGTATTTCTCTTACTGTAAAAGAGTTGTATTTCTCTGAATATTAACATAATAGTGATATTTAGGGAGAGGGGTGTATGGGTAGATAATTGCAAGGGTGTATCTCTCTTACCTTCAAAAAGAATGTGTATTTCTCTTAACATATAAAATGAGTCATTAATGCCACATTGTTTTTTGGGTCTGATTGTTCTCACAAACTGATAACATGATAGGGCAAGATTCATGTAGGCCGATGAATGTAAATTATAAAGCATCTTAGCACCGTGTTTGTATTTGCAAATTTCCCTGAAAGTTCATACTTTCTGTGAATTGTTGATTCGTAACTGCATATGACATCCTCACATAGTAATATGGGTTACGAACACCATTTCTTGACCTAAGAAGCAATGACAACAGGTAAGTACATCACCAACTCTGGCCTACATCACACTTGAAAAAACTAAGATGTTTTTGGCATGACAAAGGTCAGATCAGAAAGAACTAAAGAGACAGAGGGAAGGGGAGTTATGCACTAAACAATGACGAGATATTTAAAATGAGGTGTGTAGCCCGAAATCATAAGAAAGCTACCCTACGGCTTCACAACGGAAAAGAAAACTCCATGTAACACACCAGTAGCCATATCAGATACATCCTGTTTTCGGTCCGCCCAGTATGATCCACCAATCAAGAAATGAAGTTGCATACATCTGTGCTAGAGAACTATAACATTAGTCGAGACTTGCATACATCCTTGCCTAGGAATTATAATATTAGTATTTTTTTGGTGGGACTTATTTTATTTTGTGCTGAACATGATAAGTATATAGTTCACTGAAAAGGCCAATTTGAAGAAAACAAGGGGAATCTTATATTATTCATCACTACCTATTAAGGGTTTCTAACTTCATGATGTTTTATTTTATTTGTTTTTAACTTCATAATGCGTTTCTTTTTATTTTGAAAGCTTAAAGCTAGATCTGTTTGTCTTGAAATTTGCAGTATTTGAGACAGCCGCAAGATAAGAGTGTAACATGCGATAATTTTTCAATTACCAAGATTATTTGTTGTTAACTCTCATTTGGCTGTCGTAGATAACCAAGACATACACGGAGATAAGCAAGATTCAGTGCTCTGCCTTGCCCCCACGCGCTCTCAGGGTGCGATGTCCCCGACGTGTCCAAGATAGGGTCCAGGAAGACCCTTACCTTCGTTATCCTGGTAAGCTTTTGCTGTTATTTTACTCCCCCAATTCCACTTACAGGGGAACAAAGAGTAAGAGTAATCCTAGAGATAATGGTATTTTCATTTGTGCTTCTAATTGATAGTATTACTATCAGCTCCATCCTTAGAGCAATTGACGAAATGACTCTATCACTTAGATTGATAGAAAATAATTGTGCACAAACAGGACAATGTCCACAAAACAACTGCTGCTGTATTGCTAAGATGCAGCTTGATTTGGCCTCGATATTTTGATTTTTGAGTATTACTTTCTTCCACACACACCTCTGCAAAATACTCCTATGTTCTATCTTCTCAAGCCTCTACTCTCAACCAATCCAGTTGCCCAGTTTTTTTTATAAATATTGATTTGTTTCCTTTATCTATCAATTTCAATTCTGTATCCATCGTTCTCAGGATAACCGTGTGATGTAGCCATGATATCAAAAATAACTATTTTTTACTGAAGCTACAGACTTAAGCAGTTTCTACCATGTGTACTGTATTTTGAGTTAAACCTGAATGGCTTTCGTCGTACGATACACCGTAGTGCTTTCATGTTTTTAGGAGGGTAGTTCTTCCCTGTGTTACGAATATGATTACTATGGCGTCGCTGTACATTTCTTATATGGTTAGTTCTTAATTTTCTTCATTATTCAAAACACTTGTACCCACTAGGATTTCATTTTTTTATTATTTACCTTCAATCAGTATATATTACTGTTGTTTGTTGTCCACCTTGATCCTTCGCTGATATTTTTCCTAGGCAACTTCACATGGAATTAGGATCAATTAATAAGATTCTGGTATATTTTCAAATTTTCTTGCTTTATGCATGAACCTATCATCAAGATTTGGATCTCTTATATGTGCCTTTGCTGCTGTAGATTTGTTGGTGTTGATTTGCAGTAAGAGGAAATGTACTATTGTTCTCATCAATTTCTTTCATACCATGTGTATGGTTAGTTCTTAATATTCTTCATTATTCAAAATACTTGTACCCACTAGGATTCATTTATTATTATTTACCTTCAAGCATTATGTATTACTGTTGTTTGTTGTCCACCTTGATCATTTGCTGATGTTTTTCCTAGGCAACTTCACATGGAATTAGGATCACTTAATAAGATTCTGGTATATTCTGCAAATTTTCTTGCTTTATGCATGAACCTATCATCAAGATTTGGATCTCTTATATGTGCCTGTGCTGCTGTATATTGGTTGGTGTCGATTTGCAGTAATTAAGAGGAAATGTACTATTGTTCTCATCAATTTCTTTCATACCATCTTACAGAAATATGTTGTTTAAATATGAAGAGGTGGATAAGTTTTTGGCTTTAGTTACTGAATATCCAGATCCGGCTTGCTTCTCAGCCATGCCCTACATTTAAAAGAAATATGTTGTTTAAATATGAAGAGGTGAATAAGTTCTGGCTTTAGTTACTGAATATCCGGATCCGGCTTGCTTCTCAGCCATGGCCTACATTTAGAGAAGACATGTTGATATGTAAGAGATTTAAGGTCAATGATCTCCCCCTGTTGTAATGCTCATCATCTTAAGTCGGACATTGCTATATATATGCACCATGGTTCATGGCTGTACTTTTTTCATACGTGTTTACAAAGTTTGTCAGTATTATTATGCAGAGACAACCTGTCATGGTTCTGCGTTGATGTGTTCTTTCATTTGTCAATTTCTTTTGCTTTGAAACAATGTTGATTGGCTGAAAGAATGGTTCCGCGTGGCTTACACGCTTATACCTACTTGAATGTTAAATTTTATTAGCAAATCCATCGAGAACAATGTAACATTTTACGTGTTGCTACATGAAGCTATGTATTGCAGGGTACAACAGTGTTAATATTTTCTTGATTGGAAATATTATACCTCAAATTTAATTCAATTGTGGATACAATGACAACTTTATGCCCTGAATAACAATTGATTATGTGAGTGTAGGAATTAGAACTGGTGTCAACAACATGTGGAGCGGCACAACAAGTGGTGTTGTGGGGGTACCGAAGCAAGGGTAGTCAGGCAAATCCAACAGCATGCACGTCCTGATGTACAGCTTGAGAGGGGTCCGATCCTGACTGCGATCGACCTATTTGGAGGAGGGGCACGTTGGTTCATGAAACAATCGACACGTCTTTATGACTCGGAATTAGGAATTTTATGCACTTTGCATGAAATTTGAATTCCCAAAAGAGTTATTCATGTTATGATGATAGAAATATTTTTGTTTCATAGTCGGGATGTGCGTTGCACGTACATGCTTACTTGTGACACAGAAGAGGAAACGACCACGGGATGTGCATCATAAAAAAATGGATCACACGACTAAGTAAGGGCATGTACAATGGTTGATAAAATAATCTTATCTTAAATCTTGCATGTAATTTAGAGATGACAAAAAAATATGTCTACAATGGGTCATCTCTTAGCCTTATCTTGAATAACTAGTTATTCCTAAAAATATGATGAGACATATTGTGCTAAGATATCATCTTTTGTCTTATCTTAAATAAGAAAAGACAAGCCTTTTCTTATGATTTCTCTCCCCTCCACCTCATCATTTATTCTACGTGGCATTGCTAAGATAGAACAATTGTACATGCCCTAATGGAATGCATGCACAACGATAGTTGCTAATATGGCAAGACACGTTGACTGGGTAGGCTGCATGTTTAGATAAGGCTGGTCGTAATGGGAGTATCATAGGTAGTATTATGCATGTCAAGTAGGCAATTTTGACAATGTGGCATAGCATTAAATGAAAAAAGAGATGGTTGAGTATCATATCATGATACCGTATCATAATAAATGCAATGCTACTACGTGTCATGCATGGCAATAAATAAAGACATCTATGATACTACTACATGATACTATGCATTAGGAAGATAGTATCACACACTAGTATTATATGCATGATACTAACTTATGATACTACCCATTACAAGAAGCCTAAAAGTAATGCTACACACAGGCACTTTATGGGGTTTTACGAACTAATTAGAGATTAATGGCTGTGATTCAATTAAGTATGACGGGTCCCACCATGAAAGTCCATTGAATTTGCGCATGTTCTCCACCCTGTGAAAGTCCGTTGAATTTGCCCACGAATGTAGTATTACTCTTTAGATAAAGGGAAACGTTTGGGAACGGGGCACCGGCGGAACATTGGGCCGGTCTCCTTCTTCCTCGCGTCTCCTTCATCGTAGCTCCCCCACATCTTGCGCAGATCGCCGGGGCGCGCGCTGTCCTCTTCTTCTGCCCCTCCTCCCCATCCCTCCCCCCTCCCCCCTGCCCCCCGGTCGCAGCACCACGCCTCCCCTCCCCGCTCGAAGCTGCCATGGCTCTGCGCGGTGACCATCCCATCTTGCCGGCGACCGAGGGACGGTGAACCACAGGGAGATGCTGCAACTGGGGGCGACGGGGTGCTACCACGGCGATGCCTACCTCGCCGGACCCGGCCACGCTGGAGCTGCAACCAGCCATGGCAGACTACACCCCCAGGGCAATTTTTTTGCTGAAACCGGTTGTAGCAAATTCAATCGCCGGTGGTAGCAAAAATCTACTACAGTTGCAGCAAAACGGTGTCATCGTTATCGCGGGGTCGCAGCTGAGATAAGAAGTTTGAAGCTTTTTTCAATGCGGTTGTAACTTTTATAACTGTCGGTTGCAACTTTTCGTTTTTCCTCCATGGCTTCGCTTCCACGGTTGAAACTTTTTTTATAGTCGGATGAAGCTTTTTTCATCGCTAGATGAAGCTTTTTTTGTCACCGGTTGTAACTTTTCGTCCATGGCTTCGTTTCCACGGTTGAAACTTTTTTATAGTCTGATGAAGCTTTTTTCATCGCTAAATGAAGCTTTTTCTGTCACCGGTTGTAACTTTTCATCCATGGCTTCGTTTCCACGGTTGAAACTTTTTTATAGTCCGATGAAGCTTTTTTCATCGCTAGGTGAAGCTTTTTCTGTCACCGGTTGTAACTTTTCTTGGTCATCCATAGCTCCAGTCCTATACTGGTTGAAGCTTTTCCTATCGCTAGTTGTAGCTTTTTTCGTCGTAGTTTGCAGCACTGGGCATCTCCCTGAGCGCTCGAACTTTTTTTGTTCGCAAGCGGGGGATGAGCGTCGGCGAGCACACCGGTGAGCACGCCGGTGAGCTCCGGTCGTCGCCACCGGAGCTGCAACGGTGGCCATGGAAGCTACAACCGCAGGGATGGGCTATTGCATGGGGGCGAAGCCGGTGAAGAGGATGGTCGCCGAGGACTGGGACCTGGGCGACCGGCGACCAGGGCGGCCGGGAAAGACGGCCGGCGAGGACAGCGACCAAGGACGAGGAGGGCAGGCGAGGGAGGAGCGGCGACAAGGGGGAACGCGGGCGGCCGGCGAGATGGGGTTCGCGAGAGGAAGACAACGCTCGTTACGCGCTCGCGAGAGGAAGACGATGACCTGGTTGGATAAGGATCCAACGGCTCGGGATGGGCTGATCTGACGGCTAGGGTGCGACGGGCCGAAACGTTCGGCCGGCGCACCGGCGCCTAGCATCGCCTTTAGATAAATAGGATAGTGGGGGTGAATCTCTTAGATATATAAGATAGGTAGCGTACATGAGATAAGCATCAAAAGAGCATAGAAACGCAGGCTCCCGCGATCAGTAGAGAAGAGGGAGGTGGAGATGGCGCCGGAGCTGCCCTCCCGTTTTGCCGCTGCCCATTGCTATGCAAGATGCATGTGAGAGCCTTCCCGAGATATATATAAATTAATGACTTCATTAGAAATACAGGAGTGTCATATATGAATTACTGCAATATGTATGCAAGGTATTTTTATATCAAAAAACAGGGATGTACGAAGGTGATCTAAATGCATTAATCACTGCTTCGTTCTTAATGGTTAAAATTGTTCATGTGTTCATACAGACTTAGATAAATAAAACATCAAAACTACTATGCAACAAAAGGAGATCGGTGCCCAACAGATGAACAAAGAATTTCCAGTAAACCAAATTGATGTTGCATAGTCACCCTGAAGTTTATGTATAAATGACATTTGACAGCCAGTATGTTGTTCAGTATTGCTCAAACTGCAAACGGGAAGTGGTGTTTCCAGTGGCGAACGGGTGAGTAACGCGTAAGAACCTGCCCTTGGGAGGGGAACAACAACTGGAAACGGTTGCTAATACCCCGTAGGCTGAGGAGCAAAAGGAGAAATCCGCCCAAGGAGGGGCTCGCGTCTGATTAGCTAGTTGGTGAGGTAATAGCTTACCAAGGCGATGATTAGTAGCTGGTTCGAGAGGATGATCAGCCACACTGGGACTGAGACACGACCCAGACTCCTACGGGAGGCAGCAGTGGGGAATTTTCTGCAATGGGCGAAAGCCTGACGGAGCAATGCCGCATGGAGGTGGAAGGCCTACGGGTCGTCAACTTCTTTTCGCGGAGAAGAAACAATGACGGTATCTGAGAAATAAGCATCGGCTAACTCCGTGCCAGCAGCCGCGGTAAGATAGTCTTGTCTTGAGCTTAGCTTTCTTTTCCGTTGAATTAGTTTCCTGTTCGAATCTTCCTTTTCAAATAGTTGACAAAGCTAGGCTTTATCGAACGAATAGGTCTAGCTTTTGCTTTCTATTCCTTTTGAAAGGGGGCTCGGGGGAAACCCTTTATCGAAAAATATAACTGAGTCAATTTGCCTAAATTTTCAATTCGCAAAATTCATGTGTCAGTCCTGGACCTATGGGCGACAGCATGCAATATATTGCGTGTTCCCAGCCCATGATTTAATGTGTTGACACAGCAAAACACATGTTATTCTAAGCTACAACATGTAGTAGACCTAGTCAGACACATTTACTTGTTTTCATCTCCTAAAATTATAATTCAATTCCATGTCATAGAAATTCCCACGCTAAAGAAAGCATCCCAAGAACCACAACGACAAAAGCAACCTGGTAGGTAAACTGTAACTGTCGATCCCCCCCCCCCTCCCGCAGCTCCCGCGTCGTCCCCCTTGGGCGACTCGGGGGCGACTAGGGTTTCCCCCGGCGCCGCCACCCCCTCCAGCCCCCCCTCCCCTTGCCGCCGCCAGAGGTACGGCAGCCTAGGCGGCTGCCGATGAAGGTGGCGGCGAGGCTCCCCGTCGCTTCGTTCCTTGGCGAAGGACCCTGGACGCCGGGGCGGCGGCCCCGAACGGCGAGGCGGCGCCACCTTCGCGGCAGGTCGCGGGCGCGGGATGCGGCGGACGATCTCCTCGGCAGCTTGGGCAGCGAGGAGTCGGCAAGAGGTGGTCGTGGTGTGGGCTTCTTCCACTCCAGATCTGAAGGTCGTGCTTCTCTCCTCCTCTGCTCCACTCCCCCCTCTGGCGGTGTCCGATCTGTGGCTTTGGCTATCAGATCCGGTGCTGGCGGGGTGATGGTGGTATAGGACTGCGTCTGGTGTAATCCCTTGGCTGGTTCTCCGGCCACGGCGGTGACGGCGCGTGCGCGCGTGGTTTTCCTCCTTGGAGGCGCCGTTGAGGACCTGTTTCTTTCCACCCCCGTCCCAGATCCCGGGTGAAAGCCCAAAACCCGTCCTGGGTTGGGCGGTGGCGGCGCCATGCGCGTAGTTCTCTCCTTGGAGACACCGCCTGGGGCTCTCTGGTTCTTCAGGAGAGTGGTTGTGAGGTTGGAGAGCGCTCGTCGGCGGCGAGCCCAAGGGGTGATTTTTTTGCGTAGGGTGTGTGTTCCTGCAGGTGTATGCCTTGACGGAGTAATGCTCTGCGGCGGCAAGGTCGTGGTGTGTCATGGTGGCTCTGCTCCTGAGCCGGGTTGGAGGGGGATAGGGTTCCTCTTCCCGTTGACAGCCCCACGACGCGCACCGCAGAAGCCTCTTCCCTTGTGCGGACACTGGAGCGGCACCTGGTGCTTCCAACTTTCTTCCCTGGTGCTCTGCATTGCTTCTTCGACGATCCTCCCGGCAGCTTTCCTTCTGTTTCTCGGTGTCCAAGGAAGGTGGCAGTGCAGCGGATGTGGTGTGTCTTTGGTGTGGCGAGGACCGATAGTTTACTTGCTCTGGTGTGTCGGCCAGCGCCTGCTCTAGCTCTCGGGTGAGCCCCCAACGATCTGATGGTGCGGCGCCTTCGAGCCTAGGCGAGAGGATAGGGTTCCTCTTCGGCGTTGGAAGACAGGTGCTCGTTTTGTTCGATGCTCCATGGTCAGGTGACCCCCGGTGCCTCCATGCTACCGACTGAACCTCGATGCTTCTTTGTTTTCCTGTCTTTGGTCCCGGGGTGCGGCGGGCTTCGACATTACTTGCATGACGTTCTCGTGTATTTTCTTGGTGTGCAGTAGTGTGCGTTGCGTTGTAAGCTGCTCAGCCAGCTCCCATGTGTCTTTCGGTCGCTCATGCTTGGTGGCCTTGTGTAATCCTGGCCGGTTGATGGCTTTGTTAATTCAAAGCCGGCCTCTTCTTGAGCCTTCGTTCCAAAAAAAAAGGTAAACTGTAACTGTTTCTGTCTTTATCTCTGAATATGATCAACCTGCTATGTAAACTTTAATTGTTTCTGTCTTTCTCTCTGAATACGATCAACCTGCTCTGTATGACTATTGATGAAAAATACCAACATAATAAATTTGGAGGAAGGAGAACAAATGGTTGCAGGAAGCAAACTGCTACAAAAATATGAAAATGGGTAACTTGGCAAATTTGGAAATCAAGAAGGTAGATCAAGTAAACTCAGGTTTAATTTCTTCAAAGTAGATACTTCATGCTTGGGATCTTGTACTACCATGCAGAGAGAGTGCACGTGTACTGTTTATAATTTCAAGGGATGCTATCAAACCCATTAGGCCTAATGCAATTCTGTCTAAGGGCAGATAGCAACAACACTGCTGTTGCTGCAGGGACTGCCATATCTGGGGAAGAACCAGTAATCCAAACTAAAACAGTTCACACCATTCCAATTCTGCACAAATGTAACGATAAAATCCTTAGTATAAAATGGGAATTTTTCATGTAGCAGCGTGTCATGTAAAATTCCAACTCTTTTGAGCCTGGACATAGTGCTTGGGCAGGAGAAGTAGAGGAGCAGCGAGGGACACAGGAAGGCGCAGCAGTTAAGGCTGAACATATGGAGGAGATTATTAGGCTCAACAAAAAAGAAAAGAAAAAGAAGACCAGGTTTAGACTTGCTCACGTCGTGCAGCTATGAGACCTACGCGCTAGCCAACTGCGCCACTACCACACTTACTGGACTACAAGCCAAACAAACCTCCTTGTTAGTGACAGGGCCAAACAAATCATGGATGGCTCCTGATTCTGTATACCTGCAAGTATCAACAAGGGACTTTGACCTTGTCAGTTCATGTATCAACAAAGTATGGCACACACAAGATTAGTTTGAATTTAGGAGCAATGAGCAAGACTCAGAGTGCATACATCACTCACAATTCAAAACAAGAACCAAGAAAAAAATATGGAGCCTACAACTCTAATATGTCTGAAGCCTGGGATTTTCTTTCACTGAATATGAACCTGCTTCAGGGCAAGATAGCTAGATAAAAGAAGAGCAGTAACATTCCACCAACATGATAAATAGAGCCCTCAGTTGGGAAATTCACGCACAAAGTTCAAACCAAACATCTGTTTTATCAGCCATACCAATAGACAGCAGGTCCTGTTTTGAAGGGTTACAGGTTTATGACGTGTCGATATTCAAAATACAGACACACAGTTACGCGAGACTCCGAAAGTTGACAGACATTACATCAAGGGTCACAGCGCAAGTGCTGGCATTTCACAGAACAGAGAAGGCCACACACTGGAATACTGCACATGAAGAGACAGGCACATATACCTCAGTACCAGTATTTGGTGGAGTAATCCTTGGGAGCAATCACCAGACCACGGCCCTTACGAGCTCCTCTGTAGACAGTCTCCACGATGTCAACAAACTCTTGCTTGTCTTTCATTGCCCAGTTGATCTTGTTGTTGTTTCCTGTCCCAAGATCAATCATGATGTACTTGTTGCGGAAGAAGAACATGACCGTTGACGGGTCGTACAGCTCGTACATGGTGTTGAAATCCGGAACCTCGGTGATGTCAACAAGGTAGATCACGGCAAAGTTCTTGATGGTCTCAGCCACCCCTGACAGCACCTCATCCATCTAAACATGAAAAAGTAGATAGTCAGAAACTCGTAATGAAGTCAACAACATACAACCATGCTAGCTAGATTGACGTAGAACAAAAGCCTGCTAAAAGTTAAACTGCAAGTCTGCAATCAATAATATAAAACCGCTACGAAATTGGACTCCTCGCACAAAGTAATAAAACAATTGGTCGTTAATAAAAGAAGAAAAGTGCTCATAGCTTTACTTCCTCTGAGTATAATGGCTAGTTCTACTTCAACTTAATCAAGCAACCAGTTGTGAACTTCTGCAAATATATGTGTGAGTTGCAACTTAGCTCTCAGTACACATAGAAGCTTTACTTCAACAAAATTAAGGAGGCATCCGAAAATCTTCCCACTTCTGCCCTACTCCAAATTGACCAACTATCTTCTGAGGCTATGCGCCTAATTGAACATACAAAGGATGAAGGGGGTGCTAGGCAGGCTCGCGTCGTCCACGTGTCGCTATGAATAGTGCACACGACGAGCCCCCCCCCCCTCTCCCTCCCCTCCACTCACGAACCCTAGTGTCGGCGCCACAGCCGCTGCATCCCTCCCCGCTCTCCACTCGACCCCAACTCCGGGGGTCTCCTCTCCCTCCAGCATCACCGCTCCACCCTGTCCCGCGACCCTCACCTTCCTTCCTCTCCAAAGGAAGGGAAGGGAAGGGCAGGGAAGGCCCCAGATCGAGCGGAGCGACGCCCAGATCCGCAGCGGCACCGGCACCAGCGCGCCGTCGTCCACCTGGTTCTCGAGGAAGGCCATGGATGGGGGCGGAACCATAGTCCCACACCCGTCCTCCTCGACGTCTGCGACGGGCTGCAGCACCTAGGCTTCAAAGGTACGCACGCACGCCCTCCATCCTCCTCCCCTCCCCTCTTCTTCTTTTGGATGACCCCTATAGTTGGGTGGTTTCTGTAGGTAGGCCATCACAATGGAAACAGAAGGATGAGCACCATGGCGGGCGTGCAGATGTAGGCCATCGTCATCGCCATGTCCCCTAGATTGACAAGCGCCCGGCCGGATTCGAGACCAAGCACCCCTGTGGGCTTCCTGTTCTGGCTCCTCAACGCCACCACGGCTGCGGGATCCACGACCATGGCTGCCCAAGCGCCCAGATGCAGGGCGGTTCCGAACCCAAAGCGCAGTTTACAGGTAGTACGAGGGCAGTTAATGAATATACTTGCGCGCTTTTACTCTTAGGCAAATCACTAATCATTCAAAAGGCTTATTAGTGTTGATTTTGTAAGGTTATTGGGATACACAAGAGCTAGCAATACCACATAAAAAAGAGTCTAGAACTGGGCATTTTTAAATCTGGATAGTTGTTGTAGTGCCTGATTATGACAACAAGAAGAAAAAAATAGCAGAATAATTGTTTGCAGGGATACATAGATCTTTCTTCTATCATGGTTATCAAGATAGGATTTTTTAACGTACACTATATAGTACAAAAGGTTGTTTATCATATACTGCAAATCATTAGTTTTACGTCAGTCTATTACATCAGAGTAGATGTCTCTATCTTATCTTGATTGATAGGAAGTCCACATATTGAACCTTCAAGATGGTTTGAAATGGACCTGGACAATGTGAATTGGGGCCAGTATCTAAACACTATGTTTTGGAACCTCAACTATTGGGATTCAATCATTACGCTGGCTGGAGAGGTTGAGAATCCGAAGATAACTCCTTCCTACATGTTTTTGGTGACAGTTTGCTTGATACAATAGATGGATGTTATGTTTAGATATGTTGTGCTCGATGGATCAGTCTTCTTGCTTTGTTTATTCATGCTTTTTAGGAGAATATTTAGCCATGTTGATATGTTTGTCCCCTGTATGTTTAGATATGTTGCCTCGATGGACCTGGTTATAATAATATAATTGATTTTCTATAATTGTTGTTGTGGGTTCGTCAAGCATTAATTGGGTGGATGGGAGTAGCAGCGGCGGTGTTGCGTTCTCTTTCATGAAACTGACCCCACTTTCTCGTTCTTATTACCTTGTGTGATTTGATTCCTCGCTTTTCCTTTCTTCTGTTTCCTTTCCTCTTGCAGGATTGACGGGGCTGCTCTCATTTTTCGGTTTGCTACTGCTCCTTGCATTCTATGCTGCTCATTGTTGTCATAAGAACGTGAGGTGTTCTTCGGTACGATGCTCCTGACGTGTTTGATGAAATGTCTATAAGCTGATATGTTACTCATTCTCTCTTTCCTTCTCAGTTGGTTCTTGGGTCCTCCATGCCGTTAGCCATCAAGGTTGGGTTCCTTCCCGCTCCCTTGCTCAATTTTTGCCTACTGAAAGCGATGTGGGATGATGTATTGGTTTTGACAACCTCCCCGTGTGTGTGATCTTTGTTGGCATATCAAACGAGGATATTTGTTGGCATACCCGCTGGATTCTAGCAGACTAGCGCGGTGCTCGGGTGCCTAGCTTACTTCAGTTCTGAGTCAACGGCAATGAAGTAATCTGTTCCTGAATCCAGGGGGTATGCCTAGCTTACTTCAGTTCTGAGTCAGCGGCAACGAAGTAATCTGTTCCTGAATCCAGCGGGTATGCCTAGCTTAGTTCAGTTCTGAGTCAGCGGCAATGAAGTAATCTATTACTGAATCTTGCATGTAACTTTGATTGCAGCGGCCCATTCCCCTGTCGTGCCTGGACTAGCTAGATCGATTTTGGAGCTTGTCTATTCTGCCTTTGGCATTCCCTGGATTTCTGCTTGGATGTGTTGTGGTGATTATTTGAGGGGTGGTCTACGACTCTAGGATGAGCCCATTTATTTTAGCACATGCATTACAATTTGTCTATTGTACCGTTGACTTCCTTTCCCATATTTCTACTTTTATGTGCTCTCGTCAGTTATGTTTTGTCTGTTTTTGGCTGACCCAATGCATTTTAATTCACCTATATGTACTACCATTGGTTGTCTTATATACATTTTCATGTGTTTTATCTGTCTGATCAGTTCTTCCTATGTTCTTTCTGTTTGTGTTGCAGATGATGCCGCTCTTCCACCATCTTGTCGGCTCACATGCTGTTATTCTCTGCCAAGGTTTGTGCTTCCTCTTTCGGTTCTATTTTCTTTTGCTCCTGTGAAGTATAATGATTTGTTGCAGTTAAGTTTGTCAGTTCCTGTTATGTGTTTGGGGTAACTGTCTACAGTTCAGTTTATCTGTTCTTCTGGTGCATCTTGTTCTAAACTTCTGGTAGGATGTGCTCCTATCACCTGAAGTATCAAAATCTTGTTAAGCGTTGGTCTGATGTTTTATATATTTTCAGCACCAAGGGCGATGTAGAAATGCAAGAACAGAACCTTTGCGAGGTAATTCAGTCAGCTATATGCATGTATGTTTTCTGCTATAGCGAGATCATTTATTTTATTTAGAAAATAGAACATGAAGTGTGATTACAAGAATCTACTACTGTTAGCATGAACATGCTTTGTAATGTACCTACTGAATAATAGCATAATTGAATCCTTCCTAAGCAACGTCCGTCAACCGAGACTTCACATGCTTTGTTTTACTTTACGAAGAGTAGTATGTGGTGCTCCAATATTCAACTGTGTTCTTGAATTAGGAATTATGTTTTTTATAGTTAAAGTGCTTGTCTATTGATCTGGTGTATATAAGTGAAAGAAAACAAAAACAGACGGGGGATGGGAGCTTCTTGCTTTTGTTTTCCTTTTGTTTCTATTTGATAATTACTCTCTACTCTGATGCTTCAGTGTTTTTTTAATATCCCATGTTATATTTTTTTGGTGCTACTTGGGCTTTCTGAGGTCCTTTTTGTTTTCGTTAAGAACAAAATAGAGTTACTTAATTTTAGATTTGAATGTTAGACACAGAGCTATGAGTCAATGTACTGGTTTGACAAGCTGTATTGTCATATTCACCTGTGCTTTGGAAATTAAAAAGAATTACTTTGTTTTAGGTTTGAATGTCAAGAAAAAATAGAATGGGGTAAGGGAGCTCGCAATACAGATTCTAATTGTTACTTGGTGTTCTGATCCTTGTGTCTGCTCTTGTACTCCCTCTGTTCACTTTTATAAGACGTTTCAGACAGCTGAAATTGAATTGTTTTGAGTCTTGTCTTAAATGTCTAAATGGTTTTACAAAAGTGAACGGAGGGAGTAATAATCTTTTGTGGGTGCCTTCACATGTAATCTATTGCCTCTCTGTCACGTTTTGCTACAAAATTATGTCTCGACCATATGTATTTACATTACTCCTGTCAGCTTCTGATATTTAAATTATGATAGGACAATGCCTCTCTAGCTGTAACTGTGATACTCTTGATGTGCAAGTAAACACTACTAGGATAACTAAAAAAATCATGAAATGCGAGCAATTCTCGATTTAAATAGTGTGACCTTACATAATAGGAGCTAATCATTGTATCGTGTTCAAAATGGGTACTAGAAAAGATGATTGAATAGCAAGTCCTGTAGAGTTACTACCATAAAGTTTATTTCTAACTGCATGATCTGAACTGCACATTCTGAAAGTATATTGCACCCCTGCCCTTGGGAAATTAGACTGCCATAGCAATACTTTTGTAAATAAATGACATTCGAACTTGATGGTTCAGTTTAAAGCTGCAGGCAGAGGCTTGCGGTAGGGAGGAAATCGTTATGCCAGTTGAAAACCAAGCCGTTTATTTGTGGGTGCATGATCTAGACTGTGCTTCTCTGAAAGTATGCTCTTGGGAGATTTAGCTATTGTGGTTTTGCTTGGTAAACGGCTTGGTTGTTAAACAAATGACATGCTAAAATGTTGGTTGTTAGAGCCTCCCTGTTCTTCTAAAAATAGTTCGGTTGTTAGTACAGAGGTGTGACACTATTTGGTCCTCTGGTATTGATTCATGATTTGTGCTTAATACATGATGTTGGTATCTGATCACTTTATTGCTCATGCCTCACTTGATGTTGCATGGTGTACAGGCGAAGTGCCAATGGAGTGGCATATCGTACTTCGCTACTACCTACACATGCGATTCCATTTGATTTCACTTTGATTTTTTTTCTGCTGATCGTTTCTTGGTGGTTGTTGATGAATCATGTGAGGATGGTGCAGAACTCACAAGAGGGAAAAGACCGAACTGCGTAACCAAATCAAATAGCTGATAAGGCACAGATTTCTGAAGATATATGGTCTGCCCTAAACAAGCATATACATCATAGTACAAAGGGGAATTACATCTCTATTTTATGTTATATTTTCTGCTTGCTATCTTGTTCATGGACTCTCTGTAAGTGCATCGTTCTATTAGCAACCTTAGTGCCAGTGACTCAACAGTCAGCTATCAACCAGAATAGTAGGGCATTGAGCTTGTTTAAACTGTAGAGTACACATGCATATACTGTTACTCAGACATCAAGAAAACAGGAGATAAACATGTATGATGATCTACCATGTTATTACTCGGGTGTTGATTAGCAAGTAGACATAGGTTTAGCAGAGAAGAAGTTTCAGTGATTTATCAGTTCAGGCTATGGAAGTAAACATGAGGCATTGAAGCTAATTTGAATTAGGCATGATGAACCAAACATTTTTGTAGTTGCCATTAGTGGGTCAACAGGGTAGGCATTTTCATGAGACAATATTGATTTTAATGATGGCTAATAATTACACTACTGCCTTTGTTTCAAAAGTAAAACTTTGCTATCTTTGACCTTGCCTCTAGGAAAAAATCATCAGCTCAAAACTGAAATACTCCGGATTTACTTGTTATCTTTTAGATGCAATATTGTGTTGTTTGTGAAGGTTCACTTGGAAGTGGTTGCGGTAGCCTGACCTGGTGAGGATCCAGCTAACGAACTGACCTGGTGACGCGATGTGTACATTGGAGGAATTAGATCTTGTGCGTGCGGGAGTGGATCTTGCAATTGAAGTCGTCTCTCCGATGCAGAGGAGCAGCGGCGATGCAGTGGAAACTACAGGGTGAGTGAGAGATTGGAGGAGGGGATGGTCATGAAGTGAGTAAGTGGATTAACATCGCTTGGTCAAGTAACTTTGGCTGGCCCATTATTGTGAATTTGTCATTTGTCTCTTGTAAGCCCACAACACGGTTTAAATATGTATTGGGAGTTTGGGACAATTAAATCAGATAAATGAAAGAAATTATAGCGCTTATAACGGTTTATAAAATGAAGTAACAAAGTGCATATCCAAGTTTAGTACATTTTAGAATGTGGTTGTTTGTTGTTATTCATTGTTAGGCTTGGCATTTGAATCTTTGTTAGATCGGAAGTGCCTTTGATAGCATGGAATATTTGTATAACGCACTGTGGAGGCATGGTCTTTCTCAAGATGATCGGCAAGTGTTTGTTTGCCATAGTTATGGCGGTTTGAAAAAAGTCGTTGGTGCATTGCTGTCGATCTCAAGATGGCTATGTGTTTATATTTTGCATAATCACTCTGAGGGTCATGATTTATAGTTTCTCTGAAATTTGCTCTTGAAGAATCATGTATCTATGTTAGACCCGGTGAGAAAAGGTGGCTTCCAAGCAGAGGATGCGGGAGTGTTGGCCACATTTGGTTTCAACTTGGGTGTCTAAATATTCTCACAATACTTGGCTCCCTCTCGCCCCTTGCGCCATTGGCGCAACGAGTCATCTAGTAAAATTAAAAGACAATCAATGTATAACATTAATACAATGACTTCAGAGGTGTATTATTTTGTACAACACATTGAAAGAAGTTGCTGAATGAAAAGGAGAAGCAGATCGAAATCACTCAATTTCCTTGGAATTACGTGGTGGGGTACATCATGTCAGTATACAATGGCTGGTTCTACTTCAACTTAACCAAGGAACGAGCTTGAACTACTCCAATTATGTTACAGGCAGAAAAACATATGTGAGCAACTATCTAGTACTCCCTCCATCCCATAATGTAAGAGCGTTTTATTAAAAATCAGAAGTGTTATTGCAAGAAAAACAGAGACACGCACACGGACTTGCTCCACTTGTGCTGCTACACATCCAAACTAACCACCTATCCTCTCAGGCAATGGAAAGGTGCATGCAGGATGCGCGGATAGTACCTGCATCATCAGCCGAGATTCCTAAAGACCAGCTCAGATATTTGTATTATAACAACACATATTGCAGCTAGTCCCTTAAAGCTTGCTACTCCACGAAATGAACATGAGGGTGAAGTGCTCACAGAAGCTAATTAGCGAAATTAGCATGAGAATTCCTGCCCTAGGGCGAATTTTTGCCCGATTTGAACAAATCCAAGACCAATTTCAGGTACAGCCGTACAGCAAAACTAGGGTTTCGTTGGTGGGGGGTACCGTACCTGCATACAAGTTTCGTCCCAGTCGTGGCCGAAGCGGATTAGCACAAGACGCTCCTCCTCGGCGAGGATGGCCTGGTCCACGGCCCAGCCGGAGTGCAGGTGGGGAAGCAGATAAGACATATTCGCTCTCGCCGAGATTTGTCGCCGCCGGCTGGCTGGTTCGCGAGAGTCGACGACGGGCGTGGTGTGTCTATAAATATACCGTGGCTGTACTCCGAAGGAAAGGATTGGGTGTCCGACTCCGGCTGCTCCTCGCACTCACGGTCCGACCGTTAGATACAGAATCTAGGGACGGGGACGGGATGCTGGGAGCCGGAGGGGGAGGGTGGGCGGAGAGAGCGAGGAAGCGGTGCGGGGGTGGGAGCCGGCGGGGAGGAGGGAGGAGGCGTCGGCGGCGAGGGAAGCCCGCTGTCTCACCGCTGCCGATAATGGGCCCGTCACAGGCCGGTCCGTTTAGCACACGTCATTGGTTTTGTTTTTGAAAATAATTATAGAAAATACATGTATCTCGGGCCAAAAAGATTATTTCCTCCCTTTTTAGAATTTTGAAATCCCGCTGGAAGATTTTCTCAGAGGCATATATATGTATGAAATAAAGTAGTAACAGAATTTGTGAAAAATGCCTCCATGTGTCACTTTTGTTTCTTTTTTTGGTTAAAAACAGTGGCCTTCCCGTTCAATTTCATTTAACAGAAAGCGTGATTCATACAAGCAAGCTAACCAAACAGGAAAACAAAGTTCATGAATGGCTAAAACATCTCGGTTACAACACATCCAAATAGACACCGGTCACAAGGATGAAAAAGCATAAGCATGAAAGTGCAAGAAAGAATCTCCATGCGGGGTCGGGGGTGGAGGGGGTTCTTCCTCGGCAGAGCTTCAGCTGGAGAAGAGGTTGATCATCAGCCACTTGTTAGCCTCAGCGCCTCTGGACGCTACCCTTGAATAGCTTTGGAGATCTCACTTGCTATTTGCTATAATAGTTTTGTTCCCCGCATCAGTGCATTTAGATTTTCATGATTTTCCTATAGAATAGACCTAGAGTTAATCCAAAAACAGATTAGATGAATCAATGTAAACAGAATCTCATCAAACAGCTAGTATATCACTTTATGTACAACCCAATATTTGATATCAATGTCCACGAAAAATATTCATGTATTTCAAACTTGGAGTTGTAGCAGAGCAGCCTGCTCTTCAACGGATATGCAGATGTATGACTAAAAAAGCATATTCATTCGTGTAGGGCCTGCTGCTAAGAAAAACCTTCATACAACAGAATCTGCCAAGCAACCAAGCCTTTTTTCCCTACCTTTTCTAAGCAATTCAAGCAAAGTTGGATGATGCGTCGGTATACTTGCACCAACCACTCTCACATGTTGCGCCTTTGGTGTCGTTCCAAATTAAGACATGGCAATGTGATGAGCTACCCCCCAGCTAACGAGACACTCACACTACAGTGGAACAGAAGCTGAATAAGCAAGGAAAGGTGTGGGGTGTGTAGCTGAATTGGTGGTGGCTTTCTTCGGTGGGTGATGCAGGTGAAGTCTTGCGGCTGTGCCGGGGCCTTGGGCCTCGTATGTCGTGCAGTTGACTCTCTGAGGAGCAGTGTGGCAGTGTTGTTGATTGTGTTTCTTGGTCATGTGGATGGTGAGGTGCCCAGTGGTAGCCTGGTAGGTAATCCAAGAGAGATGCATTGTTGTCTTCAATGGCGGTCTTTCTATGATAAGGATCTAGAGTTCCTGTTCGTCAAGCGGCCGCGGTGGAGCAGCACGGACCACGGAGTAGGGCTTCCCGGCGAGGCACGGCGAGATGGCAGCCAGGAAGTCGAGGACGAGGCCTTAGATCTCGAGCAGCTCGTCGGCGGAGCTAGGGTTCGGGCGGAGGAGCGGCTGGAGGAGCTGGATCGCGCGGGTGAGGAACGGGAGGAACCGCTTCGCGAGGGGGCGGACGGCGGCCGCGTCTGGGGTGGGGAGAAGGGGTGGAGGTAGGCGGCGAAGCGGGGGTGAAGGCCGGCGCGGGAGCAGCGGGAGGGGGAGGAGAGGGCGGCGGCCTCCATTGCATCGCCTCGCCGCGTGCGGGTGGGTGGGGAATTTTCCCTCCTTTGTTTTTTGGCCAAACGTTTGGGCGGAGGAGGGGCGGGAATGGGCGGAGGCCCAGCCCACGCGTAAACGGCCAGGCACGGCACACCTTTTTATTTTTTGAGGGAGTTCATGATTCTTTTTCGCCAACACTCAAATTGCCTGTCTAAAAAAACAAACACGCATATTGCATATCATTCCATTGATAGGTAGGAGAGAAAAACCAATATATAGTATAGTTACAAGAGTAATGTTTCGGGACGTACGCATGGAAGGGTGTAACGAGAAGTTACATGAGCAGAAGAGACGATGAGTTGCTCAGCACCGGGCGTTAAACACTGGCCACCAAATTGGATACTGTATCTGTCCGTGCACACCACCAGTGACAAAAATAGGATGAAGGATAAAGTCTATGAGGTTGGCAACAACTTGATATGTACATGCATAGATTTAAAATTTACTAAATCAGAATCATGGTTTTGATATTTTGTAAAAAGAAACATGTTTTAAAAAATTACCCAAGTGCTTCAGCTATGCAATAGTCTTTCTTTTTGGAACCTCAAAATAAGCAAATAAATAGCAAACATGGGGCAAAGAAAGGGGAATATTTGTAGTTCAAAATCATTAATTGTTAACCATTTTAGCCCATACTCTATCTGACATGTTGGTAAAAATGCATAAAAATATCCAAATGATAAGTGTCAGATGTCAGGTGCGGGCACTCCGGCCTTGACGCTTTTTAATGACAACTCCAGTTACGCAAGGATGGTAATTTCTAGTGACAAACGGCAAATTTCTGTCAAAAATAAATCGAAGCATGAAAGTTGCCATGCTTGGCAACCAAAATTGTCATCCTCGCGTCACTAAACTTGCCGTCAAAATGTTTGGAGTTGCCATGTGCTCGCACTTGATGTGTAGCACTTATCAAGGTCCTAAAATAAGCATCTGGTTTTATTTTTCCCATGGCCATGGTTATACCTTTTTGAAAGCATGAAGAAGCTGAGTGCTCAGATTATGATGGATGCTCTTACAGCATTGAGCACTGGCTACTTGGGACTTTGGCAAGTGCCAATTTCAATTTCCTCTTTAAAGATGAAAATTCTTACTTCTCGATGTAATTTTAGTTATTGTATTTTTTGTATTATCTTGATAGTTGATGAATAGATCAAAAGTTTTTCAAAAAAATGAAGATCCTTCATCTATGCAAGTATGACATCTTTTTTTTTTAAATACAAAACAATCAGCGTACCATTTTTATCCCATGCTCACTTCGTCAGGCCCGTTTAAGCAACAGTTAATATTGGACGAAGGGAGTATTTCTCTGTATTCCTTCTGCGTGGACAAATTCCCCGCTGAACTGGTGGTGCCCGGCGAGGCGGCGACTAAGTAAAACCCTCTCTGACAAGCAGCGCAAGCAAGATTGGTCTACACTCTACTTCATTGGTGGATGCCTTGGAAAGAAATAAGAGGACATTCAACACTGTCAGCTTCAACCTGAGTATTGTCTTCCAAAAAACCGTTGAATAGAGCAGGCTCTGAACGCAGAGCACACATCACCTGATGCTCACCGAAGCTGAGCAAGCATACGCCATCGACCCTGGCAGAGGGGCCAGCGCACTTTATCTTTAATCCTTTTATCCGGCTTGCTGCTATTTTTTTTTTAAAAAGGGGGGCTCCCCGGCTTCTGCATCAGAATGATGCATACGGCCATTTTATTAACCAAAAAACAAAAAGTGCCAACAAGGTTCCAAAGTCTCCAGCTGAAAAAAAGAAAAAGGCAGCTCACACAGAGCCTAAAAGGCTAGATACACAAACTAGCCAGGAAAAGATGCCACAACCGGCTGACTAAAAATAGATAGGTAAACTAATTGTCTGTTCTATTACATGACCGTCATCCAAACCGGTTGAAGATATCCCGAGCTACCATCTCCTAACGGATAGATTCAGTAACCAAATGCTCCCTGGCCTCCATCGGAGTGAGTAGCGACCACGAACGGATCACTGCCGTAGCTCGGAAAATAATCTGCAAAAAATGAATCCGTGATGTTCTGTTAAAAACCAAATCATTTCTGCAATTCCAGATAGTCCACAACAAAGCGCAAATTCCAACCCAAATATGTCTTGCTAAGTCAGGCTCAACCCCATTAAGCCATGTCCCAAATAAAGCGTTAACAGAAGTCGGTGGAGTAATATTAAAAGCAATATGGACCGTCCGCCAAAGTACTTTGGCCAACGGGCAATCAAAGAATAGATGCTTAATCGTCTCATCCCGATCACAGAAACTACACCTAGTAGGTCCTGTCCAATTACGCTTTATCAAGTTGTCCTTCGTTAAAATAACTTGTTTATGGACAAACCACATAAACACTTTAATTTTTAAAGGAACTTTGACAGCCCAAACATACTTGGAAGTTGGAATGGAGTTCGAATTAATAACATCAATATACATTGATTTAACTGTAAATACTCCAGAACTAGTCAACTTCCAGCGTAATCCATCGGGTTGGTGAGAAAGTTGAACCTCCATCAGTCTCCTAACTAGATGGAGCCATTCTTCCCAACGATTGCCCGCTAGCGACCATCTAAACTGAATAATAAGGGGGATAGATTGAAATACCGTTGCCACGAATGTTGGAAATATGCCATAGAGGCAATAATAAATTGATTATTATTATATTTCCTTGTTCATGATAATCGTTTATTATCCATGCTAGAATTGTATTGATAGGAAACTCAGATACATGTGTGGATACATAGACAACACCATGTCCCTAGTAAGCCTCTAGTTGACTAGCTCGTTGATCAATAGATGATTACAGTTTCCTGACCATGGACATTGGATGTCATTGATAACGGGATCACATCATTAGGAGAATGATGTGATGGACAAGACCTAATCCTAAGCCTAGCACAAAGATCGTGTAGTTCGTATGCTGAAGCTTTTCTAATGTCAAGTATCATTTCCTTAGACCATGAGATTGTGCAACTCCCGGATACCGTAGGAATGCTTTGGGTGTGCCAAACGTCACAACGTAACTGGGTGGCTATAAAGGTGCACTACGGGTATCTCCGAAAGTGTCTGTTGGGTTGACACGAATCGAGACTGGGATTTGTCACTCCGTGTGACGGAGAGGTATCTCTGGGCCCACTCGGTAGGACATCATCATAATGTGCACAATGTGATCAAGGAGTTGATCATGGAATGATGTGTTACGGAACGAGTAAAGAGACTTGCCTGTAACGAGATTGAACAAGGTATCGGGATACCGACGATCGAATCTCGGGCAAGTATCGTACCACTAGACAAAGGGAATTGTATACGGGATTGATTAAGTCCTTGACATCGTGGTTCATCCGATGAGATCATCGTGGAGCATGTGGGAGCCAACATGGGTATCCAGATCCCGCTGTTGGTTATTGACCGGAGAGTCATCTCGGTCATGTCTGCATGTCTCCCGAACCCGTAGGGTCTACACACTTAAGGTTCGATGACGCTAGGGTTATAAAGGAAGTTTGTATGTGGTTACCGAATTTTGTTCGGAGTCCTGGATGAGATGCCGGACGTCACGAGGAGTTCCGGAATGGTCCGGAGGTAAAGATTTATATATGGGAAGTCCTGTTTTGGTCGCCGGAAAGGTTTCGGGGTTTATCGGTAACGTACCGGGACCACCGGGAGGGTCCCGGGGGTCCACCAAGTGGGGCCACAAGCCCCGGAGGGCTTCATGGGCCAAGTGTGGGAGGGGACCAGCCCCAGTTGGGCTGGTGCGCCCCCCCACAAGGGCCCAAGGCGCAAGGGAGAGGAGAAGGGGGCAAACCCTAGGGCAGATGGGCCCTAAGGCCCACCCTGGTGCGCCTCCCCCTCTCCCCTCCCCTTGGCCGCCCCTAGATGGGATCTAGGGGGCTGCCGCCACCCCTAGGGAGGGAACCCTAGGTGGGGGCGCAGTGAAGGAAATATGCCCTAGAGGCAATAATAAAGTTATTATTTATTTCCTTCTATCATGATAAATGTTTATTATTCATGCTAGAATTGTATTAACCGGAAACATAATACATGTGTGAATACATAGACAAACAGAGTGCCACTAGTATGCCTCTACTTGACTAGCTCGTTAATCAAAGATGGTTATGTTTCCTAACCATGGACAAAGAGTTGTTATTTGATTAACGGGATCACATCATTAGTTGAATGATCTGATTGACATGACCCATTCCATTAGCTTAGCACCCGATCGTTTAGTATGTTGCTATTGCTTTCTTCATGACTTATACATATTCCTATGACTATGAGATTATGCAACTCCCGTGTGCCGGAGGAACACTTTGTGTGCTACCAAACGTCACAACGTAACTGGGTGATTATAAAGGTGCTCTACAGGTGTCTCCAAAGGAACATGTTGGGTTGACGTATTTCGAGATTAGGATTTGTCACTCCGATCGTCGGAGAGGTATCTCTGGGCCCTCTCAGTAATGCACATCACTTAAGCCTTGCAAGCATTGCAACTAATGAGTTAGTTGTGGGATGATGTATTACGGAACGAGTAAAGAGACTTGCCGGTAACGAGATTGAACTAGGTATTGGATACCGACGATCGAATCTCGGGCAAGTAAAATACCGATGACAAAGGGAACAACGTATGTTGTTATGCGGTCTGACCGATAAAGATCTTCGTAGAATATGTAGGAGCCAATATGGGCATCCAGGTCCCGCTATTGGTTATTGACCGGAGACATGTCTCGGTCATGTCTACATTGTTCTCGAACCCGTAGGGTCCGCATGCTTAAGGTTTCGATGACACTTATATTATGAGTTTATACGTTTTGATGTACCGAAGGTTGTTCGGAGTCCCAGATGTGATCACGGACATGACGAGGAGTCTCGAAATGGTCGAGACATAAAGATTGATATATTGGACGGCTATATTCGGACACCGGAAGTGTTCCGGATGTTTTCGGAGAAAACCGGAGAGCGGGAGGGTTACCGGAACCCCCCCCCCGGGAGAAGTAATGGGCCATATGGGCCTTAGTGGTGAGAGAGAGGGGCAGCCAAAGGTGGGCCGCGCGCCTCCTCCCCCCCTGGTCCGAATTGGACTAGGAGAGGGGGGGGGGGGGCGGCGCCCCCCTTTCCTTCTCCCTCCCCACTTCTTTCCCCCTCCTAGTAGGAGTGAGGACTCCTCCTTGGCGCGCCATAGGGGCCGGCCGGCCTCCTCCTCTGTTGAACCTTTATATACGGAGGCAGGGGCACCCCGGAGACAGACAAGTTGATCCACGTGATCATATTCTTAGCCGTGTGCGGCGCCCCTGCCACCATAGTCCTCGATAATATTGTAGCGGTGCTTAGGCGAAGCCCTGCGACAATAGTACATCAAGATCGTCACCACGCTGTCGTGCTGACGGAACTTTTCCCCGACACTTTGCTGGATCGGAGTCTGGGGATCGTCATCGAGCTGAACGTGTGCTAAAACTCGGAGGTGCCGTAGTTTCGGTGCTTGATCGGTCAGGCCGTGAAGATGTACGACTACATCAACCGCGTTGTCATAACGCTTCCGCTGTCGGTCTACAAGGGTATGTAGATCACACTCTCCCCTCGTTGCTATGCATCACCATGATCTTGCGTGTGCGTAGGATTTTTTTTGAAATTACTACGTTCCCCAACAGTGGCATCCGAGCCTAGGTTTTATGGTTTGATGTTATATGCACGAGTAGAACACAAGTGAGTTGTGGGCGATATAAGTCATACTGCTTACCAGCATGTCATACTTTGGTTCGGCAGTATTGTTGGATGAAGCGGCCCGCACCGACATTACGCGTATGCTTACGCGAGACCAGTTCTCCCGACGTGCTTTGCACATAGGTGGCTTGCGGGTGACAGTTTCTCCAACTTTAGTTGAACCGAGTGTGGCTACGCCCGGTCCTTGCGAAGGTTAAAACAACACCAACTTGACAAACTATCGTTGTGGTTTTGATGCGTAGGTAAGATTGGTTCTTACTTAAGCCCGTAGCAGCCACGTAAAACTTGCAACAACAAAGTAGAGGACGTCTAACTTGTTTTTGCAGGGCATGTTGTGATGTGATATGGTCAAGACATGATGCTGATTTTATTGTATGAGATGATCATGTTCTGTAACCGAGTTATCGGCAACTGGCAGGAGCCATATGGTTGTCGCTTTATTGTATGCAATGCAATCGCGCAGTAATGCTTTACTTTATCACTAAACGGTAGCGATAGTCGTGGAAGCATAAGATTGGCGAGACGACAATGATGCTACGATGGAGATCAAGGTGTCGCGCCGGTGATGATGGTGATCATGACGGTGTTTCGGAGATGGAGATCACAGGCACAAGATGATGATGGCCATATCATATCACTTATATTGATTGCATGTGATGTTTATCTTTTATGCATCTTATCTTGCTTTGATTGACGGTAGCATTTTAAGATGATCTCTCACTAATTATGAAGAAGTGTTCTCCCTGAGTATGCACCGTTGCGAAAGTTCTTCGTGCTGAGACACCACGTGATGATCGGGTGTGATAGGCTCTACGTTCAAATACAACGGGTGCAAAACAGTTGCACACGCGGAATACTCAGGTTATACTTGACGAGCCAAGCATATACAGATATGGCCTCGGAACACGGAGA
This sequence comes from Triticum urartu, assembly GCF_003073215.2. Lineage (NCBI taxonomy): Eukaryota > Viridiplantae > Streptophyta > Magnoliopsida > Poales > Poaceae > Triticum > Triticum urartu. Next base: position 736,667,185 of record NC_053023.1, on the reverse strand, counting down.
CCGAAAGTTCGAGCGTGAATCATATAGTAGATATGATCAACATAGTGATGTTCACCAATGAAACTGCTCCATCTCACGTGATGATCGGACATGGTTTAGTTGATTTGGATCACGTGATCACTTAGAGGATTAGAGGGATGTCTATCTAAGTGGGAGTTCTTAAGTAATATGATTAATTGAACTTAAATTTATCATGAACTTAGTCCTGGTAGTATTTTGCAAATTATGTTGTAGATCAATAGCTCGCGTTGTTGCTTCCGTGTGTTTATTTTGATATGTTCCTAGAGAAAATTGTGTTGAAAGATGTTAGTAGCAATGATGCGGATTGGATCCGTGATCTGAGGTTTATCCTCATTGCCGCACAGAGGAATTATGTCCTTGATGCACCGCTAGGTGACAGACCTATTGCAGGAGCAGATGCTGACGTTATGAACGTTTGGCTAGCTAAATATGATGACTACTTGATAGTTTAGTGCACCATGCTTAACGGCTTAAAATCGGGACTTCAAAGATGTTTTAAACGTCATGGACCATATGAGATGTTCCAGGAGTTGAAGTTAATATTTCAAGCAAATACCCGAGTTGAGAGATATGAAGTCTCCAACAAGTTCTATAGCTAAAAGATGGAGGAGAATCGCTCAACTAGTGAGCATGTGCTCAGATTGTCTGGGTACTACAATCGCTTGAATCAAGTGGGAGTTAATCTTCCAGATAACATAGTGATTGACAGAATTCTCTAGTCACCATCACCAAGTTAGTAGAACTTTGTGATGAACTATAGTATGCAAGGGATGACGAAAACGAATCCCGAGCTTTTCATGATGATGAAATCGATGAAGGTAGAAATCAAGAAAGAGCATCAAGTGTTGATGGTTGACAAGATCACTAGTTTCAAGAAAAGGGCAAAGGGAAAAAGGGGAACTTCAAGAAAAACAGCAAGCAAGTTGCTTCTCATGTGAAGAAGCCCAAGTCTGGTCCTAAGCCCGAGACTAAGTGCTTCTACTGCAAAGGGACTGGTCACTGGAAGCGGAACTACCCCAAGTGATTGGCGGATAAGAAGGATGGCAAAGTGAACTTAAGTATATTTGATATACATGTTATTGATGTGTACTTTACTAGTGTTTATAGCAACCCCTCAGTATTTGATGCTAGTTCAGTTGCTAAGAGTAGTAACTCGAAACGGGAGTTGCAGAATGAACAGAGACTAGTTAAGGGTGAAGTAACGATGTGTGTTGGAAGTGGTTCCAAAATTGATATGATCATCATCGCACACTCCCTATACTTTCGGGATTAGTGTTGAACCTAAATAAGTGTTATTTGGTGTTTGCGTTGAGCATGAATATGATTTGATCATGTTTATTGCAATACGGTTATTCATTAAAGTCAGAGAATAATTGTTGTTCTGTTTACATGAATAAAACCTTCGATGGTCATACACCCAATGAAACAAGTTCGTTGGATCTCGATCGTAGTGATACACATATTCATAATATGGAAACCAAAAGATGCAAAGTTAATAATGATAGTGCAACTTATTTGTGGCACTGCCGTTTAAGTCATATTGGTGTAAAGCGCATGAAGAACCTCCATGTTGATGGGCTTTTGGAATCACTTGATTATGAATCAGTTGATGCTTGCGAACCATGCCTCATGGGCAAGATGACTAAGACTCTGTTCTTCGGAACAATGGAGCGAGCAACAGATTTGTTGGAAATCATACATACTGATGTATGTGGTCCGATGAATATTGAGGCTCGCGACAGGTATCATTATTTTCTGATCTTCACAGATGATTTGAGCGGATATGAGTATATCTACTTGATGAAACATAAGTCTGAAACATTTGAAAAGTTCAAAGAATTTCAGAGTGAAGTGGAAAATCATCGTGACAAGAAAATAAAAGTTTCTACGATATGATCGCAGAGGTAAAATATTTGAGTTACGAGTTTGGCCTTCAATTAAAACAATGTGAAATAGTTTCACTACTCACGCCACCTGGAACACCATAGTGTAATGGTGTGTCCGAACGTCATAACCGTAATTTATTAGATATAGTGCGATCTATGATGTCTCTTACCGATCTACCACTATTGTTTTGGGATCATGCATTAGAGACAGCTGCATTCACATTGAAAAGGGGCACCATCTAAGTCCGTTGAGACGACACAATATGAACTATGGTTTGGCAAGAAACCAAAGTTGTAGTTTCTTAAAGTTTGGAGTTGCGATGCTTATGTGAAAAAGTTTCATCTCGATAAGCTCAAACTCAAATCGGAGAAATATGTCTTCATAGGATACCCAAAGGAGACAGTTGGGTACACCTTCTATCACAGATCCGAAGGCAAGACATTCGTTGCTAAGAATGGATCCTTTCTAGAGAAGGAGTTTCTCTCGAAAGAAGTGAGTGGGAGGAAAGTAGAAAACTTGATAAGGTAATTGTACATTCTCCCTTATTGGAAAATAGTTCATCACAGAAATCTGTTCCTGTGACTACTACACCAATTAGTGAGGAAGTTAATGATGATGATCATGAAACTTTGGATCAAGTTACTACCGAACCTCGTAGGTCAACCATAATAAGATCCGCACCAAAGTGGTACGGTAATCCTGTTCTGGAGGTTATGTTACTAGACCATGACGAACCTATGAACTATGAAGAAGCGATGGTGAGCCCAGATTCCGCGAAATGGTTTGAGGCCATGAAATCTGAGATGGGATCCATATATGAGAACAAAGTGTGGACTTTGGTTGACTTGCCTGATGACCGGCAAGCCATAGAAAATAAATGGATCTTCAAGAGGAAGACGGACATTGATAGTAGTGTTACTATCTACAAAGCTAGAATTGTCGCAAAAGGTTTTCGACAAATTCAAGGTGTTGACTACGATGAGAGTTTCTCTCTCGTATCTATGCTTAAGTCTGTCTGAATCATGTTAGCAATTGCCGCATTTTATGAAATCTGGCAAATGGATAAACAAAACTGCATTTCTTAATGAATTTATTAAAGAAGAGTTGTATATGATGCAACCAGAAGGTTTTGTCAATCCTAAAGGTGCTAACAAAATATGCAAGCTTCAGCGATCCAACTATGGACTGGTGCAAGCATCTCGGAGTTGGAATATACGTTTTGATAAGTTGATCAAAGCATATAGTTTTATACAGACTTGCAGTGAAGCCTGTATTTACAAGAAAGTGAGTGGGAGCACTACAACATTTCTGATAAGTATATGTGGAAGACATATTGTTGATCAAAGATAATGTAGAATTATTCTACAAAGCATAAAGGAATATTTGAAAGGAGTTTTTCAAAGAAAGACCTCGGTGAAGCTGCTTACATATTGAGCATCAAGATCTATAGAGATAGATCAAGACGCTTGATAAGTTTTTTCAATAAGTACATACCTTGACAAGATTTTGAAGTAGTTCAAAATGGAACAGTCAAAGAAGGATTTCTTGCCTGTGTTGCAAGGTGTGAAGTTGAGTAAGACTCAAAACCCGACCACGGCAGAAGATAGAGAGAGAATGAAAGTCATTCCCTATGCCTCAGCCATAGGTTCTATAAAGTATGCCATGTTGTGTACCAGATCTATTGTATACCCTACACTGATTTTGGCAAGGGAAGTACAATAGTGATCTAGAAGTAGATCACTGGACAGCGGTCAAAATTATCCTTAGTGGAATAAGGATATGTTTCTCGATTATGGAGGTGACAAAAAAGGTTCGCCGTAAAGGGTTACGTCGATGCAAGTTTTGACACTGATCTGGATGACTCTAAGTCTCAATCTAGATACATATTGAAAGTGGGAGCAATTAGTTAGAGTAGCTCCGTGCAGAGCATTGTTGACATAGAAATTTGCAAAATACTTACGGATCTGAATGTGACAGACCCGTTGACTAAAATTATCTCACAAGCAAAACATGACCACATCTTAGTACTCTTTGGGTGTTAATCACATAGTGATGTGAACTAGATTACTGACTCTAGTGAACCCTTTGGGTGTTGATCACATATCGATGTGAACTATGGGTGTTAATCACATGGTGATGTGAACTATTGTTGTTAAATCACATGGCGATGTGAACTAGATTATTGACTCTAGTGAAAGTGGGAGACTGAAGGAAATATGCCCTAGAGGCAATAATAAAGTTATTATTTATTTCCTTATATCATGATAAATGTTTATTATTCATGCTAGAATTGTATTAACCGGAAACATAATACATGTGTGAATACATAGACAAACAGAGTGTTACTAGTATGCCTCTACTTGACTAGCTCGTTAATCAAAGATGGTTATGTTTCCTAACCATGGACAAAGAGTTGTTATTTGATTAACGGGATCACATCATTAGTTGAATGATCTGATTGACATGACCCATTCCATTAGCTTAGCACCCGATCGTTTAGTATGTTGCTATTGCTTTCTTCATGACTTATACATGTTCCTATGACTATGAGATTATGCAACTCCCGTTTGCCGGAGGAACACTTTGTGTGCTACCAAACGTCACAAACATAACTGGGTGATTATAAAGGAGTACTACAGGTGTCTCCAAAGGTAGATGTTGGGTTGGCGTATTTCGAGATTAGGATTTGTCACTCCGATTGTCGGGGAGGTATCTCTGGGCCCTCTCGGTAATGCACATCACATAAGCCTTGCAAGCATTGCAACTAATGAGTTAGTTGCGAGATGATGTATTACGAAACGAGTAAAGAGACTTGCCGGTAACGAGATTGAACTAGGTATTGGATACCGACGATCGAATCTCGGGCAAGTAACATACCGATGACAAAGGGAACAACGTATGTTGTTATGCGGTCTGACCGATAAAGATCTTCGTAGAATATGTAGGAGCCAATATGGGCATCCAGGTCCCGCTATTGGTTATTGACCGGAGACGTGTCTCGGTCATGTCTACATTGTTCTCGAACCGTAGGGTCCGCACGCTTAAGGTTACGATGACAGTTATTATGAGTTTATGGACCCGTTTGATGCACTAGGTATGACACCTAGATCGGATATGAACTCCTTCATCCAGACTCCTTCGTTTGCTGCTTCCGAAGCAGCTATGTACTCCGCTTCACATGTAGATCCCGCCACACGCTTTGTTTAGAACTGCACCAACTGACAGCTCCACCGTTTAATGTAAACACGTATCCGGTTTGCGATTTAGAATCGTCCGGATCAGTGTCAAAGCTTGCATCAACGTAACCTTTACGATGAGCTCTTTGTCACCTCCATATATGAGAAACATATCCTTAGTCCTTTTCAGGTATTTCAGGATGTTCTTGACCGCTGTCCAGTGATCCACTCCTGGATTACTTTGGTACCTCCCTGCTAGACTTATAGCAAGGCACACATCAGGTCTGGTACACAGCATTGCATACATGATAGAGCCTATGGCTGAAGCATAGGGAACATCTTTCATTTTCTCTCTATCTTCTGCAGTGGTCGGGCATTGAGTCTGACTCAACTTCACACCTTGTAACACAGGCAAGAACCCTTTCTTTGCTTGATCCATTTTGAACTTCTTCAAAATCTTGTCAAGGTATGTGCTTTGTGAAAGTCCAATTAAGTGTTTTGATCTATCTCTATAGATCTTTATGCCTAATATGTAAGCAGCTTCACCGAGGTCTTTCATTGAAAAACTCTTATTCAAGTATCCCTTTATGCTATCCAGAAATTCTATATCATTTCCAATCAGTAATATGTCATCTACATATAATATCAGAAATGCTACAGAGCTCCCACTCACTTTCTTGTAAATACAGGCTTCTCCGAAAGTCTGTATAAAACCAAATGCTTTGATCACACTATCAAAGCGTTTATTGCAACTCCGAGAGGCTTGCACCAGTCCATAAATGGATTGCTGGAGCTTGCATACTTTGTTAGCTCCCTTTGGATCGACAAAACCTTCCGGTTGCATCATATACAACTCTTCTTCCAGAAATCCATTCAGGAATGCAGTTTTGACATCCATCTGCCAAATTTCATAATCATAAAATGCGGCAATTGCTAACATGATTCGGACAGACTTAAGCATCGCTACGGGTGAGAAGGTCTCATCGTAGTCAACCCCTTGAACTTGTCGAAAACCTTTTGCGACAAGTCGAGCTTTGTAGACAGTAACATTACCGTCAGCGTCAGTCTTCTTCTTGAAAATCCATTTATTCTCAATTGCTTGCCGATCATCGGGCAAGTCAACCAAAGTCCATACTTTATTCTCATACATGGATCACATCTCAGATTTCATGGCTTCAAGCCATTTTGCGGAATCTGGGCTCACCATCGCTTCTTCATAGTTCGTAGGTTCATCATGATCTAGCAGCATGATTTCCAGAACAGGATTACCGTACCACTCTGGCGTGGTTCTCACTCTGGTTGATCTACGAGGTTCAGTAGTATCTTGTCCTGAAGTTTCATGATCATTATCATTAGCTTCCTCACTAATTGGTGTAGGTGTCGCAGAAACAGTTTTCTGTGATGTACTACTTTCCAATAAGGGAGCAGGTACAGTTACCTCATCAAGTTCTACTTTCCTCCCACTTACATCTTTCGAGAGAAACTCCTTCTCCAGAAAGTTTCCGAATTTAGCAACAAAAGTCTTGCCTTCGGATCTGTGATAGAAGGTGTATCCAATAGTTTCCTTTGGATATCCTATGAAGACACATTTCTCCGATTTGGGTTCGAGCTTATCAGGTTGAAGCTTTTTCACATAAGCATCGCAGCCCCAAACTTTCAGAAACGACAACTTTGGTTTCTTGCCAAACCATAGTTCATAAGGTGTCGTCTCAACGGATTTTGATGGTGCCCTATTTAACATGAATGCAGCCGTCTCTAAAGCATAACCCCAAAACGATAGCGGTAAATCAGTAAGAGACATCATAGATTGCACCATATCTAGTAAAGTACGATTACGATGTTCGGACACACCATTACGCTGTGGTGTTCCAGGTGGCGTGAGTTGCGAAACTATTCCGCATTGCTTCAAATGTACACCAAACTCATAACTCAAATATTCTCCTCCACGATCAGATCGTAGAAACTTTATTTTCTTGTTACGATGATTTTCAACTTCACTCTGAAATTCTTTGAATTTTTCAAATGTTTCAGACTTATGTTTCATTAAGTAGATATACCCATATCTGCTTAAGTCATCTGTGAAGGTGAGAAAATAACGATATCCGCCACGAGCCTCAATATTCATTGGACCACATACATCTGTATGTATGATTTCCAACAAATCTGTTGCTCTCTCCATAGTACTGGAGAACGGTGTTTTAGTCATCTTGCCCATGAGGCACGGTTCGCAAGTACCAAGTGATTCATAATCAAGTGGCTCCAAAAGTCTATCAGTATGGAGTTTCTTCATGCGCTTTACACCGATATGACCTAAACGGTAGTGCCACAAATAAGTTGCACCATCATTATCAACTCTGCATCTTTTGGCTTCAACATTATGAATATGTGTATCACTACTATCGAGATTCAATAAGAATAGACCACTTTTCAAGGGTGCATGACCATAAAAGATATTACTCATATAAATAGAACAACCATTATTCTCTGATTTAAATGAATAACCGTCTCGCATTAAACAATATCCAGATATAATGTTCATGCTCAACGCTGGCACTAAATAACAATTATTTAGGTCTAATACTAATCCCGAAGGAAGATGTAGAGGTAGCGTGCCGACCGCGATCACATCGACTTTGGAACCGTTTCCCACGCGCATCGTCACCTCGTCCTTAGCCAATCTTCGCTTAATCCGTAGTACATGTTTCGAGTTGCAAATATTAGCAACAGAACCAGTATCAAATACCCAGGTGCTACTGCGAGCATTAGTAAGGTACACATCAATAACATGTATATCACATATACCTTTGTTCACCTTGCCATCCTTCTTATCCGCCAAATACTTGGGGCAGTTCCGCTTCCAGTGACCAGTCTGTTTGCAGTAGAAGCACTCAGTTTCAGGCTTAGGTCCAGACTTGGGTTTCTTCTCTTGAGCAGGAACTTGCTTGCCGTTTTTCTTGAAGTTCCCCTTCTTCTTCCCTTTTCCCTTTTTCTTGAAACTAGTGGTCTTGTTGACCATCAACACTTGATGCTCCTTTTTGATTTCTACCTCCGCAGCTTTCAGCATTGCGAAGAGCTCGGGAATAGTCTTATTCATCCCTTGCATATTATAGTTCATCACGAAGCTCTTGTAGCTTGGTGGCAGTTTTTGGAGAATTCTGTCAATGACGCAATCATCTGGAAGATTAACTCCCATCTGAATCAAGTGATTATTATACCCAGACATTTTGAGTATATGCTCACTGACAGAACTGTTCTCCTCCATCTTGCAGCTATAGAACTTATTGGAGACTTCATATCTCTCAATCCGGGCATTTGCTTGAAATATTAACTTCAACTCCTGGAACATCTCATATGCTCCATGACGTTCAAAACATCGTTGAAGTCCCGATTCTAAGCCGTAAAGCATGGCCCACTGAACTATCGAGTAGTCATCAGCTTTGCTCTGCCAGGCGTTCATAACATCTGGTGTTGCTCCAGCAGCAGGCCTGGCACCCAGCGGTGCTTCCAGGACGTAATTCTTCTGTGCAGCAATGAGGATAATCCTCAAGTTACGGACCCAGTCCGTGTAATTGCTACCATCATCTTTCAACTTTGCTTTCTCAAGGAACGCATTAAAATTCAATGGAACAATAGCACGGGCCATCTATCTACAATCAAACATACATAAGCAAGATACTATCAGGTACTAAGTTCATGATAAATTTAAGTTCAATTAATCAAATTACTTAAAGAACTCCCACTTAGATAGACATCCCTCTAATCCTCTAAGTGATCACGTGATCCAAATCAACTAAACCATGTCCGATCATCACGTGAGATGGAGTAGTTTCATTGGTGAACATCACTATGTTGATCATATCTACTATATGATTCACGCTCGACCTTTCGGTCTCTGTGTTCCGAGGCCATATCTATATATTCTTGGCTCGTCAAGTATAACCTGAGTATTCCGCGTGTGCAACTGTTTTGCACCCGTTGTATTTGAACATAGAGCCTATCACACCCGATCATCACGTGGTGTCTCAGCACGAAGAACTTTCGCAAAGGTGCATACTCAGGGAGAACACTTCTTGATAATTTTAGTGAGAGATCATCTTATAATGCTACCGTCAATCAAAGCAAGATAAGATGCATAAAAGATAAACATCACATGAAATCAATATAAGTGATATGATATGGCCATCGTCATCTTGTGCCTGTGATCTCCATCTCCGAAGCACCATCATGATCACCATCGTCACCGGCGCGACACCTTGATCTCCATCGTAGCATCGTTGTCGTCTCGCCAATCTTATGCTTCCATGACTATCGCTACCGTTTAGTGATAAAGTAAAGCATTACTGCGCGATTGCATTGCATACAATAAAGCGACAACCATATGGCTCCTGCAAGTTGCCGATAACTCGGTTACAAAACATGATCATCTCATACAATAAAATCAGCATCATGTCTTGACCATATCACATCACAACATGCCCTGCAAAAACAAGTTAGACGTCCTCTACTTTGTTGTTGCAAGTTTTACGTGGCTGCTATGGGCTTAAGTAAGAACCAATCTTACCTACGCATCAAAACCACATCAATAGTTTGTCAAGTTGGTGCTGTTTTAACCTTCGCAAGGACCGGGCGTAGCCACACTCGGTTCAACTAAAGTTGGAGAAACTGTCACCCGCAAGCCACCTATGTGCAAAGCACGTCGGGAGAACCGGTCTCGCGTAAGCGTACGCGTAATGACGGTCCGGGCCGCTTCGTCCAACAATACCGCCGAACCAAAGTATGACATACTGGTAAGCAGTATGACTTATGTCGCCCACAACTCACTTGTGTTCTACTCGTGCATATAACATCAACACATAAAACCTAGGCTCGGATGCCACTGTTGGGGAACGAAGTAATTTCAAAAAATTTCCTACGCACACGCAAGATCATGGTGATGCATAGCAACGAGAGGGGAGAGTGTGATCTACATACCCTTGTAGATCGACAGCGGAAGTGTCATGACAACGCGGTTGATGTAGTCGTACGTCTTCACGGCCCGACCGATCAAGCACCGAAACTACGGCACCTCCGAGTTTTAGCACACGTTCAGCTCGATGACGATCCCCGGACTCCGATCCAGCAAAGTGTCGGGGAAGAGTTCCGTCAGCACGACGGCGTGGTGACGATCTTGATGTACTACTGTCGCAGGGCTTCGCCTAAGCACCGCTACAATATTATCAAGGACTATGGTGGCAGGGGGCGCCGCACACGGCTAAGAATATGATCACGTGGATCAACTTGTGTGTTTCCGCGGTGCCCCTGCATCCGTATATAAAGGTTCAAGAGAGGAGGAGGCCGGCCGGCCCCTATGGCGCGCCAAGGAGGAGTCCTCCTCCTAGTAGGAGTAGGACTCCTACTAGGAGGGGGAAAGAAGTGGGGAGGGAGAAGGAAAGGGAGGCGCCGCCCCCCTCTCCTAGTCCAATTTGGACCAGAGGGGAGGAGGCGCGCGGCCCACCTTTGGCTGCCCCTCTCTCTCACCACTAAGGCCCATATGGCCCATTACTTCTCCCGGGGGGGTTCCGGTAACCCTCCGGCTCTCCGGTTTTCTCCGAAATCATCCGGAACACTTCCGGTGTCTGAATATAGCCGTCCGATATATCAATCTTTATGTCTCGACCATTTCGAGACTCCTCGTCATGTCCGTGATCACATCTGGGACTCCGAACAACCTTCGGTACATCAAAACGTATAGACTCATAATATAACTATCATCGAAACCTTAAGCGTGCGGAGCCTACGGGTTCGAGAACAATGTAGACATGACCGAGACATGTCTCCGGTCAATAACCAATAGCGGGACCTGGATGCCCATATTGGCTCCTACATATTCTACGAAGATCTTTATCGGTCAGACCGCATAACAACATACGTTGTTCCCTTTGTCATCGGTATGTTACTTGCCCGAGATTCGATCGTCGGTATCCAATACCTAGTTCAATCTCGTTACCGGCAAGTCTCTTTACTCGTTCTGTAATACATCATCTCGCAACTAACTCGTTAGTTGCATTGCTTGCAAGGCTTAAGTGATGTGCATTACCGAGAGGGCCCAGAGATACCTGTCCGACGATCGGAGTGACAAATCCTATTCTCGAAATACGTCAACCCAACATGTACCTTTGGAGACACCTGTAGAGCACCTTTATAATCACCCAGTTACGTTGTGACGTTTGGTAGCACACAAAGTGTTCCTCCGGCACACGGGAGTTACATAATCTCATAGTCATAGGAACATGTATAACTCATGAAGAAAGCAATAGCAACATACTAAACGATCGGGTGCTAAGCTAATGGAATGGGTCATGTCAATCAGATCATTCAACTAATGATGTGATCCGGTTTAATCAAATGACAACTCTTTGTCCATGGTTAGTAAACATAACCATCTTTGATTAACGAGCTAGTCAAGTAGAGGCATACTAGTGACACTCTGTCTGTCTATGTATTCACACATGTATTATGTTTCCAGTTAATACAATTCTAGCATGAATAATAAACTTTTATCATGATATAAGGAAATAAATAATAACTTTGTTATTGCCTCTAGGGCATATTTCCTTCAGCGGAAGCGTTCAAGTGAACGGGGTTGATGGAGTCGTACTCGTCGTGATTCAAATCACCGATGATCCTAGTGCCGAACGGATGGCACCTCCGTGTTCAACACACGTACAGCCCGGTGACGTCTCCTACGCCTTGATCCAGCAAGGGGAGAAGGAGAGGTTGGGGAAGACTCCATCCAGCAGCAGCACGACGGCGTGGTGGTGGTGGAGGAGCGTGGTATTCCAGCAGGGCTTCGCCAAGCACCGCGGGATATGCGGAGAAAGAGAGGTAGGGCTGCGCCAGGGAGAGGTCAAGAACTCATGTGTATTGGACAGCCCATACCTCAACTATATATAGGGGAAGGGGAGGGGCTGCGCCCCCACCTAGGGTTCCCTCCCTAGGGGTGGCGGAAGCCCCCTAGATCCCATCTAGGGGCGGCCAAGGGGAGGGGAGAGGGGGAGGCGCACCAGGGTGGGCCTTAGGGCCCATCTGCCCTAGGGTTTGCCCCCTTCTCCTCTCCCTTGCGCCTTGGGACCTTGTGGGGGGCGCACCAGCCCACCTGGGGCTGGTCCCCTCCCACACTTGGCCCATGCAGCCCTCCGGGGCTTGTGGCCCCACTTGGTGGACCCCCGGGACCCTCCCGGTGGTCCCGGTACGTTATCGATAAACCCCGAAACCTTTCCGGCGACCAAAACAGGACTTCCCATATATAAATCTTTACCTCCGGACCATTCCGGAACCCCTCGTGACGTCCGGGATCTCATCCGGGACTCCGAACAACATTCGGTAACCACATACAAACTTCCTTTATAACCCTAGCGTCATTGAACCTTAAGTGTGTAGACCCTACGGGTTCGGGAGACATGCAGACATGACCGATATGACTCTCCAGTCAATAACCAACAGCGGGATCTGGATACCCATGTTGGCTCCCACATGCTCCACGATGATCTCATCGGATGAACCACGATGTCAAGGACTTAATCAATCCCGTATACAATTCCCTTTGTCTAGTGGTACGATACTTGCCCGAGATTCGATCATCGGTATCCCGATACCTTGTTCAATCTCGTTACAGGCAAGTCTCTTTACTCGTTCCGTAACACATCATTCCGTGATCAACTCCTTGATCACATTGTGCACATTATGATGATGTCCTACCGAGTGGGCCCAGAGATACCTCTCCGTCACACGGAGTGACAAATCCCAGTCTCGATTCGTGTCAACCCAACAGACACTTTCGGAGATACCCGTAGTGCACCTTTATAGCCACCCAGTTACGTTGTGACGTTTGGCACACCCAAAGAATTCCTACGGTATCCGGGAGTTGCACAATCTCATGGTCTAAGGAAATGATACTTGACATTAGAAAAGCTTCAGCATACGAACTACACGATCTTTGTGCTAGGCTTAGGATCATCATCAAAGCATACATTCCAACTCCGAGATGCTTACTCCAGTCCTCAGAAGGATTGCTGGAGCTTTGCATACTTATTAGCATCTTTCAGGATTGACAAAACCTTCCGGTTGTATCACATACAACCTTTCCTCAAGAAAATCGTCGAGGAAACAATGTTTTGACATCCTATCTGCAAGATTTCATAAATAATGCAATAATCGCTAATATAATTCCAACAGACTCTTAGCATCGCTACGAGTGAGAAAGTCTCATCGTAGTCAACTCCTTGAACTTGTCGGGAAACATCTTAACGACAAGTCGAGCTTTCTTAATGGTGATACTTGCCATCATTGTCCGTCTTCCTTCTAAAATCCATCTGTACTCAACAGCCTTACGACCATCGAGCCGTTCCGCCAAAGTCTACACTTTGTTTCCATACATGGATCCTCTCTTGGATTTTATGGCCTCGAGCCATTTATCGGAATCCGGGCCCACCATCGCTTCTCCATAGCTCGTAGGTTCATTGTTGTCTAGCAACACGACTTTCAAGACAGGATTACGTACCACTCTGAAGTAGTACACATCCTTGTCATCCTACGAGGTTTGGGAGTGACTTGATCTGAAGTTTCATGATCACTATCATAAGCTTCCACTTCAATTGGTGTAGGTGCCACAGGAACAACTCCCTGTGCCCTGCCACACACTAGTTGAAGAGACGGTTCAATAACCTCATCAAGTCTCCACCATCCTCCCACTCAATTCTTTCGAGAGAAACTTTTCCTCGAGAAAGGACCCGATTCTAGAAACAATCCCTTATTGCTTTTGGATCTGAGACAAGAGGTATACCCAAATGTTTTGGGTGTCCTATGAAGATGCATTTATCCGCTTTGGGTTCGAGCTTATCAGCCTGAAACTTTTTCACATAAGCGTCGCAGCCCCAAACTTTTAAGAAATGACAGCTTAGGTTTCTCTAAACCATAGTTCATACGGTGTCATTGTCGGGTTACATAGTAATTTCAAAAAATTTCCTACGCACACGCAAGATCATGTGATGCATAGCAACGAGAGGGGAGAGTGTTGTCTACATACCCAACGCAGACCGACTGCGGAAGCGCTGACACGACGTAGAGGAAGTAGTCGTACGTCTTCACGATCCAACCGATCAAGCACCGAAACTACGGCACCTCCGAGTTCGAGCACACGTTCAGATGATGACGATCCCCGGACTCTGACCCAGCAAAGTGTCGGGGAAGAGTTCCGTCAGCACGACGGCGTGGTGACGATCTTGATATACCACAGCAGCAGGGCTTCGCCTAAACTCTGCTACAGTATTATCGAGGAATATGGTGGCAGGGGGCACCGCACACGGCTAAGGAATAGATCACGTGGATCAACTTGTGTGTCTAGAGGTGCCCCCTGCCTCCGTATATAAAGCAGTTGAGGGGGGAGGCTGGCCGGCCAAGGAGGAGGGCGCAGGAGAGTCCTACTCCCTCTGGGAGTAGGATTCCCCCCTCCCCAATCCTAGTTGGAATAGGATTCGCGGAGGGGGAAAAGAGGAGGAGGGGGCCGGCCACCTCTCCTAGTCCTAATAGGACTAGGGGAAGGGGGAGGCGCGCAGCCCATCTAGGGCAGCCCCTTCTCTTTTCCACTAAGGCCCACTATGGCCCATATAGCTCCCGGGGGGTTCCGGTAACCCTCCCGGTACTCCGGTAAAATCCCGATTTCACCCGGAACACTTCCGATATCCAAACATAGGCTTCCAATATATCAATCTTTACGTCTCGACCATTTCGAGACTCTTCGTCATGTCCATGATCACATCCGGGACTCCGAACAACCTTCGGTACATCAAAATACATAAACTCATAATATAACTGTCATCGTAACCTTAAGCGTGCGGACCCTACGGGTTCGAGAACAATGTAGACATGACCGAGACACGTCTCCGGTCAATAACCAATAGCGGGACCTGGATGCCCATATTGGCTCCTACATATTCTACGAAGATCTTTATCGGTCAGACCGCATAACAACATACGTTGTTCCCTTTGTCATCGGTATGTTACTTGCTCGAGATTCGATCGTCGGTATCCAATACCTAGTTCAATCTCGTTACCGGCAAGTCTCTTTACTCGTTCCATAATACATCATCTCACAACTAACATATTAGTTGTAATGCTTGCAAGGCTTATGTGATGTGTATTACCGAGAGGGCCCAGAGATACCTCTCCGACAATCGGAGTGACAAATCCTAATCTCGAAATACGCCAACCCAACATCTACCTTTGGAGACACCTGTAATGCTGCTTTATAATCACCCAGTTACGTTGTGACGTTTGGTAGCACCCAAAGTGTTCCTCCGGTAAACGGGAGTTGCATAATCTCATAGTCATAGGAACATGTATAAGTCATGAAGAAAAGCATTAGCAACATACTAAATGATCGGGTGCTAAGCTAATGGAATGGTTCATGTCAATCAGATCATTCAACTAATGATGTGACCTTGTTAATCAAATAACAACTCATTGTTCATGGTTAGGAAACATAACCATCTTTGATTAACGAGCTAGTCAAGTAGAGGCATACTAGTGACACTTTGTTTGTCTATGTATTCATACATGCATTATGTTTCCGGTTAATACAATTCTAGCATGAATAACAAACATTTATCATGATTATAAGGAAATAAATAATAACTTTATTATTGCCTCTAGGGCATATTTCCTTCAGTCATCTCATCGGAACTACGTGGTGCCCTATTTAAAGTAAATGTGGTTGTCTCTAATGCCTAACCCATAAACTATCATGGTAATTCGATAAGAGACATCATGGTATGCATCATATCCAATAGGGTGCAGTTATGATGTTCGGACACACCATTACACTATGGTCTTCCAGGCTGTAGTAGTTGTGAAACAATTTCCACAATGTCTTAATTTTGTGCCAAACTCGTAATTCAGATATTCATCTCTACGATCATATCATAGACATTTTATCCTCTTGTCACGACGATCTTTCAACTTCACCCTGAAATTACTTGAACCTTTCAATAATTCAGACTCATGATTCATCAAGTAAATATACTCAACATCTACTCAAATCATCTGTGAAGTAAGAACATAACGATATCCACTACATGCCTCAGCACTCATTGGACTGCACACATCAAAATGTATTACTTCCAACAAGTTGCTTTCTAGTTCCATTTTACTGAAAACAAGGCTTTCAGTCATCTTGCCCATGTGGTATGATTTGCATGTCTCAAGTGATTCAAAATCAAGTGAGTCCAAACGGTCCATTTGCATGGAGTTTCTTCATGCATATACACCAACAGGCATGGTTCACATGTCTCAAAATTTTCAAAAACGAGTGAGCTCAAAGATCCATCAACATGGAGCTTCTTCATGCGTCTTATACCGATATGACTTACGTGGCAGTGCCACAAGTAGGTGGTACTATCATTACTATCTTATATCTTTTGGCATGAACATGTGTATCACTACAATCGAGATTCAATAAACCATTTATTTTAGGTGCAAGACCATTGAAGGTATTATTCAAATAAACAGAGTAACCATTATTCTCCTTAAATGAATAACCGTATTGCAATAGACATAATTCAATCATGTCTATGCTCAACGCAACACCAATCTTGATGGTAGAGGGAGCGTACGATATTTGATCAACCTTGGAAATACTTCCAACACATATCGTCATCTCACCTTTTAGCTAGTCTCCGTTTATTCCGTAACCTTTTGTTTCGAGTTACTAACACTTAGCAACCGAACCGGTATCTAATACCCTGGTGCTACTAGGAGTACTAGTAAAGTACACATTATAATGCATATCCAATATACTTCTGTTGACTTTGCCAGCCTTCTCATCTACCAAGTATCTAGGGGGGTTCTGCTTCAGTGACTGTTCCCCAAATTACAGAAGCACTTAGTCTCGGTCTTGGGTTCAACTTTGGGTTTCTTCACTAGAGCAGCAGCTGAATTGCCGTTTCATGAAGTATCCCTTCTTGCCCTTGCCCTTCTTGAAACTAGTGGTTTCACTAACCATCAACATTTGATGCTCCTTCTTGATTTCTACTTTTGTGGTGTCAAACATCGCGAATATCTCAAGGATCATCATATATGTCCCCAATATATTATAGTTCATCACGAAGCTCTAGCAGCTTGGTGGTAATGACTTTGGAGAAACATCACTATCTCATCTGGAAGATCAACTCCCACTTGATTCAAGCGATTGTTGTACTCAGACAATCTGAGCACAAGCTCAACAATTGAGCTTTTCTCCCTTAGTTTGCAGGTTAAGAAAATCGTCGGAGGTCTTATACCTCTTGACGTGGGCATGAGCCTGAAATCCCAATTTCAGCCCCAAGACATCCCATATGTTTCGCGACGTTTCAAAACGTCTTCGGTGCCTCAACTCTAAACCGTTTAACTGAACTATCACGTAGTTATCAAAACGTGTTTGTCAGATGTTCGCAACATCCACAGACGACATTCGAGGTTCAGCACACTGAGCGGTGCATTAAGGACATAAGCCTTCTATGAAGCAATGAGGACAATCCTCAGTTTACGGACCTAGTCCGCATAATTGCTACTATCAACTTTCAACTAAATTTTCTCTAGGAACATATCTAAACAGTAGAACTGAAGCGCGAGCTACGACATAATTTGCGAAGACCTTTTGACTATGTTCAGGATAATTAAGTTCATCTTATGAACTCCCACTCAGATAGACATCCCTCTAGTCATCTAAGTGTTGGGGGACGTAGTAATTTCAAAAAATTTCCTACGCACACGCAAGATCATGGTGATGCATAGCAACGAGAGGGGAGAGTGTGATCTACGTACCCTTGTAGATCGACAACGGAAGCATTTGGTTGGTGTAGTCGTACGTCTCCACGGACCGACCGATCAAGCACCGAAACTACGGCACCTCCGAGTTCTAGCACACGTTCAGCTCGATGACGATCCCCGGACCCCGATCCTGCAAAGTGTCGGGGAAGAGTTCCGTCAGCACAATGGCGTGGTGACGATCTTGATGTACTACCGTCGCAGGGCTTCGCCTAAGCACCGCTACAATATTATCGAGGATTATGGTGGCAGGGGGCACCGCACACGGTTAAGAATATGATCACGTGGATCAACTTTTGTCTCTAGGGGTGCCCCTGCCTCCGTATATAAAGGTTCAAGAGGGGGAGGCGGGCCGGCCATCATAGTGCGCACCAGGAGGAGTCCTACTCCCTCCGGGAGTAGGAGTTCCCCCCCCCCCCAATCCTAGTTGGAATAGGATTCGCGAGGTGGGAATAGAGAGAGAGAAGGAGGGGGGCGCCGGCCCCCTCTCTCCTTGTCCTATTCGGACTAGGGGGGAGGGGCGCGCGGCCCAGCCCTGGCCGCCTCTCCTCTTCTTCCACTAAGGCCCATTAAGGCCCATGCACCTCCCGGGGGGTTCCCGTAACCTCCCGGTTTTCCGGTAAAATCCCGATTTCACCCGGAACACTTCCGATATCCAAATATAGGCTTCCAATATATCAATCTTTATGTCTCGACCATTTCGAGACTCCTCGTCATGTCTGTGATCACATCTGGGACTCCGAACAAACTTCGGTACATCAAAATGCATAAACTCATAATATAAATGTCATCGTAACCTTAAGCGTGCGGACCCTACGGGTTCGAGAATAATGTAGACATGACCGAGACACGTCTCCGGTCAATAACCAATAGAGGAACCTGGATGCTCATATTGGTTCCTACATATTCTACGAAGATCTTTTATCGGTCAGACCGCATAACAACATACGTTGTTCCCTTTGTCATCGGTATGTTACTTGCCCGAGATTCGATCGTCGGTATCCAATACCTAGTTCAATCTCGTTACCGGCAAGTCTCTTTACTCGTTCCGTAATACATCATCCCGCAACTAACTCATTAGTTGCAATGCTTGCAAGGCTTATGTGATGTGCATTACCAAGAGGGCCCAGAGATACCTCTCCGACATTCGGAGTGACAAATCCTAATCTCAAAATACGCCAACCCAACATGTACCTTTGGAGACACCTGTAGAGCTCCTTTATAATCACCCAGTTACATTGTGACGTTTGGTAGCACACAAAGTGTTCCTCCGGCAAACGGGAGTTGCATAATCTCATAGTCATAGGAACATGTATAAGTCATGAAGAAAGCAATAGCAACATACTAAACGATCGGGTGCTAAGCTAATGGAATGGGTCATGTCAATCAGATCATTCAACTAATGATGTGATCCCGTTAATCAAATAACAACTCCTTTGTCTATGGTTAGGAAACATAACCATCTTTGATTAACAAGCTAGTCAAGTAGAGGCATACTAGTGACACTCTGTTTGTCTATGTATTCACACATGTATTATGTTTCCGGTTAATACAATTCTAGCATGAATAATAAACATTTATCATGATATGAGGAAATAAATAATAACTTTATTATTGCCTCTAGGGCATATTTCCTTCACCTGCAACATCCATCACGCCCATTGTAAAATATGTTAGTTTCAGCTAAGAAAAGAACTGAACTGTAAACATATGATGTTATCTAAATCCTTATTTTATGGAGTAAAGATTCCAGGAGATAACATCGCAGCAAAAAAGGCAATATATTTCACTGATTTTGGTGTGCAACAACGTATATACTTTATCACATTATAAGTCCTCACACCATCAACTATGACAAAATCTGATTTTGGTAACAACTAAGCCATGGGGGCCAATCCCATTAAGTAGAAATTTAGCTACCATTAGAAACCATAGAACAGAAGCATAGAAGTACAATAGCTAACAATAAGACAGCTCTACATGATCTATAGCTAACGAAAGAATAGAAGTACCATCGGAAGCTCTAGGAACCAAGTAACACACGGCATCAGTAGCTAAATAATATCCATGGACACAGCCACTACTTACAAATAGAAACTCTAGGAACGCCTAGAAATGGAGGCCAGAGGATCAGGCCATTAATAGAACCACATCCAGCAGTAATACAAGCACGCCAACACAGGAATTGCGCAACCATTCGACGACCATAGGACTAGTAGCCAAGAAATGGCCGCACAAGAAGGGGAAGGGGAGGAAGAACCGGGGGATTACCGAGACGGAGACGAAGTGGGAACGACCACCGCCACCGCTGTTGGACCAGAAGGCGTCGTTGCCGAGGAAACCTGCGCCGAGTAGCCGAGGCAGGGGCACGGGGGCTCGGGAGGAGGAGCGAAAGACGGCCACCACACCGCCGCGCCGGCGAACTAGGGTTTGCCTCGGGGGCGCGCGCAGGGGCGGGAGGCCAGGGCGGAGGCGGCGAATCGACGGAGGGGGTGAGGGGGAGCCGGGCCGGTGAGGCGCGGCGCGGGGTGGCACCGGAGCTGGCCGGAATCGGCCGGCGACGGCGGTGGCAGAGGGGGGATCGGGACGGGACGAGCGTGCGCCGCGTGCGGGGGGAGGGAGAGAGCGAGATGTGGGAAGGGGAGAGGAGGAGAGAGGCATGTCCATGTTTTTTTTAGGGTCGGCGTGGCCATGTTTAGTAGAGCGAGAGGGGTGGACAACTTAGTAGTAGCGTGGGGGTCTAACCTGCGCTACTACTACTTACTTAGTAGTAGCGCCAGTTTTATACCCCTCGCTACTACTATGGCCTATCCGAGGGGCATTGTTGGAGACCACTTACTAGCAGCGCGGGTTTATACCCCTCGCTACTACTATCAACTTAGTAGTAGCGCGGTTTTTATACCCCTCGCTACTACTAATTAGCAGTAGCGCCCACTTTTAAACTGCGCTACTGGTAAACTTCTGTGCATAAGGTTTTCCCTAGTAGTGGCACAACAATAATTTAGAACTTTGCCTAGTTAGGGTGTTTGCCGAGTGCATTTCGTTGGGTACAAGGAAAACATGAATACATGATTTTTGCCTAGTTCCACGAAGAAAACACTAGGCAAAAGTCCGACACTTGGTAGCACTTGGCAAAGCATGTTATTGCCGAGTTCTTGCCACATGGCACTCAACAAGCACATGCTTTGCCTAGTTCCTGCCATGTGGTACTGGGCAAACATTTTTTTCTTTTCCCTTTTCTACTCTTTTTGTTTGTTTCCTTTCTTTTGTTCAATATTTGTTTTCTTTTTCTCCTTTTTATGCTCTTTTATTTTATATGCACTATATGCTTCCCTCTCTTTTTACATTTCTTACCCCCTTAACATTTCCTCTTATATTCATTCAGTGCATTTTAGGTATTCGGTGCACTTAAGTAAGATTTATACTACAAGTGTATGCTTTTTTTTCTATAACTTGGTTGGAAAATGCCATTGTCTTATTTAGTATATGTTTAGGTCATATCCAATAAAAGGGAAATAATTCCAAACATATGGATACCAGGATTCGACTCCGAACATGGAGGTTATTGGTTTTAATTCTGAAAAAAAGCAAATGGAATATGAAAATATGAAACTTGGCGTGGTGCCCTCATATTTCATCAATATATCGTGATAAAATTTTGAGAGCATTTTATAAAGTTGTGACATACACTGCTTAGAAACCGACTATCTTCAAGGAGGAATTGTAGTCCAAGAGGGGACGAGTCAGATTTAAAGTAGAAGTGAAAGTTGCTTAAGCGGTTGAACTTTGGCATGTTCCATTTTTTTCTCTACACTCATATTACACCATTACATGTTCCATGTCAAAATTTGGCATTTTCGGGGTCCGGCATTTCTAGTCATTTAATGAATATAGTTCAAATTTGAACTGCAAGAGAATAAAAAATTCCGTTAACAATCCTATTTGTGTTACTGAGTCTATGTTTAGGCCTTATCTAAGAAATGGAAAAGACTTCAAACCTTAGAGTGGCAACACTCAACCCTAAACATGGAGGTATTAATTTTTCAATTCTGAATAATGCAATCGAAGTCTGCAAAAATATGAAAGATTGCATGGTGTCATTACGTGATCCATATAGGTTGCATTCAAAAATTGAGAATATTTCACAGAAGGTCATATAAACTGCCTAGAAACTAGATCAACATCGAGGAAGAATCCGGGTTTCAAGCGGGAACACATCAGATTTGAAGGCAAAGTGGGGGGGGGGGGAGGGTTGCTATATTTAAGTCAGTAATTCGTTTCTAGTCATTTAATTTATATATAGTTCAAATTTGATCTGCAAGTGAATGAAGAATTGGAAAAATTGAATTGAAAATTCTGTTTGTTTTCTTGAGTCTATGTTTAGGCCTTATGTGTTGGAAATATGCCCTAGAGTTAATAATAAGAAAATTATTATTCTATTTCACATTCATAGTTACATGTGTGGGAAGATAAGTATCAAGTAGATCCCTATTCAGTCCTCAGGCCTAGCTCATGTATTTTTTATGGTCATGTTTTCCAGATCATGGGCATTATTAGTGTAAAAACATTGCCGGCAATAATGATAACAAATTTTTAGAGTAACAATGATGTTGGATAGAACCAACTTATGAAATACTTCCCGATCAGGTCGCTAATATGTTGTCTGTATTTTTTTATTAATTGTTAAAGTTTACTTACGTTCTTAGACCATGAGAATATGTAAACCAGGATACATGATCATTACTTTGAGGTTACCAAACATCATTCCATAATTGGGTGATTATAAAAGTGACTTTCGGGTATACCAGAAGGCAGAAAATTATGTTGTGGTGTTCGATATGTCAAGACCGTGATTTTCTCCTTCGACGATGGAAAGATACACTATGGGCCCGCTCGATATTAAGATGTCCATCCTCACTTGACCAAGCATAGTGACTAAGGTGTTAGTCATGGGGACATTTGAATAGGGAAAGAATGAAATAATACAAACCGGTAACGAGAATAACTAGGTATAGTGATGAAAGTGTTGATCACAAGGATATTGTAAAAATCTCGCCTCAGCTGGTTTTTTGACATATCACGAAGAAATGGGAATTGTATTTAGTAATAGAATGTTTGCTCGATGAAGATCTTTGTTGATACGTGGAAATTGTTATCAGTGTGCAGATCCCGCTAATAATTATTGACGAGAAGGTGTTCATAGAAACTCTATTAGTGTCGTGTGGAACAAAGGCCACACCACTAATGTTCATAATCACTAGTGGCGCCTATAGGTTCAGCAAGCCATGGGTAGTACCGGTGGCATGCAAATACTGACACACCACCAGTATATCTGTTACCGGTGACGCGGGGGTCACCATGGGGGCAGCAGCCACCAACATGGTTTGTGTGAGGCCACTACTAGCTTTTTATATACTAGTGTAGGATTTTTCTTTGAAAAGGATCATATATATTATAAAGATTCACCGGAAGTACAAAGCACGTGAAACGTAATAAAAATTATATCGAGGTTCATGGATCTCCAAACCACCACTGTCACTGTCAGAATGAGCCATGGATGCGCCGCTATCGCAGCTCCCATACTGGAGTCGGCCTGACATTGTCGACGACAGTGCCGGCCCTAAGGACCAGCGTCCTAGAGCTATAGTTGTCGTCATTGAATCCTAAAATCAATGTGAAGAACCCGACACCAAATCTTGTTGTTGCATACCCACGATGAGGAACCCTAACCTCGTGGCCCCGAGGAGCCGGTAGAAATCTATGCCGAAGCTTCGTGTAAACCGTCCCAACGGACAAACTTGAGGGGGATTAGAGCCTGGATGACTGACTCGAAGAAAAAGCGCCACCATCCATCCGATCATCGCCCTTGGGAGGACTAAGACACTAATTTATCTACTAGGAGAAGCCGAGCCACTAGGATTCTCTTCCCTGCCACCGGCCGCCGGATCTGCAGGCGGATGTGAGGCAAATCCATGGGTCAATAGAGATCGAGGGGAGGAAAGTTTTACGTACTCGCCTCGCGGGAGGGGAAAGATAAGGATATTGTTGCCAGCATTGTACTAGTATTGAATTGATAAGAGAAAAATTAAACCTATAGTCTTTTGGATGGTACATATTCACCTAGCTGACATGAACACAACACATTTCTGTATTATTTTTCTGACATTATTCACACAAAAAACATATGCAATGTAAAGTAAAGGTAAGGCAGACTAGGGGTTACTTGCCTCCTGCCGGCAGCGCCGCGGGTCTACCTCATCTTCTATGGTCTTACGGCCTGGAGGTGCGGTGGATCTCGGTCCATGCCGGTGGGAGCGCTCCTCCTCTGTTTTTAGATGTCTTTTGTGTCCATCTAGGGTTTGTGTCCTGCTCAGGAAGACGAGGCGGTTGCGTCTTCTTGAAGATGGAATAAGGTCCTCCCCGCCTAGCCCCCATCCCGGTGGTGCGAATAGCGTCATCAGACGGCATGTGGAGGTGTGTTTTCGACGGATCTCGTGGGAGTCGGTCAGTGGTTGTCTTTGGTGGATCCGCTCGGATCCGATCTTCATTTGTCTTTGTTCGTGTGTCTTTAGGTTGGATCCTTCTGATCTACGCTTCTCTTCATCGGTGACGGTTCCTGCCCTGGTGCGCTGGTCCTATGACGCCTTAGCATAACGACTTCTCGAATGTCTACTACAACAGGTTTTGCTCGGCTCCAGCGAGAGAGGGGTGATGCTGTGGCGTGTCTACGGATCTGGATGTAATTTTTATTATTTCTGGTGTTCGTTGTGCTAACATGATTAATGATGAATAGATTGAAGTTTTCCAGCAAAAAAGTAAAGGTAATTGTTTTACTTTATTCTACCAATATTATGTTGGTGAAACAGAATAAAAAACAAAGCAAAAAGAGGAAACAGAAAAATAAGAAAAGGAAAAGGGAAGCATGAAACTTTTTTCCATATCAATTTCTTCTCAATATTTTTCTTTTTTGCGGGGCTCCTTAATATTTCTCTCTTCATTTAATATATTTTGCATCGATATTTTTTAGTGAAATAAATGAATATTCACTCCTACGTATGAAAATTTGTATTGTGACATGTGAACATTTCAAAAAAATGCATTATAGTAAAAATTTGTTCATGAAAAACATAAATAGGAAACCATTAACAACAACAAAATAAACTAAACGTGAAACTAATAACGAATTTTTTTGTCGGGAAGAACTTATAAGAAGTATAAAAGAGAAAAGAGAAAAATGAAAATAATGTGAGAATGAAATAAATACAAAAACAAGATATACCAAAAGTAAATTAAGTATAAATACACATGGAAACAACAAGGGAAAAGACTAAAGAAAAAGAAAACGACGACGGATTTGCTAATTCTCATGACAAGAATTAATAATGTTTGATCCGACCTTTATACCATTAGTTTTTGGAAGTCTTATATAATTTGATTAATAATCAAACAAAGAAAAGAATAAACCACGGGAATATCCGCCTAAAGTCAAATGGTGTGGGAGTTTTATAAGACTTACTTACTACTTCCCATAGTGAAATCTCTACAATGATTTATATTTAGGAACGGAGGGAGTAGTTAATTGTCTTAGATGAGAACTAGAAAAAAATGCACAAACCGAATTAGGCCTAGTTTATTTTGTGAGTTTATTTATTTAGGCCTAATTATAGAAGCATTCGTACGAAGCGACCTGAACCTCAGTGCTTCCAAGATGGACCTGACAATCCTGGCTATCCTACTATCATTAGGCCCGACTCCTAAATGTTGTGTTCACCGTTGGAACTCACTGTCCTGCGGACCAAAAACATTTAGACACCACACGTTCGTATGCTCGATCTGCACCATCCCATCAGCACGATTGGCCACACGCTCAAATTATAGATATAAATTCTTTTTTTTAGATAAATATCATTATTTTCATGAGTCACGATGAAAGATATACACGCGGCGTTCACAGGGTTGCCGCTATTGCCCCTTGATGAACCCCTTTGTAATCAAAAAGGAAAAAAAATCATAACTGTTATGGAACTAAAGGTGAGTAACTACAAGATTAAGAGACTAAATCACCAGCATCACATTCTGATCTGTCTACTGAGTGGTGCTTCCAGCACATGGTAATGGGACTCGCAACTCCTGGAACTCTTCACAACCCTCGGCCCCGATCTCCATGAAGGCTGCCACGAGGCTCGACACCATGTTGGCGAGTGCAAGCCTTAACCCCGCAGAACATGGATGTTCCCCTCCCGCTTCGGTGGCATGGGCACTGCTGACACCGCATCCCTTCAACCACGCGGTGCATGTCCCGAGCACGAACCTCCCCCGATGGCGGAAGTGATCCTTGACAAATTCTTGAAATCCCTGAGGTGGCCGGCGCAAAAGGTGGAGCATGGTCTGGAGGGTAAGCAGGTAAGCATTTTCGCTATAGGGCAAGGCATTGCGGCGGCCCTCTGGTTTGCCAACCAGAGTCTCATATCCAGCCTCGTTGTAGTATGGTTGGTCGTTGAGGACGAGGCCCTGGATGGAGACAACGACTTGGAGGATGCTTGATGTCGACGGTGACCAGACCTCACTGCCCTCACCTCCAAATGTGCCTAGCAGGCTAAGACACACGGTACCGGACTCATAGAGGCAGGGGCGGAGCCAGCCCAGCGTCAAGCCCCGGGCCGCCTTCATGTACTGTAGCTATAGTAATCTACTGTAGCTACTGTTGTACGAAGAAACCCATCGCCACGACCCAGGCCTGGGCCCTGGTGGCCTGGGTCCTGTCTCCGCCACTGCATAGAGGTTAGGATTCAGGCGTAGGCCGAAAGAGTGGTGGTACACTTGCGGTGGCGCAGCCGGGTATGATGGAGGCAGCTGCAAGTCGAAAAAGAAGAGTCCGTGATGGTACGGTGTCCCGCTCGCACCCACCATCACCACCCGGAGTAGGTCCATGCGGTCCTCGAACACCCGCACGTAAATAGTTTCTGCACATTTAAAAGTTAGGCATTCATTTGTAACCATGGACTGTGTATTGTATTTCCAGGTGCACTCTCATACCTGGTAAGTCGTTCTCTAGAATTTTCCATTCCTTTTGCACTGTTTTCGCCCAACTCTTGACATGACTGCTGCCCTGCATTTTCATGAAAAGGTGCATTGATTAAAGTTCTATATGTATATGTACTACATTCAGTAAAAATCGTTCTATCATGACTTGTAACATGTAGTGTGCCCCGTTACTTATTTTAAGTCAAGGATACATGAAAACTAAATGACATAATTAAGCAGATGAATTATACCAATAGACAAAACATATTGTGCATGTAAACTTTCCTTAGAATAATCTTAGTTTTTGGATGTAAAACAGTAGGAAACTCCTACTGCATGTATTTAAATATTGACAGGTTTTTGAATGAAAGTACAAATAAAAAGAAATATAAACTATACTAGAAAATACAAGTAAAGAGAGTCATTAATTATGGTTCATTGTGATACGTATAACTTTAATTACCTCCCGTTCTTCATATTTTCTAACAGAAGTTTAATTACCTGGTCCGCGATGTCAAGGTAATGGTGATCCGAAGGGCTGCTCTGCAGTACATCGAAGCGTGGGAAGCAGAATGATTCATCATAGCAACAAGTACCATGTGCCGCCTTCGTCCCCTCTTTGGAATTTTTTTGCCCATTCAAATCGATAACGTTCCTTGCCATGGCAGCATCGATTATTATGTTCGTTCCAGCACCACGAGTGTTATCACCGTCCGTGGTCACATGTAACTCAGAGCTTGGTAACGACGACAATGGTGACGATAGTCGCCAGTTCATAAGATATTCCTTACCTCGAGCAACCGTGTCACCAGTTAATTTGACCAAAGACTGGAATGCAAAATCTAAAAGGCTTGTCCTTGTCATTGCTGGGGTGTCTCCTTTGACATCATTGGTTGGATTTTGTAGATCATTTTCCTGAAATCAGATATATAGCCACATCAAGTGAGATGAAACTATTAAAATAATAATTCAGTATAAATTGTAGGAGGTCTAAATTCAATATAGAACATGTGTATAGTAAATTGACCCAAAGTATGTCCCCAATGTTGTTAAAGTGGATAAGATTCAATTCTTAGTGGCAAAGGGGGACAGCTTGGCCTGCAACTGTTTCCATGTTAGAAGGACCGATATATACCCTGCTGGCAGCAGCCTGTTCTTCTTCAGGTGCATCGTCGATGCAACCGTCCTCTACCCAATCTCCCATTTCAGTCCGAAGATACATGTGGTTCTCCACTTGGATGACAACAATTTCATGGGACAATACCTGCAATACACCCACAATCAAATCAACAACAACTAATTAATGAGTTCAGTTTAGTCGAAGAAAAAGATACTAGAGTAGTACTAGAAAATACGACCATATTTATCCACGTACCGTTGACAAGTTACCATCACCCCACTTGACTTGGACATGCCCATTTGAAAGGTCAACAACATGTCCCACCCATGAAAGGTCAGAGGCAATATAATTTTTCTTCATGTTTCCCTCTGAAGGTGCAGTTTCACCGTTGGTTGATCCTGGCGGTACGAGACGAATGACAATGTCTCCGTAATAAGCAGCGTCCTCATAGTCCTTTTTCAAATTGTATGCGCTCACGGTATCATCGCACTCGACCTCCCTGGCCTCCTCGGGGCGCACCACCGCCTTTAACCATGACACGCGAACCGTCTGGTCCTTGGAGTGCAGGCTCCTCACGACGCCCACACGCATGGTGGATCTAGTTCCATCAGCAACTGTGTCATTGTTGACACTAGTAGATGGCATGGCGGTGTCGCCAGTTGGATCTGTGGTAGAATCAATATGAAGAACGTCGGCAACGACGTGCTGCCCATGGAAGAACTCTTGCTCATTAACTATACCGAAGCGGATGACAGTTGCTGAACGTCTGCCACGTTTCCATGTGCCGTCCTGCCACAACACGTCGACGGAGGTGCGGCTGTTGGCGACGACCATGGGGAACTCGACCTCCACATGCCTCCTGAGTTTTGGGCGTCGTGCCCGTCTATGCCCTTCGAAGAAGACCTTCCTCAGTTGTTTCCGATAAAACCTCACATCATTCTGCTTCACGGGGGGTACCACACAGGAGCAGTTGCTGCTTCACAGTCATCATCAATCACATCCTCCTCCTCCTCGTGTTGATCATGAGCACAAGCTGCATCCCCGTTGGCATCATCGGCTTTGGTGGAACTCGATTCGCGAAAAAAGCAGCGGTCAGCCACACCCCAGCTGCAATCGGACGCGGCGCAGAAGAAAGTAAGATGGTCTGCGTTCTGGTAGGCTGGAGGAGCATATGCCTCGACGAGCCCCTTGTCTGTGCCATGAATCCATGATGCATGGACGCAATCCAGTAAACGAGGACGCCAGACGTCTCCACCTTCATGACAGTGCCTTCCACACGGTTACGATTCCAGCGGCCGTTAAGCCAGCGTGCCTCCTTGAAGAGGGAACAAGGGTGTAGCCCTATGACGCACTGCCCCGGGTGGAAGATAGTGTTCATCTGCGGGCGATACGTGGTGGAGGTCTCGCTGATTCTTTGTAGCTTCTTGTAATCTGCATTGGTGAACCTGCAGACTGCCCCGTCGTCGAACAGCACGTCGACGTCGACTGACACCTCGACGACCCGGCCGAGCCACGGCCCGGACACGACGAAGTCGCCTAGGTTGAAGCCCCTGACGCGGCGCAGGCTAGACGGCGACACGCCCTTGATGAGTTGTGTCGCCACGCCGTGGTTGTCGAGCTTAGCCAGGTCCAGCAGGGTGTTGACGCCAGTGACGACGCCGAGCTGGCCGGAGATGTCAGGACGCTGATGCGACCACCTGGCCGGGGTGCAGGTGGCTCCTGTCGACCACCCTTCTGATGTCGCTGGCCTTCTTATGCACGACAGAGTCGTCGATGAGGAGGATGTCGAACGTGTCGACGGGAAAAGAGATGTTGCCCACCTCGCCGTCGACATCCTCCGGGAGAACCATGCCACGATCGAGGAGCGAGCGTCCGAAGCTCGCGAGGTCTTTCAAGTAAATGTTGGGTGATGCAGCGGCAACGGCGTCCATCTTAGCCATCTAGGTCGAATTTCTTGATCATGCGCGGTGCCGACTGCCGCGATGCCAAGGGTAGGAAAGACTGTTTTTACATCGTACCTGTATGTATATATACTGTGACAAGGAGAGTCTTGTTAATTATAGAAAAGGGAAAGAGGGAGACAATCATACGTACGTTTCGTGAACTAGCTGGAGAGGCTCCATCTAGTTTCGCATCTGTTGTACGACTGCGTACTACTGCCGTTCGTTTTATGGTAGATAATTAAGTTTGGGCGCGGGAGTTCGTATTGGACACCTATAATCAGCCGTGCTTCTATATATCGGTTACTCCTATGATATGATAAAACTCTCAACAAGGGCCCAGAGTTTATCGGCAGTTATTTCGCCTTTCTTTTCCAAGTAAGAGCTTTCTCATTGATCGCGTGGCCGCACGTAATATGCCTAACCAGATTATCAGTGGCCTAACACAGGCGCAGCCACGCCGGTGGCGGACGAGCCGCCAGGGATTTCTCCCGCCCCGAAACCAACACCATCACCGACAATCGAGAGTGCACCGCCCAACATGCCGCCCACCAGCCTGTGCCACCACAGATACTGCACCAACTTCACGTCTCACTGAGGCCACCAACACGAGGACGAGACTTGCCTGCTCCCCCGTCGTGTGCCCATCCATGCTCCCGTCTACGTGGCTTGATTTGATTGGAACAAAATAAGGTCCGGCCCCACCTCCTTAAAAAGGGGGGGGGGGGGGAGATGATTAGATTAGAAAGAAAAAAAGGAAAAAAAAGACAATCGTAGGATTAAGTGGGAGCATGGATGGGAGCATGGGAAGGGAGCAGGCAAGCCGGATCCCCAACACGAGGCCTGGAGGGAAGATGAGGGGACACCGGGCTCGGGGGCAATAGTAACGCAGCCGACGGGAGGGAACAGCCTCCACTGCGCCTCGAAGCCAACCGGACGTAACGACAGGGACTTACCAGGCCTCCAAAGGCCCGGCCAGACCCCAACGAACCCGGACAATCCCTGCTGCCATGCTGCAGCACGCCTGCCGCCGGAGCCATCACCACCTGCAGCCACTGCCATCTCGCCGCCATCACCTGGAAGTCGTGCCCCGAACCGCCGGCCCGCCCAACACAGATGGGCCCGAAAGGGCCCAGATTTGGGACGAGCGGGCGCCACCGGCCAGCAGCACACCACGCCGCCCTGCAGCCAACGGCCACGCCGCCGGGTCGAGGGCGCCCGAGTCCTGCGGACCAGCCGCTGAGCCACACCGCCGCCCGCCGAGCGGCACCGCTGCCGGGCAGGAGGGAGCCCCGACTGCACCACCTAGCGAGCGGGGAAGGGACGTCCGCCGCCGCCGGCACCACCTGGGCTACGCCGGTGGCCTCTGCCGGCAGCGGCGAAGGGGAGGGATGAGACGAGGCGGCAGGGGGCGGCGCTCCGCCGCCTCAGGGGGTGACGGGAGCGCTACAGGGGAGGGAGGAGGGAGGGAGGGGAGGGAAGCGGGAGAGAGGGATAGCAGCGGCGAGCTCCGGCGACAGCGTGGGGGGTGCCAGCGGCGGCGGCGAGGGGACCCTAGGAGAGCGGGACCGGGAGCCAAGCGAAGCCCACGGCGGGTGTATTCTCTATGCCTGCTCTTTCCTTTCCATATTAGAAAGACTCCATGTCGTCTGCGTCGTCTCCTCGGGGCGACACGGGTGGCTCTGCAGCGCCACTGCTCTAGCCTCCTCTACCTCGCCGCTGGCACCGACCGGGCAAAGCCCCGGTCGGTGGTTGGCGGTTGCTGGTCCTTCTGCAGTTCTGCGCGCTCTACCATCCCAATCAACCCTGCGTGGATCTTCTCCATGTGTGATGCCGCCAGCTCATCCTGCCTCCCAACCGCATAGCTCCTCACCTTTGGCCGATGGGGTCCTCGACTTTGGTCCTCGGGTGTTATTACCGGTGGGGTTGTGGTGTCCTGACTTCAACCCTGGTTCATCGCCATGTCCTAGCTAGTAGCGCCTCTGGTGTGGTCTGCCAGATCTGGTGCCCGACATGAATCCGGTGGGACGTTGCAATTCTTCAGCTATGGTTTCATTGGCTGACGGGACTCGGGAAGGCTCTCTTCGGTGAGGTTCTGCCATAGGTGTTGGTTTGTGTGGTGACCACTCCGGCCTCCGGTGACAGCTAGCTGCGGATTGCGGTGGCTACTGAAAGGTCCCATATTTGGTGGTTGCCGATAGTGAGATGAAATCTATGAACGATGATATGACACAGAGATATGGTTGTGCATCTGCGATGGATGCACATCGCATATAGCTGCTGAAATCGAGGAAAAGTGGTGGAGATAACGTATGAGTGACTTCGATGATGGTGCTACTTGAGCACCCAATCTTGAGCTCCGGTATGAAAGTCTAGTTCTGGCCCGAGTTGGTTATACTGGCACTGGCGGTATTTTTGCATCATCACCTTGATAAAGGCATTGCTCAGATATGCTCAGACCAGTTCTTCGGGGTGAAAACCTATAATCTGGCCTTTCATGGTTGGATCCGGTGACGACAGTGTTTCAGCGTCGCTCCCTTCCTGAAGACGTTGTTGTTGAAGAACCTCGCTGTCCTTATGGTGTCATGATATAGTTGGTGCGGATAAGTTCATTGTTATAGGTTGTCAATCACGGATTTGATCATTTTCGTTTTTCTTTTTCTTTTTCACGCTTAGGCATAGATTTGGTCTTATATGACTTTGATATAGCACTTGTGTTGGTTGTGTGCATTCTAACTATGCAGAAGTGGGATATGTATGTTGGGGAACGTTGCAGAAAACAAAAATTTTCCTACTCGTTTCACCAAGATCCATCTAGGAGTTCATCTAGCAACGAGACATCGGATGCATCTACATACCTTTGTAGATCGCGTGCGGAAGCGTTCTAAGAACGGTGATGATGTAGTCGTACACAACGTGATCCAAATCACCGATGACCAAGCGCCGAACGGACGGCACCTCCGCGTTCAACACACATACGGGACGGGAGACGTCTCCTCCTACTTGATCCAGCAAGGAGGAAGGAGAAGTTGATGAAGATCCAGCAGCACGATGGCGTGGTGGTGGATGCAGGGCGTCACAGTAGCAGGGCTTCGCCTATACTATGAGGGAGAGACGTAACAGGGAGAGAGGGAGGCGCCAGGGGCTGGGGTATGAAGTCCCTCCTCTCCCTCACTATATATAGGGGTGCCAAGGGGGGGGGCGCCGGCCCTAGTAGATGGAATCTACTAGGGGGGGCGGCGGCCAAGGGTGGGGAACTTGCCCCCCAAGCAAGGGGGCGCCCCCTCTAGGGTTCCCCCCCCCCAACCCTAGGCGCATGGGCCCTAGGGGGGTGGCGCCCCAGCCCACTTTGGGCTGGGTCCCCTCCCACTTCAGCCCATGGGGCCCCCCGGGATAGGTGGCCCCACCCGGTGGACCCCCGGGACCCTTCCGATGGTCCCGGTACAATACCGGTGACCCCGAAACTCGTCCCGATGGCCGAAACAGCACTTCCTATATATAATTCTTTACCTCCGGACCATTCCGGAACTCCTCGTGACGTCCGGGATCTCATCCAGGACTCCGAACAATATTCGGGTTACTGCATATTCATACCTTCACAACCCTAGCGTCACCGAACCTTAAGTGTGTAGACCCTACGGGTTCGGGAGACAAGCAGACATGACCGAGACGACTCTCCGGTCAATAACCAACAGCGGGATCTGGATACCCATGTTGGCTCCCACATGCTCCACGATGATCTCATCGGATGAACCACGATGTCGAGGATTCAATCAACCCCGTATGCAATTCCCTTTGTCAATCGATATGTTACTTGCCCGAGATTCGATCGTCGGTATCCCAATACCTCGTTCAATCTCGTTACCGGCAAGTCACTTTACTCGTACCGTAATGCATGATCCCGTGACCAGACACTTGGTCACTTTGAGCTCATTATGATGATGCATTACCGAGTGGGCCCAGTGATACCTCTCCGTCATACGGAGTGACAAATCCCAGTCTTGATCTGTGTCAACCCAACAGACACTTTCGGAGATACCCATAGTCTACCTTTATAGTCACCCAGTTACGTTGTGACGTTTGGTAGACCCAAAGCACTCCTACGGTATCCGGGAGTTACATGATCTCATGGTCTAAGGAAAAGATACTTTGACATTTGGAAAACTCTAGCAAATGAACTATACGATCTTGTGCTATGTTTAGGATTGGGTCTTGTCCATCACATCATTCTCCTAATGATGTGATCTCGTTATCAATGACATCCAATGTCCATAGTCAGGAAACCATGACTATCTGTTGATCAACGAGCTAGTCAACTAGAGGCTTACTAGGGACATGTTGGTGTCTGTTATTCACACACGTATTATGATTTCCGGATAACACAATTATAGCACGAATAAAGACAATTATCATGAACAAGGAAATATAATAATAATGCTTTTATTATTGCCTCTAGGGCATATTTCCAACAATGTACTCATGATGTTTCATATTGAGTCAATAAAATTCGTCCTTTGTCAAAAAAGAAGAACTACATGCCCCTTTTATCGTAATCCCATAGTATATACATATTTATGTATACAAAGTCCCTCGCAACCATCTAAGTGACTAATAATACGGAGGTCTCATTGTGGTGAGGATGGAAAAACAGAGACAGATATCTCCCGCACCGTAAGAACTATGTAAGTTTGGCGGCTTCTTTAATGCAAATCAACTAGGAGGGCTTGTTGTTTGAAAAAAAATATCTCCACTCAACATCATTTCTAGAGAAGGCCTATCTCTCGTCGATTGAAATTGAATGACTAAATTACCCATTACAACTTCACTAGACGGGATGTGGCTAAGCAAAACTGATTTGATTTTAAAACATTTTCAAATATATTTGCAACAGAAAACTCTTCTATTTTTTCAGGTAAAAACTCTGTATGATTTTTGCATATAGACCATGCATGCTCTATATTCGTCTTTACATTGTAATTAAAGACTGGAGATTGGCCTAACTTAAATATTAAGCTTTTACTGATAAATTAAACCATAGTATTCAAGGGCGTGGGAGTTGTACCATTTTGCATGTTTTGCTCCGTGGGCAGTAGAATCAACAGCACTAGTGATATTTGAGAGACGTCATAATGCATGTATGCAGCAAGCCAGCAAGAGTCACGATGCAATAGTCATGAAACAAGTTTTTAGATTGTCTATTGATTCTTTTTTTCTTCCAACTGAATAATAAATTAAATTTCAACACAACACGGAAAATTTGTATGCACGCTGCAAGAGTCACGATGCATGTTTTTATATGTTTGGTTCATTAGATGTGTAACGCGTAGAATGGTTGGCTCTTTTTTTTAGCTCCGTAGTATGTTTGGTTATTTTTTCGTTAAGCGAATAATAGATTAAATTGGGAAAGAACTTGAAAAACGTATATTATGTAAAACCTTGTCTTCCTCAGATTATTGTTTTCCATTGCTCTAACCCTTCTTATCATATATAATTGATTTCTGTGCAGCAAAACCCAAGGGAGCAAAATAATCAAGATCCAAAGAAAAAGTTTTAGACTTTGCCGACGTGATCTGCATGGTACTTTCTCATTTGTTGAGCGTCATCTTATGCTCAAGCCCACGCAACTGTACCGTGAAGTATCCTTGCGTGTACTTTTCAGAGTGGCACTACGCGAGTACAATGAACTAGTGGGAAGAGGTATGCTAACGTGGGAAGTTTACAACAAGCATCGTGTCTGCATTAACAACTCATTACAGATTATAAGACACGCCCTCGGACAATACAAAGAGCATCGCTTGCAGGCAGGGCTATTTTACTTGGTACCGTCGGCGGATGGAGATGGGTTCAAAATTCGGTCACACTTGTACCACATGCCTCTCTGGGAAGCGCTAAAGAAACAGCGACAAGAAATGAAAAAGAGGAGGCATGCATTGGATGCATGCATATAGAGTTGTCAAGCCCGCTCCGCTCCTAGGGGGCGTCACGGGTGAAACCCTAGCCGCCGCCCCCGTCTCCTCTCTTCTCCATCCACCCCGCCGTCGCCGGAGGAAGCCGACGGGTAAGGCCCATTCGGTGGACGGCGGTGGCAGGCTCTCGTCCTCTCCTGCTGAGGGGACCTCCGGCCTTGCGCGGGGGCCGGCCCTAGACGGCGTTGACGCTCGGCAGAGATCGGAATCGGGGCGGCGGCCTCATCTTTCTGGTGGTGGCTTGGCTGGTGCGGCTGCGAGGGCAGCGCGGCGGCCGCCATTGGATCTAGGTGGTGCTGGCCACGGCGACTTGTGTGGCGCTGGATCAAGATTTGAAGACGGAGATGCCATCCATGGCGGCGGCGGTCACTTGTGGTATGACTGTGATCCGATCTGAATCCAATCTGCAGGTTAGGGACATGGACAACCACGGCTGCATCTGGACAACTGAAGGGATCCTTTTCCCAAGTTTGTCATCAGCCGAAGGCGAGGATGGCATGGGTCTGCCAAAGGTGCCCTTATCGTGGGTTCCGGTGGCTCCTGGCAGCCGCGTCGTCGCCGGTCAACTAGCTCATAGGAGCACAGCTTTTCCCATCAGATATGTGTGTGTGTGAGAGCAATGGGCAATGGTTGGAATGCCAAACATTGAGGCAGAAGACGTTCTGAGATGTGATGTTCCATGGTCCTTGTGCACGAGGGCATATTCATTGCCGAGTGGTCTAGAACACGACGCATGTGGGCGTTTGTCTGTGTTCGACATTGTCAAGGATTGAAGGAATGAAGGGGGTGGTCTAGCGGGTTGCAACAACACTTCGTGGTTGCGTTTGGTGGTGCTAATTCAGTACCGGGACTGGAGTTTCAGGGTGAAAACCCATGGTGTGTCCTTCGCCGGTCATACCTGGCAATGGTGGTATTTCGATATCGTTACCTTGTTGAAGGCATTGCATAATGTTGCTTAGTTCTTCTCTCAGGGTGAAAACTCAGGATTTAGTATTTGACTGAATCCGGCAACGGTGACACTTGTGTGTCCTTGTCTTCTTGAAGATGTTGCTTTTGGAGAACCTACTCGCAGCCCATGTGTTGTCACGGTAGTGCTTGGTATCGTTGTTGGTTACGGCGTGTCTTAGATCTTCGTTTTTTCTTTTTTTTCTTTTTGGCTGTGTGCATCCTTGATGCCTTGAGTTGCTCGTGGCATTGAGTTGTTGCAGAGGCAGGGTGTACTTGATATCATCTTGATATTAATATATTACCCTTTGTCGAAAAATATTCCCAACACCACCATGTTGAGCTCGTCCACAGCATGTTTGTTCATGAATACCCTGTCTTTGATTATCTTAGGTTGCGCAATAATATTTACTTTAGAAGGTCACGAATAGTTGGCGCATTGCTTGTTTAGTAAGAATTTTAATGAAGTAAGAGATATATATTTCTCTTTGTCGAAAAATGGTCTCTTAATGCCTAACGAATGACATTTTCTTCAATGTAACAGATGCGCTAATCCTTCTTCATGTGTTTTCATATTAAATTTTAATCAGTACATGTTTCTGAAGTCAAGGAAAATATTGATTGTGTTGAAGCTAATATAAGGAAAATTGATGTGTAACACGTTTTTGCCGTTTCATTAGATGAACTGCGGAACTGAAAAAAGTGGTGGTTGCTTTTTCCACACATACACTCGATTTGCCATAATTTGCGTATGATTTGAAAATAATGCGAGAATGAAATAAATACAACAACAAGATATAGCAAAAGTAAAATAAGTATAAATACACATGGAAACAACCAGGGAAAAGACTAAAGAAAAAGAAAAAGAAAAAGAAAAAGAAAAAGAAAAAGAAAAGGGATTTGCTAATTCTCATGACGAGAATTAATATCGTTTCATCCGACCTTTATACCATTTGTTTTTGGAAAATATAATTTGATTAATCAAACAAAAAAAGAATAAACCACGGGAATATCCGCCTAAAGCCAAATGGTGTGGGAGTTTTATAAGATTGTATATTGATTCTTTTTTCCTCCAACTGAATAATAAGTTAAATTTCAAAACAGGACGGAAAATTCGTATGCACGCTGCAAGAGTCATGATGCATGTTTTTATAAGTTTGGTTCATTAGATGTGTAACGCGTAGAATGTTTGGCTCTTTTTTTAGCTCCGTAGTATGTTTGGTTATTTTTTCGTTAAGCGAATAATAGATTAAATAGAGAAAGAACTTGAAAAACGTATATTATGTAAAATCTTGTCTTCCTCAGATTATTGTTTTCCATTGCTCTAACCCTTCTTATCATATATTGATTTCTGTGCAGCAAAACCCAAGCGAGCAAAATAATCAAGATCTGATGAAAAAGTTTTAGACTTTGCCGACGTGATCTGCATTGTACTTTCGCATTTGTTGACCGTCATCTTACGCTCAAGCCCACACAACTGTACCATGAAGTATCCTTGCGTGTACTTTTTAGAGTGGCACTACGCGAGTACAATGAACTAGTGGGAAGAGGTATGCTAACGTGGGAAGCTTACAAAAAGCATCGTGTCTGCATCAACAACCCATTACAGATTATAAGAGACGCCCTCGGACAATACAAAGAGCGTCGCTTGCAGGCAGGGCTATTTTACTTGGTACCATCCGCGGAAGGAGATGGGTTGAAAATCTGGTCACACTTGTACCACATGCCTCTTCGGGAAGCGCTAAAGAAACAACGACAAGAAATGAAAAAGAGGAGGCAAGTATTGGATACAAAGTGCAATTCCAAGAAATATATCCCCAACACCACCATGTTGAGCTCGTCCACAACAAGTTTGTTCATGAATGCCCTGTCTTCAATTATCTTAGGTTGCGCAATAATATTTACATTGAAAGGTCGCGAATAGTTGGCGCATTGTTTGTTTAGTAAGAATTTTAATGAAGTAAGAGAGATACTATATATTTCTCTTTGTCGAGAGATGGTCTCATAATGCCTCACGAAAGACATTTTATTCAATGTACCAGATGCGCTAATCCTTTTTCATGTGTTTTCAGATTAAATTTTATTCGGTACATGTTTCTGAAGTCAAGGAAATATTGACTGTTTTGAAGCTAATATAAGGAAAATTGATGTGTAACACGTTTTTGTCGTTTCATTGGACGAACTGCGGAGCTAGAAAAACTGATGGTTGCTTCGTCCACACATACACTCGATTTGCCATTATTTGTGTATGATTTCCAGGTAATCATCTTTGCAGATCGGGTGTGATGCAGAACGATATCAGGTGTGAATGTGATGTGGAATTCCCAGGGCATACAGAACGCCGAGATGATATGGATAATTGGGATGCTTCGGATTCCGGACCGCACTCAGCGCATGGCCGATGCATAGCCTCAGGGCGATGCCTCACATCCATATGGGATCAGATGTTGAAAAGAAAAGGCGTTGTTCGGTGTAAAAAACTGAAAAAGTTAAAATGAAGAGTAGAGATGCAAAATATGTATGTGTATTGCTTGATGTGGCCCATTAATGATAGCTTGCATTGAGGAGAAAAAATCAATATGAATGTCTCAAATTATTT
This sequence comes from Triticum urartu, assembly GCF_003073215.2. Taxonomy (NCBI): domain Eukaryota; kingdom Viridiplantae; phylum Streptophyta; class Magnoliopsida; order Poales; family Poaceae; genus Triticum; species Triticum urartu. The sequence continues at coordinate 736,627,667 of NC_053023.1, read as the reverse complement.
TTTCTCATGAGACATGTGAATACATATGCCACCATAGTTCATGCCGTCAAGGTAGACAACACGGAGATGGCTTTCAAGCGGGCCTTTAGAGCTGACGTGTCTCCTGACCGAGCTGCGGCACAACAAGTGTTCGATGAAGAATAGCCGCCCCGTTGGTGTACCCGTCGGCAGGTGTATTCAACCTGCCTATCAGTGGTATGACAAAAAAATGTCTCTGGTCTGACAAAAAAACATCTCTGGCCGTAGTACAATCTTTGTTAGATAATCTCACTAGAATGGTCTAAGTGGCTGTTAGCGGTGAGCGCACAAATCTCCCAGGCAAAAGTACGATCGACACACACGTATCATGGTTTGGACAATGACGTTTGTTATTGCATGATCAGATGAATGGTCCCTCTCCACAGTCTACAAAGTCACCAATAAAAACCATCCCGCTCATAGGCACACAATATATATAATAAAAAAACAGTTGGTTGGGAAAGGCAGCAATGATGGCAACTTTTTACTTGCAATAAACAAGTTTTTTGGCGGCTATATATGGCTTGTACATTAGAAGAAATTCAAAATACTCTTTAGCCAAATTTTTGCATACAATGATTTTTTTTCTTTTATGCAATATTAGATTTGTTGACTTGCTTTTTCCAAAAAGAATGTCAAAAACTTTAAACAACCGGACTCTGGTTAGTTGATGCGTGATAGAAAGAAAATAAAGTCTAACGATTTAAATCGGTTGGCCGGTCGCCTCGTGCCCGCGCTCGCTCGTGGCCACGCAACTCGGTTTCTTCTTCCTCCAGACCCCGCCACCAACCAGCCCCAATCCCGCGCAGCACGGCACCCACAACCGTAGCGCCCGTGCCTACTTCCTCCGCTGACCCTGCCCGCCGGTTTCTTCCACCCCGGTGAGCCAGAGTTGCTGCGGGAGCGCGGTGTCCGCCGAGCCACCTCTCACCACCATGTGCGAAAACCCACCAGCGCGCGCACCCCTGGTTCACTCAGGCGAACTGGGCGCCACCCCCACACCACCTCCTCAACCAATCAGTGCACAAATCATGATCACATTGCATGAGGGAAGCCGCCATGGATATGCTATCAAGCGAACTACTGCTCGTAGTATTTTGATCCTGGAATCGTCCACCGGAGATACTGCAACCACAGCAGCTCCATGTTTGAAACAGGCTAGTCACAGAGTTGCATCCATTTTGAAGAGAAAAGTTGCATCCATAGCAGAAGGATCTGCATCCATGGCTGCAGAAGCTGGAACCGGTCGATGCAAAAGATACATCCATTGAAGAAGAACTTGCAACCACGGAGTGTGCTGCAAACCATAGCAGCCGGTGCTGGAGAGGAAATGTGTGCCACACCTAGATGTTGCAACCACGACACTGACATGTTGGAACTAGCCGGCGATGGAGCTACACCCCCGAATGACCGCGTGTTGAATCGGCCGGCGACAGAGTTGCAACCTCGGGCACAAAGCTGCAACCTGGGGAGCAGAAGCTGGAACCCCTGGTGTTGTGCTACAATCGGTGGTAGAGCAAGGGATAGTGGGGGGCTTTGAGCTAAAGGTGTGGCGGTGCAGGTGTGGCAGGGTGCTGCAAGCGACGTGTTGGGTTATACGGTAGGGTGCGTGGACTGCAAATTAAATTTTCCTATGCGCAGAACAGTCTAAGAACATGCTACAGCAGATGGATCAACAGTTCGTTACCACTAGACGCGCAGTGCCTTGCAGTGGAAGAAGAGTTGGGGCAGTGCGTCCGCGTGGATCGTCTCCTCCTCGTGCGATCTCCCTCGAACAGCCGGTCGTCCGATGCCGCGTACAAGTTCGCCGGAGCGGCATAGGTGCACCGCCTCTAACGGTATCCACGCGTGCAGGAGGAACATCGTGCGGCGGACTGCTAGGTTCGATCACACAGTCAGCGGCAAGTGGAGGTGTGTATTCGCAACACATGCAAACACTAGTGACAACGCTGAAGCGATCAACCGCATGAGTGTGCGGCGCATCTGCTTTATATAGGCATCCATCGCGGGCTCAACACTTGGGCCTTGCACAGACCCTAAAGCCCATAAGTCTACTCGGCCACAATCCGAATGCAGCTCGGATCACATCCGACCAGTGTCCTCGGTTCTGACCTCATAGGTTCCTTCCCTTAAGCGCGCGACCCCTTAGGTTCAAGCCGGCTTGGTCGCAGTTTGAATCACCTCCGAACTACACGGTTGGTAGCGGCCTCTAGCAAGGCATGCCGAACACCAAGCAGACTATGAAGCTGGTTAGCGAACATGTACATCACACTTCCATTCCTTTTGCCACATGATATATGTTGTCGAGCTCAAGGCGAGTCTGTCATCTTTGTGCTAGCCCGACCACTTTCTCGTTCCAATGATGCCGACCATAATCCGGATTATCTCATAATCCTTGTCGCATGGCCATGCTTATCCTGGTCGGATCACACTAGGGGCCCAGAGTATATCTCTCCTGGTCGAAGGGGCAAATCCCATCTTGCTCGACCATGTCTCGCAGCATGGGTCTGGACAAGCCTGAAACCTACCTTTGTAACTACCCAGTCACGGAGTAGCGTTTGGTCGGTCCAAAGCAGGTCTGTCACCATCCCGAGTACATACGCCAGCTCAGGTCGTAGGACATAGAACATATGTTGTACTAGAGACTCACAGATGACATATTGCTGCGTCTCATAGTTGGATCTGTCCGACTCGGACCTTATCCCGACTCGGATCCGACTATGTCGAATCCGATCAGATCCTTCCAAGTCCATATTATCCGGTTAGCATCCAATGCTCCATGGCTAGTGAGACAAAGCCATCAACCGTGTCATATGCTAGTCTAGTCGGTTGCGTGTCCACACTGCCATTTCGACTAGGGACCTTTTAGGACAGTCATCATACAATGCATAGTTCCACAAACAAGTCATGTACTTACTGATACACATCATTGATAATGTTCAAGGACTATCTTCATTCATAAACACATAGGAAATATCATCATACATGATTGCCTCTAGGGCGTATCTCCAACACGATGGCGAGGTTGTGGTGGCCGGTGAGGATGAGCGGCGAGGGGTGGTCACTGGCGGGAGGGAGGCGCCATGAGGGAGGGTGCGTGTGCATCGAGCATGGCTCATACGGGAGGAAGGTGGAGTTGACCTGCATGAGAGAGAAAAGATCCAATCTGAATGGTTGTTATTGGGTCAATCAGTCGACTAGTGGCCGGCCCAAATTGGGGCCGGCATTCGCGTAAAAATAACTAGGAATTAAAATAATCAATTATTCTTCATTGTTCTTGCATGCAACACTTAAAAGTTGCCTTGCTCCTTCCCACTAGACTCTTATAATTTCTAAGAGCATCTCCAACAGCCGCGCTAAACAAGCGCCGCGCCGCAAATTTGGCCATTTTAGCCCGCGCGCAACCCGCCGGGTGTCTCCAGCGGGCGCGCAATAACCGCGCGCGCGCGGTATAAGGAGTTGGGCACGCTATCCGATTCGCTATCTCGCGCGGTGTATTTGGGGCGCCCGCTTCCGCGGCGGCACACTCGAGCGCTCGCACCGCACTCTCTCTTCTCCGCCTCCTATGCCCGCGTGCGCCGGCGCCGGCGAACTGCACCCCATGGATGCACGCACCGGCACCCCGCTCACCCCATCCTATAGCCGCGACCCGTCCACCGCCGCCGCAAACCCTAGTGCGGGGGGCGTTGGCCTCGCCTCCGCCGGAGCTCCTCTGGCCATCGGCCTCGCACGCGACCTCTTCATGCCGCCACGGATGACCTCGGCGGCAGGTGGCGTCACGTCGGCGCCACCCCGAGCGCCCTCCCCCCCCCTTGAAGCTCCCCAATGCGGCGCGGCCGAAGAAGGGCAAGGCATCGACGAAGAAGAACAAGGCAGCGGACGGCTCCGGCACCTCGAAGGCGAGGAGGAAGAAGCTTGCAGGGCGTGGGACGGGCGTGGCAGCTACCGAAGCGCCGGCGAGCTCACTCGTTGAGCCGGCGTCCGACGCACACAACGTGTTCAACGAAATGCCCCCAAGGTTAAAAAAAATCAATGTTTCTTTTCTTGTTATTTTTTGAATGCATTCATATAGATAGCTTATTCGCATTGTTCAAAAAACTTTGTAGTCTCAACGATGATGCATACATGTCAACTATGGGTGTTGGCTCCAACAATTCGCATTGGTCTCAAACCAATGCCATGCATTTTGAAGACCATGAGTTCGAGGTGGACGAGGAGGGTGAGGGCATTGTCGATGCGCTGAAAGGAAGAGCGGGTAATTACACCAACGCCGATGACATCTTACTATGCAATACTTGGTTGCAAGTGTCGAGGGATCCATCTGTTGGAGGTGATCAAAGTAGAGATGCTTATTGGGGCGGGTGAAAGAACACTATGATGTTCACAATGTGAGTGGAATTGATCGCTCCGAGAGATCACTTCGGTCCCAGTGGTCGACAATCAACTCGGATTGTCAAAGGTGGGCGTCTTGTCAAAAGGCGGTTGACAAGTTGAACCCAAGTGACACAAATGAGAACGATAGAGTAAGTGTCATTTCCATACATGTTCATCATACTTGTTGTTGGTGTTCGAAGTGCTAACTTGCTTTGTTTTCATGTAGTACCACATTGCACAAAACTTGTTCAAAGAGGAGGAGAGGAAAACCGAGAAGGGGAAAATCAAGAAAGGAAGGGTCTTTACCTTGCCTCATTGCTATAACGTGTTGAAGGATGATGAGAAATGGAAGAAGCGTGAAGATTTGGATGATTTGAATTTGAGCAACAAACGCAAGTGAACAATTGAGTTGAATGATGATGATGAGGAAGAGGAGGAGGAGGATTGTTGTGGTATTTCTCACGGGGGGCTTGCGAGTCGACAGATGCCACAAGGGCTGAGTGTGTGGGTAAGACTGCCGCTGATAGGCTCGGGAGCGGGTATGCGAGTAGCACGCGCTAGTTTACCCAGGTTCGGGGCTCTCCGGAGAGATAACACCCCTACTCCTGCATGTCTGAGTATATATGTGGGGTGTACATTGGACAGTACAAAGTGCTCCTGGAGCTGTATCTGAGATCAGTGCCAAAAGCATCTGATCTCGTATATATGTGTAGCCTGAGTGCCTTGTGGCCGGCTTGTTGGGGAACGTAGTAATTTCAAAAAATTTCCTACGCACACGCAAGATCATGGTGGTGTATAGCAACGAGGGGGAGAGTCTGATCTACGTACCCTTGTAGATCGCAACGGAAGCGTTGACACAACGTAGAGGAAGTAGTCGTACGTCTTCTTCCCGGTCCGACCGATCCAAGCACCGTTACTCCGGCACCTCCGAGTTCTTAGCACACGTACAGCTCGATGACGATCCCCGGGCTCCGATCCAGCAAAGCTTCGGGGAGGAGTTCCGTCAGCACGACGGTGTGGTGACGATCTTGATGTACTACCGACGCAGGGCTTCGCCTAAGCACTAAAACAATATGATCGAGGTGGAATATGGTGGCAGGGGGCACCGCACACGGCTAAGGAACGATCTCAATGATCAACTTGTGTGTCTAGAGGTGCCCCCTGCCCCTGTATATAAAGGAGCAAGGGGGGAGAGGTGCGGCCAGCCTTGGGGCGCGCCAGGAGGAGGACTCCCCCCCAATCCTAGTTGGAATAGGAATCCTCAAGTGGGGAGAGAGAGAAGGGGGGCCGGCCACCTCTCCTAGTCCTAATAGGACTAGGGGAGGGGGGAGGCGCGCAGCCACCTTGGGCTGCCCCTTTCACCTTTCCACTAAAGCCCACTAAGGCCCATATGATTCCCGGGGGGTTCCGGTAACCTCCCGGTACTCCGGTAAAATCCCGATTTCATCCGGAACACTTCCGATGTCCAAACATAGGCTTCCAATATATCAATCTTTATGTCTCGACCATTTCGAGACTCCTCGTCATGTCCGTGATCACATCCGGGACTCCGAACAACCTTCGGTACATCAAAATGCATAAACTCATAATAACTGTCATCTTAACGTTAAGCGTGCGGACCCTACGGTTCGAGAACAATGTAGACATGACTGAGACACATCTCCGGTCAATAACCAATAGCGGGACCTGGATGCCCATATTGGCTCCTACATATTCTACGAAGATCTTTATCGGTCAGATCGCATAACAACATACGTTGTTCCCTTTGTCATCGGTATGTTACTTGCCCGAGATTCGATCGTCGGTATCCAATACCTACTTCAATCTCGTTACCGGCAAATCTCTTTACTCGTTCCGTAATACATCATCCCGCAACTAACTCATTAGTTGCAATGCTTGCAAGGCTTAAGTGATGTGCATTACCGAGAGGGCCCAGAGATACCTCTCCGACATTCGGAGTGACAAATCCTAATCTCGAAATACGCCAACCCAACATGTACCTTTGGAGACACCTGTAGAGCTCCTTTATAATCACCCAGTTACGTTGTGACGTTTGCTAGCACACAAAGTGTTCCTCCGGCAAACGGGAGTTGCATAATCTCATAGTCATAGGAACATGTATAAGTCATGAAGAAAGCAATAACAACATACTAAACGATCAGGTGCTAAGCTAATAGAATGGGTCATGTCAATCAGATCATTCAACTAATGATGTGACCTCGTTAATCAAATAACAACTCTTTGTTCATGGTTAGGAAACATAACCATCTTTGATTAACGAGCTAGTCAAGTAGAGGCATACTAGTGACACTCTGTTTGTCTATGTATTCACACATGTATTATGTTTCCGGTTAATACAATTCTAGCATGAATAATAAACATTTATCATGATATAAGGAAATAAATAATAACTTTATTATTGCCTCTAGGGCATATTTCCTTCACGGCTAGTCTCATGGCATGCATGGCCGTGAGGGCGTGTGCCTCCATGCGTGAGTGTGTGTATGTGGTGGATGGATGGATGCTCATATATATAGTGTCGCTAGCTTATCATCTAAGCTAAGTGGTGGCATGGGCAAGGCATGGTGGGGTGTCATGCTTGTCCCCTGGGTCACTTCATAAATAGTGCCAGGGGACAAGTGACACTATACATGATGACTGAGATGACGCATGAATAGTGCTCGGGTACATCCGTCTCGTCGGTGTCTTGTTGGTGTCGGATCAGGCTGCAGTCGGCAGCCGGCTGCTTGGCGCAGTCGGCAGCCGGTAGGTTGGTGTAGTCGGCAGCCGGCAGGTTGGCGCAGTTGGCAGCCGGCAGGTTGGTGTAGTCGGCAGCCGGCCGGGCAGAGCAGTCGGACGGGGAGCCGGCAAGAGCGGCCGGACAGTCGGACTGAGGGGCTTTGCTAGCCCCGATGTCTTGAAATATCGTCTTGCCGTCCTCGGGGTACCCGTGGTCGGTTACTCCGACAAGGATGCATCAAGTGACGGCAAGAGAAGCCCCACACCCAACTCGGTTTCATACTCGAAGCCAAAACGACCGGATGGGTGCAAGAAAGACGCAAAAGAAAAGAAGAAGAGGAAAGGAGATGATGAGCTCAAAAATGCTATGGAAGTTATTGTTAAGGCAAGAAAAGAAGCCAACGAGGTGAGGAAAATGGCAAGGAACCAAGATGCCGCGGCCGAGGAGAGGAGGGTGGCAGCCGAGGAGAGGAAGGTGGCTTTGGAGGAGAGGAAGGTGAGCAATGAGGAGCGAACAAGATTGTTGGAATGGGAGAAGCACTTGTTCTTCTTGGACACATCTAACCTCAATGAGGTGCAAAAGGAGTTTGTCAATCTTTCACGTGAAGAAGTCTTGATCCAAAAAAAAGCCATGGTTCGTGCAATGGGTGGTGGTGGCCTTGGCGCCATGGGTGGCATGGGTGGCTTCGGAGGTTCCGTGGGCGGTTTAGGTGCCATGGGAGGCATGGGTGGCTTTGGAGCACCCCCCGATGCTATGGCCGCCATGGGAGGCATGAGTTTTTCTTGTCTCATGGGAGGCATGGGTGCACCTCCGGCCGTCATGGGCGGAATGTCTTTTGATGTGCCTCCTCACACACATTCCCCATGAATTTTGGACATATAGCGCATTTTAGCGCGGCTGTTGGAGCCAGTGCTGGCGGCCGTGGCAAACTAGTTTTTAGCGCGCGGCGCGCGGCGCGGCTGTTGGATATGCTCTAGCATACCTTTTTTTTAACACGTGATAGACACAAGCGCTCATATACACGCGCATACACGTATTTTTATGAACATCTTCTCTCATTAAACGTGCATCGTCAGAAATTCTGAAATAAATCAAGGGGAATGCAAGCACCAAGACTTGAATCATGGTGGACTGGGATATCATTGTCTTCTTAACCATCCAACCACATATTCATTTGCAATTACTAAGGGTGTCTCCATGGCCGACCCTCAAACCGGCCCCAGCCGTCAAGACCGCGCAGTTCGGACGTGTTGTGCCATCCAACATGGTCCTGTATTTGTACACCGGGTGGTCCGAACGTACTTACTCCCGTAAACTGGAGACAAACGTGGGGGGCTTTGCGGGCGTCCGGGCAGCATCCACGCCCTCGTTTGACCACCCTAACCCACCCAAACCCCCTCCTCCCTCGCCCGCATTCATGCCGTTGTAGAGCGGACGCGACTTCTCACTTCCTCTGCTATTGAAGTAGCGCGCCAGCCAAGGGCGCCACCCATGACGCGTCCCCGGTGTCCGTGCATGTTCAATGCCGGAGACGCGTTACTGGACAGGACGAGACAGATATCTTTCGTATGCCGCTATTTAGCAGGCTCGCCGGCCGAGAAACCCACTCCGGCGCCATGCATCGAGAAACCTGGACGTCTAGCCTCACCAAAATCTACTATTTAAAGGTGGCCACACCCGGCTAACTCCATGCCACAACACATGCCACTCCCCATCCTCCTCCCTTGCACCGCATCCGCCATGACTACAGGCAGCGAAGCTCTATGGGAGAGACTTTCCACGAAGATGAAGCACGAGGTGGCCTCCCTTGCGGCCACCAGGCAGAGCCGTCGTGCCAGGCGGATTGAGGACGGCTTGATGGACAGCACTCCCAAGGTCTCCGACGATGAGGATGACCCCACGATGGAAACGGGCTCCGATGACACCGCCCTGGTGCTCGCGCTTGTTCACGCCGGCTTCACCATGGAGCGGGCGCAAGCGCTATAACCCCGTCATGGCAGAGGTGCAGCCTACGCCGGTGTCTGTTGGTGTTCCAGCAGGCGCAAGAGGAACAACGTCACAACCTGTTTCTCCTGGAGCAGCACCTACTGGCAGAGGACCTGATCTACGACGAGTGCGCAAGCAAGGAGGCCGTGGCGGCCATGGCCGCGGCGAACCCCAACTTAGTCGCAGAGCAGCCTACCATCTACGAGGCTGTCTTGTTGGAAATATTCCCTAGAGGCAATAATAAAATGGTTATTATTATATTTCTTTGTTCATGATAATTGTTTATTGTTCATGCTATAATTGTGTTATCCGGAAATCGTAATACATGTGTGAATACATAGACCACAACACGTCCCTAGTGAGCCTCTAGTTGACTAGCTCGTTGATCAAAAGATGGTCATGGTTTCCTGACTATGGACATTAGATGTCATTGATAACGGGATCACATCATTAGGAGAATGATGTGATGGACAAGACCCAATCCTAAGCATAGCTCAAAGATCGTGTAGTTCGTTTGCTGTAGCTTTTCTGAATGTCAAGTGTCATTTCCTTAGACCATGAGATTGTGCAACTCCCGGACACCGTAGGAGTGCCTTGGGTGTGCCAAACATCACAACGTAACTGGGTGACTATAAAGGTACACTACAGGTATCTCTGAAAGTGTCTGTTGGGTTGGCACGAATCGAGACTGGGATTTGTCACTCCGTATGACGGAGAGGTATCTCTGGGCCCACTCGGTAATGCATCATCATAATGAGCTCAATGTGATCAAGTGGTTGATCACGGGATCATGCATTACGGTACAAGTAAAGTGACTTGCCGGTAACGAGACTGAACAAGGTATTGGGATACCGACGATCGAGTCTCGGGCAAGTAACGTACCGATTGACAAAGGGAATTGTATACGGATTGATTGAATCCTCGACATCGTGGTTCATCCGATGAGATCATCGTGGAGCATGTGGGAGCCAACATGGGTATCCAGATCCCGCTGTTGGTTATTGACCGGAGAGTCGCCTCGGTCATGTCTGCATGTCTCCCGAACCCGTAGGGTCTACACACTTAAGGTTCGGTGATGCTAGGGTTGTTAGGAAGACTTGTATGTGATTACCGAATGTTGTTCGGAGTCCCGGATGAGATCCCGGACATCACGAGGAGTTCTGGAATGGTCCGGAGGTGAAGATTTATATGTAGGAAGTTGTCATACGGTCACCAGAAAGGTTCGGGGGCATATCGGTATTGTACCGGGGCCATCGGAGGGGTTCCGGTGGTCCACCGGGAGGGGCCACCTCTCTCGGAGGGCCTAATGGGCTGTAGAGGAAAGGGGAACCAGCCTTACATGGGCTGGCCGCATCCCCCCCCCTTGGGCCCATGCGCCTAGGGTTGGGGGGAAACCCTAAAGGGGGCGCCCCCCTTGATTGGGGAGCAAGCCCCCTCCCCTTGGCCGCCGCCCCCTCCCTCTAGATCTCATCTAGAGGGGGCCGGCCCCCTCCCTCCTTCCCCTATAAATAGAGGGGCAAGGGGAGGGATGCATACAACATCCAAGGCGCAGCCCCTCCCCTCCCCTACACCTCTCCTCCTCCGTAAGAGCTTGGTGAAGCCCTGCCGGAGTACTGCAGCTTCACCACCACCACGCCGTCGTGCTGCTGTTGGAGCCCTCTTCCTCAACCTCTCCCTCCTCCTTGCTGGATCAAGGCGCGGGAGACGTCCTCGCTCCGTACATGTGTTGAACGCGGAGGTGCCGTCCGTTCAGCGCTAGGATCTTCGGTGATTTGGATCACGACGAGTACGACTCCATCAACCCCGTTCTCTTGAACGCTTCCGCTCGTGATCTACAAGGGTATGTAGATGCACTCCTATCTCCCTCGTTGCTAGATGACTGCATAGATAGATCTTGGTGATGCGTAGAAAATTTTAAAATTCTGCTACGTTCCCCAACAGTGGCATCATGAGCTAGGTCTATGCGTAGTTACTATGCACGAGTAGAACACAAAGCAGTTGTGGGCGTCGAAATTGTCAATTTGCTTGCCGTTACTAGTCTTGTCTTGATTCAGTGGCATCGTGGGATGAAGCGGCCCGGACCGACCTTACACGTACGCTTACGTGAGACTGGTTCCACCGATTGACATGCACTAGTTGCATAAGGTGGCTGGCGGGTGTTTGTCTCTCCCACTTTAGTCGGATCGGACTCGATGAACAGGGTCCTTATGAAGGGTAAATAGAAATTGGCAATTCACGTTGTGGTTTTGGCGTAGGTAAGAAACGTTCTTGCTAGAAACCTATAGCAGCCACGTAAAAACTTGCAACAATAATTAGAGGACGTCTAACTTGTTTTTGCAGCAAGTGTTTTGTGATGTGATATGGCCAGAGGATGTGATGAATGATATATGTGATGTATGAGATGATCATGTTCTTGTAATAGGAATCACGACTTGCATGTCGATGAGTATGACAACCGGCAGGAGCCATAGGAGTAGTTACTTGCATGTCGATGAGTATGACAACCAGCAAGTGTCTTTATTTATTTATGACCTGCGTGTCAACATAAACGTCATGTAATTACTTTACTTTAGTGCTAAAGCGTTAGCCATAGGAGTAGAAGTAATAGATGACGAGACAACTTCAAGAAGACACGATGATGGAGATCATGGTGTCATGCCGGTGACAACGATGATCATGGGGCCCCGAAGATGGAGATCAAAAGGAGCAAATGATATTGGCCATATCATGTCACTATTTGATTGCATGTGATGTTTATCATGTTTTACATCTTATTTGTTTAGAACGACGGTAGCTTAAATAAGATGATCCCTCGTAATAATTTCAAGAAAGTGTTCCTCCTAACTGTGCACCGTTGCGAAGGTTCGTTGTTTCGAAGCACCACGTGATGATCGGGTGTGATAGATTCTAACGTTCGAATACAACGGGTGTAAGCCAGATTTACACACGCAATACATTTAGGTTAACTTGACGAGCCTAGCATGTACAGACATGGCCTCGGAACACAGAAGACCGAAAGGTCGAGCATGAGTCGTATAGAAGATACGATCAACATGAAGATGTTCACCGATGTTGACTAGTCCGTCTCACGTGATGATCGGACACGGCCTAGTTAACTCAGATCATGTTATACTTAGATGACTGGAGAGATGTCTATCTGAGTGGGAGTTCATTGAATAATTTGATTAGATGAACTTAATTATCATGAACTTAGTCTAAAATCTTTACAATATGTCTTGTATATCAAATGGCCCACGTTGTCCTCAACTTCAACACGTTCCTAGAGAAAACCAAGCTGAAAGACGATGTCAGCAACTATACGGACTGGGTCCGGAACCTGAGGATCATCCTCATAGCTGCCAAGAAAGATTATGTCCTAGAAGCACCGCTAGGTGACGCACCCGTCCCACAGAACCAAGACGTTATGAACGCTTGGCAGTCATGTGTTGATGATTACTCCCTCGTTCAGTGCGGCATGCTTTACAGCTTAGAACCGGGGCTCCAAAAGCATTTTGGGAGACACGGAGCATATGAGATGTTCGAAGAGCTGAAAATGGTTTTTCAAGCTCATGCCCAGGTCGAGAGATATGAAGTCTCCGACAAGTTCTTCAGCTGTAAGATGGAGGAAAATAGTTCTGTCAGTGAGCACATACTCAAAATGTCTGGGTTGCATAACCACTTGACTCAGCTGGGAGTTAATCTCCCGAATGACGCGGTCATTGACAGAATCCTTTAGTTGCTTCCACCGAGCTACAAGAGCTTTGTGATGAACTTCAATATGCAGGGGATGGAAATACCATTCCTGAGGTATATTCAATGCTGAAATCAGCAGAGGTAGAAGTCAAAAAGGAACATCAAGTGTTGATGGTGAATAAAACCACTAAGTTCAAGAAAGGCAAGGGTAAGAAGAACTTCAAGAAGGACGGCAAGGGAGTTGCCGCGCCCGGTAAGCAAGCTGCCGGGAAGAAGCCAAAGAATGGGCCCAAGCCCGAGACTGAGTGTTTTTATTGCAAGGGAAGTGGTCACTAGAAGCGGAACTGCCCCAAATACTTAGCGGACAAGAAGGCCAGCAACACGAGAGGTATATGTGATATACATGTAATTGATGTGTACCTTACCAGTACTCGTAGTAGCTCCTGGGTATTTGATACTGGTGCGGTTGCTCACATTTGTAACTCAAAGCAGGAGCTGCGGAATAAGCGGAGACTGGCGAAGGACGAGCTGACGATGCGCGTCGGGAATGGTTCCAAGGTCGATGTGATCGCCGTTGGCACGCTATCTCTACATTTACCTACGAGATTAGTTTTAAACCTCAATAATTGTTATTTAGTTCCAGCTTTGAGCATGAACATTGTATTAGGATCTCGTTTAATTCGAGATGGCTACTCATTTAAATCCGAGAATAATGGTTGTTCTATTTATATGAGAGATATGTTTTATGGTCATGCTCCGATGGTGAATGGTTTATTCTTAATGAATCTCGAGCATAATGCTACACATATTCATAGTGTGAATACCAAAAGATGTAAAGTTGATAATGATAGTCCCACATACTTGTGGTACTGCCGCCTTGGTCACATAGGTGTCAAACGCATGAAGAAGCTCCATGCAGATGGAATTTTAGAGTCTCTTGATTACGAATCATTTGACACGTGCGAACCATGCCTCATGGGTAAAATGACCAAGACTCCGTTCTCAGGAACAATGGAGCGAGCAACCAACTTATTGGAAATCATACATACTGATGTGTGCGGTCCAATGAGTGTTGAGGCTCGCGGTGGCTATCGTTATGTTCTCACCCTCACTGATGACTTGAGTAGATATGGGTATGTCTACTTAATGAAACACAAGTCTGAAAGCTTTGAAAAGCTCAAGGAATTTCAGAGTGAGGTTGAGAATCAACATGACAGGAAAATCAAGTTCTTGTGATCAGGTCGTGGGGGAGAATATTTGAGTCACAAATTTGGCACACACTTAAGAAAATATGGAATAGTTTCACAACTCACGCCGCCTGGAACACCTTAGCGTAATGGTGTGTCCGAACGTCGTAATCGCACTCTATTAGATATGGTGCAATCTATGATGTCTCTTACCGATTTACCACTGTCATTTTGGGGCTATGCTTTAGAGACTGCCGCATTCACTTTAAATAGGGCTCCGTCGAAATCCGTTGAGACGACACCGTACGAATTATGGTTTGGGAAGAAACCTAAGCTGTCGTTTCTAAAAGTTTGGGGATGCGATGCTTATGTCAAGAAACTTCAACCTGAAAAGCTCGAACCCAAGTCGGAAAAATGCGTCTTCATAGGATACCCTAAAGAAACTGTTGGGTATACCTTCTACCTCAGATCCGAAGGCAAGATCTTTGTTGCCAAGAATGGGTCCTTTCTAGAGAAAGAGTTTCTCTCAAAAGAAATAACTGGGAGGAAAGTAGAACTTGATGAAGTATTGCCTCTTGAACCGGTAAGTGGCGCAGCTCAAGAAAATGTTCCTGAGGTGCCTGCACCGACTAGAGAGAAAGTTGATGATGATGATCATGAAACTTCAGATCAAGTTGCTACTGAACTTCGTAGGTCCACAAGGACGCGTTCCGCACCAGAGTGGTACGGCAACCCTGTCTTGGAAATCATGTTGTTAGACAACGGTGAACCTTTGAACTATGAAGAAGCGATGGCGGGCCCGGATTCCGACAAATGGCTGGAAGCCATGAAATCCGAGATATGATCCATGTATGAAAACGAAATATGGACTTTGACTAACTTGCCCGTTGATCGGCGAGCCATAGAAAATAAATGGATCTTTAAGAAGAAGACAGACGCGGATGGTAATGTGACCATCTATAAAGCTCGGCTTGTCGCTAAGGGTTATCGACAAGTTCAAGGGGTTGACTACGATGAGACTTTCTCACCCGTAGCGAAGCTGAAGTCCGTCCGAATCATGTTAGCAATTGCCGCATTCTATGATTATGAGATATGGCAAATGGACGTCAAAACGGCATTCCTTAATGGTTTCCTTAAGGAAGAATTGTATATGATGCAGCCGGAAGGTTTTGTCGATCCTAAGAATGCTGGCAAGGTGTGCAAGCTCCAACGCTCGATTTATGGGCTGGTGCAAGCATCTCGGAGTTGGAACATTCGTTTTGATGAGATGATCAAAGCATTTGGGTTTATGCAGACTTATGGAGAAGCCTGCATTTACAAGAAAGTGAGTGGGAGCTCTGTAGCATTTCTCATATTGTATGTGGATGACATACTATTGATGGGAAATGATATAGAATTCTTGGAAAGCATAAAGGCCTACTTGAACAAGTGTTTTTCAATGAAGGACCTTGGAGAAGCTGCTTATATATTAGGCATCAAGATCTATAGAGATAGATCGAGACGCCTCATTGGTCTTTCACAGAGTACGTACCTTGACAAGATATTGAAGAAGTTCAAAATGGATCAGTCAAAGAAGGGGTTCTTGCCTGTATTGCAAGGTACGAGATTGAGCACGGCTCAATGCCCGACCACGGCAGAAGATAGAGAAAAGATGTGTGTCGTCCCCTATGCCTCGGCCATAGGGTCTATCATGTATGCTATGCTGTGTACCAGACCTGATGTAAACCTTGCCGTAAGTTTGGTAGGAAGGTACCAAAGTAATCCCGGCATGGAACACTGGACAATGGTCAAGAATATCCTGAAGTACCTGAAAAGGACTAAGGAAATGTTTCTCGTTTATGGAGGTGACGAAGAGCTCGTCGTAAAGGGTTACGTCGATGCTAGCTTCGACATAGATCTGGATGACTCTAAGTCACAAACCGGATACGTGTATATTTTGAATGGTGGGGCAGTAAGCTGGTGCAGTTGCAAGCTAAGCGTTGTGGCGGGATCTACATGTGAAGCGGAGTACATGGCAGCCTCGGAGGCAGCACAAGAAGCAGTCTGGGTGAAGGAGTTCATTACCGACCTAGGAGTCATACCCAATGCGTCGGGTCCGATGACTCTCTTCTGTGACAACACTGGAGCTATTGCCCTTGCCAAGGAGCCCATGTTTCATAGGAAGACCAGGCATATCAAGCGTCGCTTCAACTCCATTCATGAAAGTGTTCAAAATGGAGACATAGAGATTTGTAAAGTACATACGGACCTGAATGTAGCAGATCCGTTGACTAAACCTCTCCCTAGAGCAAAACATGATCAACACCAGAACTGCATGGGTGTTCGATTCATCACAATGTAACTAGAATATTGACTCTATTGCAAGTGGGAGACTGTTGGAAATATGCCCTAGAGGCAATAATAAAATGGTTATTATTATATTTCTTTGTTCATGATAATTGTCTGTTGTTCATGCTATAATTGTGTTATCCGGAAATCGTAATACATGTGTGAATACATAGACCACAACACGTCCCTAGTGAGCCTCTAGTTGACTAGCTCGTTGATCAAAAGATGGTCATGGTTTCCTGACTATGGACATTAGATGTCATTGATAACGGGATCACATCATTAGGAGAATGATGTGATGGACAAGACCCAATCCTACGCATAGCTCAAAGATCGTGTAGTTCGTTTGCTGTAGCTTTTCTGAATGTCAAGTGTCATTTCCTTAGACCATGAGATTGTGCAACTCCCGGACACCGTAGGAGTGCCTTGGGTGTGCCAAACATCACAACGTAACTGGGTGACTATAAAGGTACATTACAGGTATCTCCGAAAGTGTCTGTTGGGTTGGCACGAATCGAGACTGGGATTTGTCACTCCGTATGACGGAGAGGTATCTCTGGGCCCACTCGGTAATGCATCATCACAATGAGCTCAATGTGATCAAGTGGTTGATCACGGGATCATGCATTACGGTACGAGTAAAGTGACTTGCCGGTAACGAGACTGAACAAGGTATTGGGATACCAACGATCGAGTCTCGGGCAAGTAACATACCGATTGACAAAGGGAATTGTATATGGATTGATTGAATCCTCGACATCGTGGATCATCCAATGAGATCATCGTGGAGCATGTGGGAGCCAACATGGGTATCCAGATCCCGCTGTTGGTTATTGACCGGAGAGTCGTCTCGGTCATGTCTGCATGTCTCCCGAACCCGTAGGGTCTACACACTTAAGGTTCGGTGACGCTAGGGTTGTTAGGAAGACTTGTATGTGATTACCGAATGTTGTTCGGAGTCCCGGATGATATCCCGGACGTCACGAGGAGTTCCGGAATGGTCCGGAGGTGAAGA
Source organism: Triticum urartu (assembly GCF_003073215.2). Lineage (NCBI taxonomy): Eukaryota > Viridiplantae > Streptophyta > Magnoliopsida > Poales > Poaceae > Triticum > Triticum urartu. The sequence continues at coordinate 736,610,326 of NC_053023.1, read as the reverse complement.
ATTATATGTAGGAAGTTGTCATACGGTCACCGGAAAGGTTCGGGGGCATATCGGTATTGTACCGGGGCCACCGGAGGAGTTCCGGGGGTCCACCGGGAGGGGCCACTTCTCTCGGAGGGCCTAATGGGCTGTAGAGGAAAGGGGAACTAGCCCTACATGGGCTGGCCGCATCCCCCCTTGGGCCCATGCGCCTAGGGTTGGGGGGAAACCCTAAAGGGGGCGCCGCCCTTGCTTGGGGAGCAAGCCCCCTCCCCTTGGCCGGCCCCCTCCCTCTAGATCTCATCTAGAGGGGGCCGGCCCCCTTCCTCCTTCCCCTATAAATAGAAGGGAAAGGGGAGGGCTGCATACAACATCCAAGGCGCAGCCCCTCCCCTCCCATACACCTCTCCTCCTCTGTAAGAGCTTGGCGAAGCCCTGCCGGAGTACTGCAGCTTCACCACCACCACGCCGTCGTGCTGCTGTTGGAGCCCTCTTCCTCAACCTCTCCCTCCTCCTTGCTGGATCAAGGCGCGGGAGACGTCCTCGCTCCGTACGTGTGTTGAACGTGGAGGTGCCGTCCGTTCGGCGCTAGGATCTTCGGTGATTTGGATCACGACGAGTATGACTCCATCAACCCCGTTCTCTTGAACGCTTCCGCTCGTGATCTACAAGGGGATGTAGATGCACTCCTCTCTCCCTCGTTGCTAGATGACTCCATAGATAGATCTTGGTGATGCATAGAAAATTTTAAAATTCTGCTACGTTCCCCAACATGTCTGCACTTAAGCCGCCGCTCGCCAAGAAACGGTCACCGTGGAGGTGTAGCTCCAGACGATCGTGGAGAACAACACCAGCGGTGCCTCCTACGCGCCGCCGACGAACTATCCGGCGGCCTGGTGGGACGATGGCAGCGCGGGCGCCACCATTTTCATAGCGGACTCCTCTGAGGATGAGTAGACCCGCGAGTAGGGCCTTGTGTCCCATGTGGTACTCTTACTCGTTAGAGACCACACCTTCTCTTCACGGGTCTTATAGCCGGTACTCGTCGAGACGGTGGATGGAGAAGGCGGTCTCGAGAGGGAACAACAAGGGCTTGGATGGCGGCGGCTGCCGTAGTTTTTTTATTCTAAATGTTTGAAATTTAATGAAAACTCACCGTGTTTGCATGAATGACGTCCGTTTATGTAAATTATATCCATACTTAAATAAAATCCGGCCGTGTTTGCACTGATTCTATCCCGTTAGTTCGGATGGTAGTTGAAATGTATGCGGGCAGCGTTGGATGGTGGATAGATGCAGGAGAAATTTTGTGGATTACAGGATGCATCCCCGGAAATTCTGAAATAAATCCAGGATAAATGCGTGCATCAGGACTTAAATCCTAGTGGACTCGGGATATCACGGTCCTCCTAACCATCCAATCACATGTTGGTTCGATGCATATACTGTATCTACATATAGTTATACATCGTACAATACGATCCCATCGCGTATATGCATAAGCGGGCCTACTCAATCCTCTGCGTTTGACGTGACAGCAGAACTAGGATACTAGCACGTAGTGGGTCCGAACCCAACGTAACCTGTGGCGGAGTCGACGGTTATCTGGATCCCCTGCTGCTGTATGTTGCCGAGAATGGACAGCCCCGACGCCGACGCCGCGAACGCCAGGCAGTACACGCCGCCGCCCATCTCCACCAGCAGGTTCCTCGCCGGCAGCGTCAGCGCCGCACCGTCCCGCCCGAAGTAGAGGGCCACCGTCGGCACGCGCACGCTCGCGTACCCACTCAGGTCGTAGCACGTGTCCAGCAGCGACACGCCCGGCGCGCGCGGGAGGCCGCCGCCGACGGCGTCCGCGAACGCGTCGCGCAGCGCGGCGTAGGCGTCGGCCGGGAGCCGCGTCACGGCCGTGCCCGTGTCCATCACCACGCCGCCGCCGCCGTCCTCGGTGAGGTCGAAGAGCCCGTCCTGCAGCGGGAGCCTCTCGCCGCCGACGCCCAGCCCCGTCAAGCCCACGTAGTAGAAGCTCGGCTCCTGCGCGTTGCGCAGCAGGGGCACCCACACGGCGCCCACCGGCATGGCATCGTCCCGGCCGAGCACGAGCGACCCGGCGCCGGCGTCGGCGCCGCGGCTCGCGAGGCAGTAGCTGAACGCGCCGCCGGCAGCGCCGCCCATCTGCCCGACGAGCGACATGGGGCCCCAGCCGAGGCCGAGCAGGCCGGCCGCCCCGACGAAGAGGCCGCGGTTGCGGTGGCCGCAGCCGATTGCGACGCCCTGTACCGGCGTGCTGTCCCCGAACGTGAGCGTCTCCATCGCGAGCACGCCCTGGGTGTACGACCCGTCGCCGTAGGACACCTGATACCGGCACGCTCCGGAGTCGGCGCATCCGGAGGACCCGCCGGGCAGCGTCCTGCAGACGCCGGAGCCGCACGGCACGATGGCGAAGGACGCAGATGCAGCCGGGTCGAAGAGAGGGTCGGCCTGCTGGTAGCACTCGGCGCAGGGGCGGCACTGCACCCAGATGACGTCGCTCCCAGAGTCCATGACCAGGTACTGCTCCGTGGGCGGCGACCCCACGCCGACGCGGACGAAGTACTCGCCGCTGCCCTCAGAGATGCCCGACACCACCTCCGACCCCACCTCCGTCGTCATCGTCGTCGGCGAGAGGCGACGCTGGAGGTACTCTACCCGCACGCCGTCCCTTGCCGCGACACCGAGCATGGCATGCCGCGTCGACGGGTACGTCCTGCCGGAGACGGCGTCGCGGTGCAGCAGCGCGAGCGAGGGGCGGCCATCGTGGCGCGACGACGAGGGTGAGGATGGTGACGTGGCCGCAGCCATGGTGAAGTTGCGAGGGTCGATGTAGTGGAACCGCAGTGACGACGGTGACGAAGCCGAAGCGCCGGGCATGATCACGGCGGAGACGAAGAGGAGGGCGAGGGGAAGAAGCATGGCGTGCATGGCCATGGTGCGCACGTACACACACAAGTGTTTGTGGAAACGACGAAGGTTTACTTCGAGCAGGAGCTAGCTTGCAAAGGCGGGAGGATTTATGAGTTCCGCGGTGTGTGGGTGGCAAGTGTGTTGTGCAGCACTAGCTACTGTGGTGTGGTTCATGCACTTGTGTGTTTGCCACGTATGATAACGCATTGTTTATAATAAAGTCCATTTGATCGATCGTAACGTCGAACGCAAGTTAGTGAACGCGTTGTTTTGACCGGCCGGTTTTAATGATATTAGGTTTGGCGTTTCTGGAGTACATGCTGTGCTTTTTTGGCTCAATTGGAAGACCTTTTGCCTGTGGATTCGATCGTGCCTTTTGTCTACCTTTCATCTTTAGAGACCGCCTATACATCATGCGACTGATTTTTTCGAACTTTCAGAGTCGATTTGAGACGGACCATGAGCATCTCCAACAGCCGCTCAACGCGTCGCGCGCTAAAAACTACTTTGTCGCACGTTCATTGTCTGGTTTGGACCGGCGGGTAGCGCTGGCTTCAACAGCCGTACTAAAATGCAGCGCGCGACTCGCCGTCGCATGCCATATGTTGCATTTTGGACACAAAATGAATTTCAAACATTCAAAATGCAATGAACATGGCATAATATAATTTCACACAAACAAGTTGATGAATAAAAATTCATGCCCACAAGTTCATCCAACCAAGTTCAAAATGCAAACCAAGTTCATGACACAAACGAAAGACACATCAACAATCAAGCCTCGTCCTCGTCTTCGTCTTCATCTTCCTCCGATTCATCCGACTGCTCCGAAGACGATTCTTACTCCTCCTCTTCATCATTCTCGCACGTCGCATCGCGTGAAGCTCGGTGTTGTCAAGATCTTCAACGGCATCTTCATGGGAAGGTGTGTGAGGCACAACGGAAGACATTCCGCCCATGGCGGCCGGAGGTGCACCCATGCCTCCCATGAGAGATACAAAACTCATGCCTCCCATGCTGGCCATGGCGTCGGGAGGTGCTCCAAAGCCACCCATGCCTCCCATGGTCTCCATGGTAGCTCCGAAGCCACCCATACCTCCCATGGCGCCAAGGCCACTGCCACCCATGCCGCGAATCATGGCTCTTTTTTGGATCAAGACTTCTTTACGAGCAAGATTGACATACTCTTTTTGCGCCTCATTGAGGACAGATGTGTCCAAGAAGAATAAGTGCTTCTCGCAATCCAACAATCTAGATCGCTCCTCCATGCTCACTTTCCTCTCCTCCAAAGCCACATTCCTCTCCTCGGCCGCCAACCTCCTCTCCTCGGCCGCGGCATCGAAAGTGGCGCGGTGGAGAAGTGTGGCGTGAGCGGAAGCGGGCGCCCCAAATACAAAGCCCGCGATGGCGGTTCGAACCGCGCGCCCAACTCTATATGCCGCGCGTGCGGTTATTGCGCGCCGCCGGAGCCCTCTACCGATTGCGCGCGCGCTAAAAAGGGCAAATTTGTGACACGGCGCTTTGTTTAGCGCGGCTGTTGGAGATGCTCTCATATGGAAAACCAACAACCCCTCTTCTTCTTCATCCTCGAGTGTGCCAATGTTCTTCTTCCTCTTCTCCCTATCCATTGCACCTTTTTTTGGAAGAATCTATTCATCATATATCATAGCAATACAAAGAACACCTAAAGGTAACCAAAAGTACAATCAGATCCGTGGACCACCTAACGACGAGTACAAGTCAAATCCCGTCCTCCACTCCGACAAAGTCTTGGTGATCCCTCGCTGACGAGGCTGCAATGTCCCTGTCTCGAGGTCTATTGGGCGCTACCTAATCTCGAGAGAAAGGGGGGGAGGGGGGCGCCACACACAACCAGTGAACCCTCCCCGTCGCGACACCGACAGCACGACGTCCCCACCTCAAGCCCGGGGCTGCTCTATCTTTTGTATGGGCGAAATTGACTGAACTGGTTTTTTTCAATTGCCTAGTCATAGTGGATAGTAATTTACACACTAGCAACATGCACATGTTAATAGTCTAGTGGGTAGTATCATAGTTGTGGTAACATAGACACCTTCATTTATTGTTTTTGTAGAGTCATCTTTCATTGGTAAGTGCTACGTTATGGTAAATGTTATATTATTCCATTTGTCTCTCTTCTTTTTAATTGCTTGCCACATCATTTTTTTTTTTTGCTTATGTGACATGCATGTTACTTCCACTATGACTAGTCAAGGAATAGCAAATGCTTATCAGTTTTGGTTTATTTATATCTTCTCGTGCTACACATATATAATAAATGCCGATCCATTCCCTACTGATCTAATTCCAGTTTCGCATGCAAACGTACAACACGTGCGCTACAAGGAACATTCAAATTCTACATATGACACCAGATTGTCTGCCACGTTCGTCTGCCATGCAAGATGTTTGCATACAGAGCATAACCACAAAATGATCTAGTACGAGATGAAAGTTAACCATCATTGCCATCTTTCTTTCCCCACTAATTATTTCAACATCTCAAAGTGAAAGGAAAGGAAAAGTCATGTAGTTCGATCCTTTCATACAGCTATGCCAACTAATTAGTATGATGTGCCTATGAATGGGATGATGAGTTAGAAAGTTGGGTCTCTTTTTGGCCGTGGAAAGCAATCATCTCTGATCATGCAGATATTTCTATGCAAAAAAAACACATCATTTTCAAACATGACATCTGAGTCGGTTGTACTATTATCACTTTAAAATTCTCGACTTCATTTTGCCGTCGTGAAAAGGAGATAAGGAAGTTGACGATGGTGTGCTCACGGGTACCGGCCACTAGACAATGATTGAACTGAGGGGTAGCTAGAGTTAGTTCAGGTTTTGAACCCAACCTACGTTGGCAGTCTCCATTCTTGAACATTAATTAGGGTATGATTTGTGGATCTTGTCACTAGCTAGTGCTAGCCCAAGATTCTTCACAAGTATTTTAATTACATGGATGCTTGCTTACTAGCTAACCTAAAAGCCGACTACTGAAAAGTGGCTCGATATGTTGACATATACCGTAAGAAACCAAATTAGTTGTCTCTGCACTATGTCACCATAGGTCACTTGCATGAATGGATGGATGCAATTAGTTGGTATGCACAATATCACTTAACAAGCTTCGTTCTAGAAGGTTGCAGGACAACATAGCCACAACCACAGGGAAAATATTTGATATGAACCCACTATCTAGCTCCCTTTGAATTTCTGAAGCTAGCATTCTGATTTTTAATGTATAAGATTGGATGATGTGTATCGACCAGTAAAAAAAGTTCATACCAAGTGTGTGCATCTTGACATGGTCTTTCAAATTTTAAACGGTTACAGATGTTCTCTATTTTTTGTTAAAACATAATCAGAAAACTTAACAAAATTGTTTTTATATTATGTAATCATTTTTAAGCTAAATCTGTACATACGATTTCCATACATCTGACTGAAATATTTTAGAAACTATTGGTGGTTACAAGTGAAGAAATTGGGCAAATCAATGTTTTAGAAACTATTAGTGGCTACAAGTGTCCAAAATGCTTGTTTTTTACAGTAGAAAAAACAATTTATCTTCGATTACCTAGACCCAAGTTATGTTTGGTCCACATCCATCCCTTGCCATATCAACTTTAATTATGAGCAAATGCTTTTTTTTTGAAAAGGCCCAAATGTATGGTATAAAATGGAGAATTTAGGAGTGTTTGAACAACTAACTCAAGCGAGAAAGTTTAGATTAAACCACAAGTAATTACGTATGCACAGTTGCAGCTGTCAGTCCTGTGCTGTGATAAAAGAGTGAGAACTGCATCATGCCAAGTCTTCACATACGTATCAAGCTTTGAAGGGTCATTCAGTAAAGCAAGATGGTGTGCTCACCGACCGGGCACTCGACAATAATTGAGTGGTAGCTAGAGTTAGTTCAAGTGTTTATCGGAAAGTTTTTTTGGTAAAGAAAAGATCTTGAACACAAAGTTGGCAGTCCATTCTTGGGAGATAAACTAGCATATGATTTGTTGATCTTGTCACTAGCTACCTAATGGTACAATGCTTTACCCATACTTAAATCACTTGTGTGGACGCTTACTAAAATCCGACTACTGAAAAGTAACTCGATTTGTTAACCTGTATCATGTTAACAAATTGGTTGTCTGTGCACTACGTCACCTCAGCCCTGAGGTGACTTGCATTGCACGCATGCATAGACGCAGTTAGTTGGTGCATAGTTTCACTTACTAGTAATTAAATTGCTGTTTTGACCTTTATATATTTAGGGTTTAGGGTTTAGGCTTGCTCACTTTAGAAAACTAGTACCTAGTTAAATCATAAAATATTAAGCTTTGAATCGTCTGGTTGTGGATATTGTATATTTTTTCTCCAAATTTTATACTTTGGTTTTAGTCATCAATTTTTACTACAGTGTACCATAAAATTTAAGTGAATTGTTATATGACAAGGGTATATTTGAAGAAAAATCTATGTATTAGACTTCCGTATATTCGATCAAATGATGTGATTGAACATTCAAAGTTGACCAAAACCGAGTTGCACGGTGGAAGAAAAGGTCTCAATGGTGGATGAGCTCGCTTGGCTCCTATCGGCAGACGACGAGTGAGCCTTTGCCGAGGCAGTAGTGCTTGGCCGCCCACGATTTTTTCCTCGACCAGCTATATGCTCTCAGTCTGGGACTCTGGGAGGCCGAAGCTCATCTATCTGGCCGAGGCAACTGCCGTAGTCCCTACCGTTGTGGGCCGAAATAACTTGGAAGGGCCTTCTAATTTTCTATGGTGCGTTGCAGCTGTGTTTTTTTAGAGAATGTTGCACCTATGTTTTTTTTAACACAGTACAATCGCTGGCGTTGACATACATGCATATATACTCACTCCTATGAACATACAGACTCACACTCTATCCTCACTAGTTGACTGCCCATGCGTTGTCATGGTCTCTTCAAAAATTCTTGTTGCATAGTATATAAACATAATGCTATAAAGAAACGTGTGTATCGGAAAGATAGCCATACCCCCCCCCCCCCCCCCCCCCCCGGGTCCAAAAAAAAGATAGGCACATGATATGTCAACAAACAAAAATCAACTTCGGTTGGTCATACACATAAAAAGTTGTAATCCAACTAATTAGTTTTTATTAACTAATATCTACTTGAAACGTTTAAGATTTTCCTTTTTGAGGAAACACAACCAACACTGCATTTTCATTGATAGGGTAGGGTAGAGAAAACAAATCAAAGTTTAATAAAGAAAGTCACTAGTTGGTTCATAGACCTGGTTGTAATTTTTATTATCTTTGGTTTTCTCTATAATGCCATGATTGAAGATCAATAGAGTGGAAGTTTCTAAAAAAAAGCTCAATACAGGAAAATGAAAAATATTAGCTACGAGGAACTGGCTATAGAGTTGAAGTTACATAGGAACTAGCTAATGAGGGCGACTCCCCGGGCGACCGTGGAGGCGACCACCGAGGCGCGTCCTCCCGCGGCGGCGGACCGGGCAGGCGTCGGCGGCCGATTCTGGGCCCTTCTGGATTCGGACGACGAGGATGCCGACGGGAACGGAGAGGACCCAGGGGGTTCACCGCCGTCGCCTACTCCATCGGATTTGATTTTTGATTTATTTCACGCAGGTTATGACAAAGATGATGTGGCCACAACCGTAGACTCGGTATTGCCGGTGGAGGATCCGGCGCGGATCAGGCTACATTCAGACGAGAGGAAGGAGATGGTGCGACGTGTCGTTCATCGGAGAACGGCGGCGACGGCGGTCAGGCCTTGGAAGGGCCCTATACCTAAGGTACGCCTTCCAAACCTCACGCTTTTCGATTTAATTCATCCGGATTCGTGGACGGTGGTTAAAAAGAGAAGGCCGGATCGCCGGTTGAGGGCCGAATCGCTGCCGGCAGCGGCGGCTGCGGTGCCGTCGAGGTCGCCGATCGGGATCCGTGAGGCTCGCAGCGAGCGTTTGAACCAGCTGCTCGGCCGGTTTGGGTCGGGTTCAACATGCGTTGACGCGCTGCTAGATGGGCCGGAGATGGCTGGGTATGAGGCCCAGGCCATACCGGGCGCCACATGCATAGCCGCGGCCGCTGCATGCACGGACGTGATTGAGTCTTCCCGTGCGTGCGTGATCGTATCTTTGCCTAGGGTTCATCGGCGCGGGATGCCTGTTCTGCCTCCGTGCGGTCCTGGCCGTGCTCGTCGGATCCCTCCACTGTGTGCGATGGCAGGCCGGGGAGCGGGAGGGCCGCCGGCGGCGAAGTCCCAGGCGGCTGCGAGCAGGACCGGGGTTGTCGTGCCACCACCGCCTGGGGGTGCTGGACGAGGGGCCGCCGGCGCGGGGCTTGGCGCAGCCGGTGCTGGGCTGGCTGTAGCCGGCGCCGGGCGAGGCGCTCCTGCCCCTAATCTGGCTACGGGGCGGGCGAGCGGCAACCAAGGGCCGCGGCCGCCTGTACTTGCGGCGGCCAGGCCGCCGGTGCTACCCGCGGGAAGAGGGGGCCCTACTGGACCCCGACCGACGGGGCCAACGCCTCTGGTGGTTACTGCTATGGGTCGGGGTGGCGGGTCTGGCCTGAGACCAGTGGTGCCGGTCCCGGGTGACGATCCGCCTCGGGCTGCTCCACCACCGCACTATGTCGCGAGGCCGGCTCAGAACCGTTCGGGGCCTTCGCAGACAAGGCAAAATTCGACAGTTAGAGATTCTTTTGAGCCGCCCCGAGGTCAGTGGGGGGATGATGGTGTTGATGCGTATGGAGACGGAAAGCACCGTGGTTCCTCGTCTACTGGTGGAGGCCGAGGCTATGCTTGGCAGAGTGATGGGTCTGCTGAGAGACCGTTTCTTGGGCCTCCTGGTGGCTTTGTCGAGGGGGCATCCGGTCCGGATCACCGCCAGAGAGGTGGCTACAGTGTACATCGGGGTGGTCGGGGTGGCGGCCGTGGGAGGTATCGCCGGCAGCCTCCACCCCTGGCTGCTATTGACCATGCGGCTACAGCTGTTGAGGCAGATAACGCTCAGTCTACTGATCTTACTAGCCAGGCGATGGATGTGGTAACAGCCCTGGCCAATGTTGAGGTTCCTGTACCTGGGACTGTGGCTGAGGCGTCTGACAGGTCTGATTCAGAGAGGGCGTCCAAGTGGGCGCACAAGAAGGAAAGGATGCTCTGTTACCGGTGTGGTGAGAAGGGCCATTTTATTGCAGAGTGTGTGGCAGAGCTGTGTGACTCGTGTGGCAAGCCAGCACATGCTTTGGGAGAGTGCCCATTTTTGCGTGACCAGGCTCCAGCTCTGACTATGTATGGGCTATACTGTGCGGAGCTTTTGTTTTTCGAGTCCCGGGCCGCGAGGGAGATTCCAGAGGAGACACAGTGCTTGACTACCGGGATTGTGAAAGCAACCCAGGGTGAGGTGACTGAGGCTCAGATTATCCGGAGGCTTCAGGAGTTGGCACCGGGTGACTTCCAGTGGGAGCTGGTCAGCCTCGAAGCTAATGTCTTCAAGGTGGATTTCCCATCTGTGGAGGATTTGCAGAAACTACTGAGCTCTGACTTGTGTAGAGTTCCTGGTACTAAGTGTATTTTGGAGTTTCACGAGTGGACGAAGGTGGAGCCTAAAGGAAAGCCGCTTACGCAGATTTGGTTGAGGTTTTCTGGGGCCCCATATAAGCCTTTGCAGGATGTTCGAGTTGTGGCCAGTATGGGTATCATGGTTGGGAAGACGGAGAGAGTGGATATGGCTTTTACTCGTGCTCATGGAGTGGCTCGGATCTTGGTGAGTGCTCTGAATGTTGATTTCGTGCCTGATGTGGTCCACTGGACATATAGGGGAGAGGTATTCCCGCTTGACATAGAGTTTGAGGACGCTGAGATGTTTGCTGAGGAGGTTAATGGGGATGATGTTGATATGCACGAGAGTGACGACGGTGCAGGAGCCAAGGGGGCACCGACCGAGTCCGCTCGAGAGGGGTCTACCGGGTCTCGCCTAGATGCTCAGTTGCGTGGGGAGGGGACCGAGGTTGAGCCGGCACCCTCACCTTCGGTGCCTATGACGTCGTTGCGTTTTGGGTCCTTTGAGCCTGCTTCTTCGCCTCCCAGACTTTGGAGTGATCGGGTGGAGACTGATGATGTGTCTGAACACACACTTCCCTTGTTGGACTTTGAGGTGGCTACAGTTCGGGAAGTGGAGCCGGAGGTCGCTTCTATTTCCCTTGCTCCACAGCTTGTCATGGCTCTGGTGATGTCCTCTACGTTCGAGGTGGGCCTTGGGGGAGGGGGGTCAGGGCAGGTGGCCTTGACCTCTCCACTCCCTGTCCCGACGCCGGGCACGCCGGTCGCGTCAGGGTCAGCTAGCGCTGGGAGTGGGAGCCCGAGGCAAGCGGCCTCGGCTCTTCCTCCTCAGGTCCTGGTGGTGGCACCCGCGTCTCCCGAGGCGCTGGGGGAGGGGGGTTGGGGCAGGTGACCCTAGACCTCCCTTCCTCGTCTGCGGTCAGGAGGACCGCGCCTCCTGCGACGTCGACACTTCGCTCTGAGCCGGTGGGTGGGGCAGGAGGAGGGAGCGGTCAGGTGGCCCCAGCTGTCCCGTCTCTTGTCCTACCCACGGGGCACTTGTCCGAGGGCCTTGGGAGCCCGCAGCCGCCTCCTCTGTTTACTACAGAGGATGTCGTTGCCTTTGGCGGGATCCCGGACCCGGTCTCGACGGGGAGACGGATGAGTGCTCGTGTTCAGGAGCTTCCGGAGGTGGATGATATGCAGCAGTGGTGCGCTATGAGGGCGGCCAAGCTTCACGATGCTGCGATATCTTTTGGTATATCCGTCAACATATCTAATTCTTTATTGCATTTTTCTCATGAGGAGATTATTAATAATGCAAACCAATTAGGAGTTACAGTAGGTGCTACTGATAGTGAGATCTTCAATTCGGTGAATGATATGTTAGATTTGGAGGCGGAGCGTGCCTTAGAGACTATTCGTAATCTTGCAGTGGTTAAACCCATGAATGATGAGGAGATTGATGCGTTGGGGGTTAAAGTGCTAGATAATCTGTGTACGGATCTAGCACCTTCTAATCATGAGTCTGAGGATGATGATGTGCCCCTAGATGTTGCAGCTGTTAGTTCCGTTCAGCCCAGTTATGAGGACCGGGCGACAGAGCCCACTAAGCCAAAGCGTAAGTGGAAACGGAAGATTTATCCCGATTCTGCAGTTCGTAGGAGTGCTAGGATTCGAAGTACTAAAAAATTCCATGACGAAATATGAAAGGAATCTTTTGGAATAGCATAGGTCTGAAAGACTTGGCTAAAAGAAGGTTTCTTGCTGAGGCTTCTCTGGAACATCGGTTAGATTTTATTGCTCTATCGGAAACCGGTAGAGATAATTTTGCGCCGTAGTTTCTATCCTCTCTTGCGGGTGGTCTTGATGTCGATTGGCATTGCCTCCCTCCGCGAGGAAGATCGGGAGGTATCTTACTAGGTGTGAGATGCGATTCCCTTGAAGTCCGGAGTGTAGTAATGGGCGACTTTGCGGTAAAGTTTTGAGTTAGGTCTAAAGTTGATGGGTTCAACTGGGCTTTGGTGGTGGTTTATGGTGCCGCACAACCCGAGCTTAAACCGGAGTTTCTGGCGGACCTTGTTAGGATCTGTGGGTCCGAACAGCTTCCGATTTTGGTCGGGGTGATTTCAATATCATTAGGAGGAGAGAGGAGAAAAATAATGATAACTTTGACGGCAGGTGGTCGTTTATGTTCAATACCATTATTGAAAGCTTGGATCTGAGGGAGATAGAGCTTTCTGGTAGACAGTTTACCTGGGCTAATGCTCTGCCAAACCCGACATATGAAAAGCTTGATCGAGTTCTCGCGAGCGTGGAGTGGGAACAGAAGTTCCCTCTTGTTACGGTGCAAGCTCTCACGCGGGGAATTTCCGATCACACACCATTGTTCGTCGACTCGGGGGAGCCGAACCATATGGGAAACAAAAACACCTTCTCATTCGAGATGGCCTGGTTCGAACGCGAGGGGTTCTTAGACCTCATAGCCAGGGAATGGGCTAAGGGTGTAGGAGGTAGGACGGCGGTCGAGCATTGGCAGAATAAAATTAGGCATTTGAGAAGTTTCTTGCGGGGTTGGGCTAAGCACCTCAGTGGGGTATATAAGATCGAGAAGGATAGGCTCCTTTCTCTTGTACATGCCCTGGACATAAAAGCCGAATCTGCGATTTTGATGCCTCCTGAGCTCCAGGTTAAAAATGAGGCGGAGAAGAGGCTGAAAGAACTTCTCCGCGAAGAAGAATTGAAGTGGGCTTTGCGAGCTAAGGTCCGCAAAGTGGTCCAAGGGGACGCGAATACTCAATTCTTTCACCTCATTGCTAATGGTAAGCACAGAAAGAAGCGGATCTTTCAACTTGAACAGGATGAGGGTACTATTTTAGGTCAGGATAATCTCAAAACCTATATTACCGAATATTATAGGCAGTTATTTGGACCTCCGGAGGATAATTGTGTGTCCCTCGATGAGTCCAGGACTGAGGATGTGCCTCAATTGTCTGCTGCTGATAATGATATCCTGGTTGCCCCATTCTCAGAGAAGGAGGTGTTTGATGCTATTGCACAAATGAAAAACAATAAGGCTCCAGGACCGGATGGGTTCCCGGCCGAGTTCTATAAAAAGTGCTGGCACATTATTAAGGGGGATTTACTACCTATGTTTCATGATCTATTCTCTGGATAGCTTCAATTATTTCACTTGAATTTTGGAACTATCACATTGCTCCCTAAGAAAACGGATGCTGTGAGAATTGAGCAGTTCAGGCCGATCTGCCTCCTCAATGTTAGTTTCAAAATCTTCACCAAGGTCGGGACCAATAGGCTCACACAGATTGCGCATTCTGTGGTGCAACAATCCCAAACTGCTTTCATGCCGGACAGGAACATCCTTGAAGGGGTGGTTGTTCTTCATGAGACGCTCCATGAAATCCATTCCAAAAAATTAGATGGAGTAATTTTTAAGGTGGATTTCAAAAAAGCGTATGATAAGGTCCAGTGGCCATTCCTCCAACAGGCGTTGCGTATGAAAGGTTTTGATGAAGCCTGGCGCCGACAGGTCGAATCCTTTACGCAAAAAGGGAGTGTGGGAATTAAAGTGAATGATGATATAGGTCATTACTTCCAGACACATAAAGGCCTCAGACAAGGAGATCCGATGTCCCCTATCCTGTTTAACATTGTGGTGGATATGTTAGCAATTTTGATAGGAAGGGCTAAGGAGAATGGTCAAGTGGGTGGTTTGGTACCTCATCTTGTTGATGGAGGTGTATCCATCCTTCAATACGCAGATGATACAATCATCTTTATGGAGCATGATTTAGCCAAGGCGAGAAATATGAAGCTGGTGTTATGCCTTTTTGAACAATTGACCGAGTTAAAGATCAACTTTCATAAGAGCGAGTTGTTCTGCTTTGGCAGAGCCAAAGACGACCATGAGTCTCATAGGCAATTGTTTGGGTGCGAGTTGGGGAGTTTACCTTTCTCATACCTTGGTATTTCGATACACCATCGTAGGCTGACAAACAGAGAATGGAAGTGCATCGAGGATCGATTTGAGAAAAAACTGAGCTGCTGGAAGGGTAAGCTCATGTCATACGGAGGCCGTTTGATCTTGATTAATTCGGTGCTCACGAGTATGACTATTTTCCTCTTATCGTTCTTTGAGGTCCTAGTTGGCATTAGGAAAAGACTGGATTTCTATAGGTCGCGTTTCTTTTGGCAGGGTGATGAATTTAAAATAAAATACCGGCTTGCTAAATGGGACATCATCTGTCGACCGAAAGACCAAGAGGGTCTTGGTATTGAAAATCTTGAAGTTAAGAACAGATGCCTTCTTAGTAAGTGGTTATGGAAGCTTTCTTCCGGGACTGAGGCCATGTGGGCGCAGATCCTCCGCAGCAAGTACCTCCAGACTAAAACATTGTCCCAGGTCATAGTCAAGCCGACTGATTCGCCTTTCTGGAAAGGACTAATGAAAGTCAAACAATCAATGTTCAATAGGACGAGGTTTGTTATTGGAAATGGTGCAAGTACACGTTTCTGGGAGGATACTTGGCTTGGCGACTCACCTTTAGCCATTCAATATCCGTCTTTATATCGGATTGCTCAACGACGTGAGGTGTTCGTTGTTGGGGAACGTAGCAGAAATTCAAAATTTTCCTACATGTCACCAAGATCTATCTATGGAGAGACCAGCAACGAAGGGAAGGAGAGTGCATCTACATACCCTTGTTGATCGCTACGCGGATGTTGGGGAACGTAGTAATTTCAAAAAAATTCCCACGCACACGCAAGATCATGGTGATGCATAGCAACGAGAGGGGAGAGTGTGATCTACGTACCCTTGTAGATCGACAGCGGAAGCGTTATGACAACGTGGTTGATGTAGTCGTTACGTTGTGACGTTTGGTAGCACACAAAGTGTTCCTCCGGCACACGGGAGTTACATAATCTCATAGTCATAGGAACATGTATAAGTCATGAAGAAAGCAATAGCAACATACTAAACGATCGGGTGCTAAGCTAATGGAATGGGTCATGTCAATCAGATCATTCAACTAATGATGTGATCCCGTTTAATAACATGACAACTCTTTGTCCATGGTAAACATAACCATCTTTGATTAACGAGCTAGTCAAGTAGAGGCATACTAGTGACACTCTGTCTGTCTATGTATTCACACATGTATTATGTTTCCGGTTAATACAATTCTAGCATGAATAATAAAATTTTATCATGATATAAGGAAATAAATAAAAACTTTATTATTGCCTCTAGGGCATATTTCCTTCAGTCTCCCACTTGCACTAGAGTCAATAATCTAGATTACACAGTAATGATTCTAACACCCATGGAGCTTTGGTGCTGATCATGTTTTGCTCGTGGAAGAGGCTTAGTCAACGGGTCTGCTACATTTAGCTTCGTATGTATCTTGCAAATCTCTATGTCTCCCACCTGGACTAGATCCCGGATGGAATTGAAGCGTCTCTTGATGTGCTTGGTTCTCTTGTGAAATCTAGATTCCTTTGCCAAGGCAATTGCACCAGTATTGTCACAAAAGATTTTCATTGGACCCGATGCACTAGGTATGACACCTAGATCGGATATGAACTCCTTCATCCAGACTCCTTCGTTTGCTGCTTCCGAAGCAGCTATGTACTCTGCTTCACATGTAGATCCCGCCACGATGCTTTGTTTTGAACTGCACCAACTGACAGCTCCACCGTTTAATGTAAACACGTATCCGGTTTGCGATTTAGAATCGTCCGGATCAGTGTCAAAGCTTGCATCAACGTAACCATTTACAATGAGCTCTTTGTCACCTCCATATACGAGAAACATATCCTTAGTCCTTTTCAGGTATTTCAGGATGTTCTTGACCGCTGTCCAGTGATCCACTCCTGGATTACTTTGGTACCTCCCTGCTAAACTTATAGCAAGGCACACATCAGGTCTGGTACACAGCATTGCATACATGATAGAGCCTATGGCTGAAGCATAGGGAACATCTTTCATTTTCTCTCTATCTTCTGCAGTGGTCGGGCATTGAGTCTGACTCAACTTCACACCTTGTAACACAGGCAAGAACCCTTTCTTTGCTTGATCCATTTTGAACTTCTTCAAAATCTTGTCAAGGTATGTGCTTTGTGAAAGTCCAATTAAGTGTTTTGATCTATCTCTATAGATCTTTATGCCTAATATGTAAGCAGCTTCACCGAGGTCTTTCATTGAAAAACTCTTATTCAAGTATCCCTTTATGCTATCCAGAAATTCTATATCATTTCCAATCAGTAATATGTCATCTACATATAATATCAGAAATGCTACAGAGCTCCTACTCACTTTCTTGTAAATACAGGCTTCTCCGAAAGTCTGTATAAAACCAAATGCTTTGATCACACTATCAAAGCATTTATTCCAACTCCGAGAGGCTTGCACCAGTCCATAAATGGATTGCTGGAGCTTGCATACTTTGTTAGCTCCCTTTGGATCGACAAAACCTTCCGGTTGCATCATATACAACTCTTCTTCTAGAAATCCATTCAGGAATGCACTTTTGACATCCATCTACCAAATTTCATAATCATAAAATGCGGCAATTGCTAACATGATTCGGACGGACTTAAGCATCGCTACGGGTGAGAAGGTCTCAT